>NC_143486.1:71549996-72149996 GCF_027475165.1 Benincasa hispida
TAAACCCAATTTTTTCTAGAGATGTCATCAGTAAAAGAGAGTAAATACCTTGAGCCACTTAGGCTAGGTGTAGGAGCTGGACCCCATAGGTCTGAGTGAATATAATCTAGGATAGCCTTTGTGGTGTGTTGTGCTTTAGTGAAACTTTGCCTTGTGGCCTTTTCTAAAACACAATGTTCACAAAAAGTTAGATTTTCTGAGAGACCTTTAGTAGAATCCCTTACTTAGATAGGACTTCTAGGTCTTTAGCACTAATATGAGACAATCTCTTGTGTAAAACATCAGCCTCTTTGATCTCATTTATGGTGGCAACATATGCCCCTATCATCATTTCAATCTTTTAACCATAAATAAGTCATTTACCTTTTCCCCAACTAGTATTACCTTAGAATCTTTTAGCACCTCAAGGGTTTCTCCTTTACCATTGTATTCACACCCAATTGCATCAAGCATTCCTAAGGAAATTAGGTTTCTCTTAAGAAGTGGAACATATCTCACATTTCTAAAAAGTTTAATAGTTCCATCCTTAAGTTTCATAGAAATAGAGCCAATGCTTTCTATCTTATAGCCTTGGTTGTTTCCCATATAAACCATTTCTCCTTCAATATCTTCAAAGGTGTTGAACCATGGTCTCATAGAGGTCATGTGATAGGTGCATCCAGAATCTAAGACCCAATCATGTTTTCCTAGGGGATTTACATGGTTGGATTTATCTAAGGTTGAGGCTAGAGCATCTGAGTAGATATAAGAGCCTTCTACCACAGAAGCTTCGGGCTGTTTAACTTTAAAGTCCTTTTCTTTCTCTTGGTTCTTCCTTTTAAGAATAAAACAGTCTTTGATTAAATGTCCTTTCTTTTTGCAGTATTTACATTTTAATTTTTGTTTAGGCTTGTTTAGGCTTGTTTTCTTCTGAATTATGTGATTTTCTGTCCTTTGAGTGATTTGGTTTAAAATTTCCAACAAATAACCATTCACCACTAGGAGGATCCTTTTTGTCAGTTTGTAACTCTAGCTCTCTAGTTCTTAGGGCTGATATTATTGTATTAGTACTTATATTATCCCTTCCATATTTTAGAGCATTTTTACTATTTTTGTAGGGTTCAGGCAGAGAATTAAGAAGCACATAGGCCTCATTTTCATCCCCCAGTTTCTCTCCTAAGGTTTTGAATTCAACAAAAAATTTCTTGAATTCATCTAGATTATAAGTCAAAGATTTTGATGAATCCATTTTAAATGTAAAGAATTTCTCCCTATGGTATATTTTACTAGGAAGATCTTTGGTAGCATATAATTCTTCTAGTTTAGTCCATATCCTATAGGCTGTTTGTTGATCTAAAACTTGCCTTAAAACATTATCACTAAGGTTTAGGACTAATGTACCATAAGCTGCCAGCGCCCAATCTTCTTTTTCTTGAGCTGTCACTAAGGCTAGGAGTGTTGATGGGTCAAGAAAAGCTCTGTGAGCTTTTTGTTGGCCGAGAATTGCTTTGATTTTGGCCTTCCATAGGCCAATATCTCCTTTACCATCGATCTTCTCTACTTCGAATCTTGCTACTGACATCTTGGAGTGAAAACTTGAATCTTGAATCTTCAAGAACTGCAATCTTGTAAGTCTTTTGCTCTGCTACCACTTTGTTGGGCCTGCACACTTGAAATTCTGGAATGAAAAAACCAAATGATGAAGCTGGCCCTTTTTGCTGATCCAAACCATGATCAACCAAAGTTATTTTGCCCCAAATAATTTTTGATGTTTAACATTTTAGATGTTTGATTTTCTATCATGGCTTTCCATTCCTTAAACTTCCCAAAACCTTGGTCCTTAGTTTTAAGAAAGTATATCCAACTCTTCCTAGAAAAGTCATCTATAAAGGTTAGAAAATACCTTTAGCCACTAAGGCTTGGTGTAGGAGATGGTCCCCATAGGTTAGAATGGACATAATCCAATGTTCCATTGGTGGTATGCTGAGATTTTGTAAAACTTTGTCTTGTTGCTCTACCTAGAATGTAATGTTCACAAAAGGAAAGGTGCTCACTGATACCTTTGGGCAGTATTCCTTGCTTGGACAGTGCTTGCATCCTTTTTTCACTAATATGAAATAGTCTTTTGTGTCATAAGTCAGCCTCTATTAAGCTTGCTATTGAAACTGTGTATGCACTCGTCATCACTTCTACTCCTCTCACAATATAAAGGTCATTGACCTTTTCGCGAACTAGCACAACCTTAGAATCTTTCATTACCCCAAGGACTCCACAATTTTCTCTGCATTCACACCCAATGGAGTCTAGCATGCCAAGATATATCAAGTTTCTCTTTAGCAAAGGTACATGTCTCACATTTCTTAGAAGCTTGATTGATCCATCCTTTAGCATCAAGGATACTGAACCAATCGCTTTGGTCTTACAGGCTTAATTGTTTCCCATGTAAACAGATTCTTGATAACTTGTAGAAATTATACTGTTTTATTTAGATATTTCGACAAAAAGAAAGAAAAGTTGCGTCGATAGTATAGAAATTGGCTAAGAAATGCAAGAATTATAAAATGTCGTCAATACACCTACTAACACCATTGCGATGGTAAAATAGAGTGTTTCAATTTCTGTTTTGCAGGAAATCAGTCACCGCATGCGTTAATGGCTCAAAGATAAAAGAAACAACGCATCTACGTCGCATTGCGCCCATAATTCAAGAATGAAGAGATGATCAACGCAATGACAGCGCATGCGACAATCGATCAAGAGCTTAACGATCAATGCAATTTCAACTGCATGCGGTAATAAAAACTAACACTGCATGCGGCGATCGATTGAAGATGTAAAAAGCAACGCATTTAAGGAGGATTTGGACAAATGTACAGCTTTCAGTTGTGCATTTCTGACGGGTTGATTGCGTAACAGAAGAAATATTCACTCTGCCATTTCAAGAACTACCATAACCATAAAGTGGGGACCAGAAAGTCAAAGAGCCAAACTTCACCTATAAATAGCTTCTGTAAATTCACTGAGAGATATACTTGAATACATAGAGATGTGTATATTCTGATCTGAGAGAAAGACTGGTCTGAAGTGATTTCCAGAGTAGATCCGGGATACTTAGGAGACAAGGCCGAGAGGTGAGTCTCCGGGCAAAGAATCCTTCCAATCCCCGCCGTTGAAGCTCTATACGAAGGTCACTTCTACCAGAAGAGCAAGCCTGAGAGGGAAGCTCTCCTCTCCATTACTTCCACACGCCGACAAGCATAATTTCCGTTCAAATATGTGTCAAGACGTTGACACTCTTTCTGTATTTGTCCCTAAATCTCTATTTCATCACTTGTATTCATCTTCTTTACTTTATCATTCACACCATGTATCAGACGTTTAATCTTAGTATTAATTTTTTTGATCATTAACATTATCATCTTTCTGTCTATTTTCGTTCATCCATAATCCATTTTCTCCACGACGTTTTCCTAATTCCCTGGGTAATTAGCAAGAATTAAACAAGTATATTAATTTGTGTTAAGGAAATAATTAGTTTAGCAAAAGCATGCTCGACGACATCTTCACCTGTGAGAGCAGAAGTGAAGATGTTATTCCGCCTATCTAGAGAGGGTTGGAAGAATGCGTTAACTAAAGCGAGAAGTACTTCCAGAGATGGAAACAACCTTGCGTTGATCACGTTCATCCCTGTTTCACCATAGAGATATGGGAACGCGGCCGATCACCAAAAGGTGTACGCCAAGGGAAAGCGGAACCTTAGTTGTATCTTTGACGCAATTAACAAACTTGCGTTGTTTTTACTATTTACTCTTTCTCTTTCTAATTCATCCATAAAGACTTGCCATCGCATACCACGATCCTTTGTATAACTTCACAGTCAATCTCGACCTCAGTATCATGTATCATGTATCTTGTATCTTGTATCATCTTAGTTTAGGACTTTACTTTTTAACGCAACTTTATTTTATCAATGTAATTTTATTTTCATCGCACTTTAGATTCCTGTATAAACCCAATTCTTTATTAATTGTAAAAACCGGTCGCATGTTTCACAAAAGTAACGCATTAACGAAAACAATCCCTCTGTTTGACCTCGGATTATTTTGAGAAACTTGCGTTGGAATTATACTTGGTTTCAGCACAAGGAAACTTGTGACACGCATTACTCTATCGCATACTACAAGCCTATCATTAACAATGCGTATTTAGAAGTAGTATCGCATAAAGACTAAAGATATAAAAACATCGTGTCAAGTTTATGGCACAGTGCACGAATAAAAAGAAACCCCATTCTTTAGCGTTACAATTCTCCATCTACATCCTTGTAAGTATTAAACTAAGGTCTGAAAAGTTTCATAAGATAGGTACAACCGGAGTCAAGTACCCAATCATGCTTCCCAAGAGGACTGATTTGGTTGGTTTGGTTTCTAATGGAGGCTAAGGCATCAGAATGAAAGTAGGAACCTTCAACCATTGAAGCTTTTGGTTGTTTTCCCTTCTAAATCTTCCCTGTTTCTTAATTTTTCCGTTTCAGGCTGTAGCAATCTCTCATCAAGTGACCTTTCTTCTTGCAATAGTCACATCTCAGCTTGATCTTAGGTTTGTGCTCTTCACCTGACTAATTTTTATTCCCCTTAGACTGATTCTGCTTGTTCTTCTTCTTGACAAACAACCCCTCTGCACTAGGAAAAGTTATGATAACTCTCTCTATTTTGTTTAAAGGATCAGAGGTATTTATTGTTGGACTAGTTGCATAAATAGAATTTAAGCCCAAAATAATAGAATACGTAGTATAAGGATAAAATAATCGCATATATAGATAAAAAAAAATGGTAAAAGACTAAATAACTCATGCCTAGCCACCATTTTGCTCGCTTCTTCCCAGTTTTCTCAAATTAAAAACTATCCCTAATAGCAATCAGTGATAGCTACTATTAGCTACTATCAGATGCCATCATTGATAGATTCTATATTGCTATCAGTGATAGCTTTCAATTTGAGAAAAATTAATACAATCTTGAAATATTAGCTTTTAATTTGCTATCAATTATTAGTAGCTATCATTGATACACTTTCATCAATTGGAATCAACCTTGAAATATTAATACTTAAGGCTATTAGTGGCTATCAATATAGATTTATAAATAGTGATCAACTTTGAAAGAAAACCAACAACTTTGATTACCACAGTAGCTATCACTAATCATATCTTTTATCATGGTTGTCACTGATAGCAGATACCAGTCACTACCACTGATAGACTTTCATAAATTAGAATCAACGTTGAAATATTAATACTTAAGGCTATCAATGATAGACTTCTATAACTGGTTATCACATTTGAAAGAAACTCGATATATAGATATCACCTAAGTTTTATCACCGATATCACTAATATCACTCATATTGTGGTTATCAGTGATAGCTTCTTTTACTGATAGCATCACTGATAAGATGTTATCAATGATCTCACTAATATCATGCTATCAGTGATAGTTTTCTATTACCGATAATGTGCTATCAGTGATAGCTTCTATCACCGATAACGTGCTATCAAGTAGCTTCTATCATTGATAACATGCTATTAGTATTAGCTTCTATCATTGGTAACATGCTATTAATATTAGCAATCATAGCCACTGAACACCTTTTTACTCATTTCTTATCCTCCCCAAACATCTATAAGTCCCTTTTCTTTTCGATGATAGCTTCTATCACTAATAAACATGCTATTAGTTTATAACTTCTAGATATTCCATTTACATTTTAGGTTGAGATTCAACTTTATTAATTAAATTCACTAAGTTGGCTATCAATGATAGATTTCTATAAGTGGCTACTAACTATGAAAATATAAGCTATGAATGATAGAAATACTAGTGACTATCATTGATAGACTTTCATTTGCTATTTATATTTATTATTTGTTATAATAATCAAACTTGATGATTGGCTTGTTGGTGTTAAGTCACTTATGAATTGAGTACTTTCAAATTAAAAAAACTGAATAAATTAAATGAAAGAAAATTAAATAGAATAAATGAAAGAAAATTAAATAGAAAAAAAGGAAGCAAAAACTAGAGAAGTGAAAGAAAAATTAAAAAAAGAAAAGGAAGAAGTAGAAAATGGGAGAAAGAAAAAAAATAAAATGATAAAAAAAGAAAAGGGAAGAAGCAAAAATCGGAGAAAGAAAAAATTAAAAAATAAAAAATAAAAAAAGAGAATAAGCAAAAAGGAAAGAAGCAAAAATCGGATAAAGGAAAGAATAAAATAAAATAAAAAGAAAAGGAAGAAGTAAAAGCAGGGGAAAGAAAAGAAAATTAAAAAGGAAAAAAAAGGAGGGAAGAAGCAAAAATAGAAGAAAGTAAAGAAAATAAAAAGACTAAAAAAAGTGTGCAACAAGAAAGGACAAGGTGGGCAAAATTAGAAATTAAAAAAAAAATCAAAGATTGACTAGTCAACTCATAGATATTTGCAAATATTTTAAAGATGTAATATATTTTTAGATTTTTTCTCTTATTCTACTATTTATTACAAATATCCTTTATTGTTGGGGATGATGCCCTAAACTCTCATGTCCTGTAGTTTGTAATAAATGCTTGTGATGTATAATATAAGATATTTTCTTCTCTTATTGTCTTTGAACATTGGATGTTTTATTTGTTTTACCACAAATCAATAAACTAAAATCCCTGGTTTTCATTATGTAACTTAAGCATGTATGTGGAGACATACAAGTGCATCATGTCTTAAGTGATAACCAAAATGGTCTGTAGTATATGGATATAGGAGAGAAACCTTATCCTAGTAATGCTACAGATGCAACCCGCTTTGTAGAATAGTTACAAGTGTTGTGACGTGCTACAGATGATCTTGATCCTGATCATTCATGTGGGGACATGCGAGCGGGGGCGTCCTATACAAAGAGTTTGTATAAGATCTGACCATGAAGTGTTAATGTCTCGTTACATAACGTCGTTCATGACAGAGACTTCACTTCTTCCTTGTGTTGAACTCTTCATTTTGTCCAAATTATCACCCAAAACTTTGATTATACTTAAAATACTCAATAGGTGTACAATAAACAAATAAACTCATGAATGTAACGACGTTCAATAAAAGAAGCTTGCTTTCAGATGGTTTGTGGAGATAGTCTTCACTTTAAGAAGCAATTTAAGATAAGCAAGAATGACATTGTTTGGTCTAGAGAATGGAAAGAATACCAACACCATCATGTGTTTAATTCTGAGCCTAGGGCTTGAAACTTAAATCTTTATCTTGATAGTAACCGAAAAGGGAAGTTGTAAGCTTGGTTTTTTAAACCCCTTTTTAAATTGTATTTCAGTTTGGGTTAATTAAATCTCTAATTTGATACAATGATTTTAAAGTAAAATTTTAATTTATCATAAATAATAGATCATTTATTATTTTCAAACAAGGGGTTTTTCAAAAATAAAAAAATAAAGGAAATTATTTACACAAAATATAAAAATTTTAATCTTCTTTGATAGAGGCTGATAAAGGTTGATAGGAGTCTATCATTATCTATTAGTGATAAAAACTGACAGAACTCTATCCCTGATAGACTCTGATAGAAGTCTATCAGTGTCTATCATTGTTTTTTTTTTTTTTTGCTATTTTTGTAAATAGTTTGACATTTTTCCTATTTGTGAAAATTTCCTTTCCAAGTATCTGAATAATACATAACTCCCAAACAAAAATTATTAAAACAATTAAAAGATGTGGAAATAATGTTGCCCATAGCCTAGGACAGAACTAGCCGTATGAAATTGTAACTTAACCTTATATGAATTTGTGTTTCAAAAGAAGAGAAATCGCTTATATGCAGTTATGCCTCCTTCACACGACGTTCTTGATCCACCATTGCCTTTATCAATAAAGTGTATCTTCCTTTTCGATAATTCAATTTTAGAAACTTGAAAGTTGAATGTGTTTGGCTTAAAAAGAAATCCTATATTGGGAGATATTCTAAGCATTCTCCACCAAAATGGTAAGGAGTCGTGTTGAAAATGTTGAGGCCCACAAAAAGAGGAGTGGAAAAAAAAAAGAAGGGGTGAAGGTTTCTTTTTCCTTTTTCTCATTTTTTCTTTTTTCTCTTCAATTTAACTTTTCTTTTATTTTTTTTTTCAATTTCCTTTACAATTTCTCAAGTTATTTTCTAATTTAATGTCTCAAAATATTTGGATAAAATTTTTGAAAGAATAAGATTGGGTTTAAAATATTAAATATTAATAAAACGAAATATTACTTTTCCAAGATTCTAAATTTTTTTATTAAAATCTTCTTATCCTTCCTGAATTATTATTCACTCATAAAATTTCATTTCAAGGGACACTAATTTTAAATTTACTCAAGTACATTGCTCCTACAGTAATACCAGGGGAACCAAGAACTAAACAGTCAAATGAACATGCAAATAACAAAAAAAATGAAATGAAAAGAAGAAAATAATTATGAGACATGTAAAGTTGAATAAGATTTATAGTACAACAAGATTGATTTACTTTTTGGTGAATACTAAATCTTTAAATTTCATTCAATTCCATTTAAGAGAAATAAGATAGAACAAAAAGGATGTAGATAATTTTCATTTTCTTTTTCCCTTCTATTCAGTGCAATAACACATATGAAGGTATGAACATTATGTAAACCTCCAACTTCAAGAAAAGAAGTTACATGTCAATTATTTCTTAGTTATATTTACTCATATTTTATTGATGAGGCCACTTAAACATACAGAAAAAAAAAACTTTACAAAACCCAAGACCTTAAATTGATCCAAACCAACCCTTTATAATAATGGAGCAATGTATTTTTGGTGCATAAATATTCCCACTTATGAATCAAAACATCTTTATGATTAGTGTTGTCTTTCAAATAAATTCCATCATCTTTAGCAAGTCAAATGCAGTTAGAATCGTAGCACATATTATAGAGCCTAACTGATGTGCTCTTAATCCAAAAGGCTTGGAATGATGAATGTTGTGCATTTGGCTTTTGCAAGTAACAATAGAACAAAGTCATATTCCAAAAGTTTACTCTAAATCTCCAATTGAATTCACTTCCAACACTAACTTTGTGTTCTCCAATCTTTGGATTTGCAATGAACAGATAGGATTTGGCAATTGCTTATCCCATTCACAACGTGGATCTGCCATTTTGCAAGCTCTGCGACCTTGGTCTCATCCAGCATTGCCAAACACAACACAAACAACAACACCACACACTGCTTGGTCATACATCTTATTTCCATTTGGTTCATCATATTGCACTTGGGAAACAACCTTGATATATTTTTTAAAAAAATTTGGGATGTAGCATGACCAATAGTGTAATGGATTTTTATACAATCCCGTTTGGACAAAAAATCTATATAAGTCAATACTATTAAGAGAAGTTAGTTATAAAATAACAACATTTTTGGATAGGGATGTGTTTGTTTCACTAGAATATCGTGTCTGTTATAAAATAGCAATGTAGCTGTTATGGCAATATACGAAAAAAATAGGTGACTAGTTTTCTTTAGATTTTTATACGTTCTTATGAGACTTTTTTTAAAGGAGGGAAAGTTTCAAGAATTTAATTTATAAAAAGATTATGTATTTTTCATTCTCTCCACAAAATATTATTCTCATTCCAATTTTGTGTTCTTCATTTCTCTTTGATTGGTTAAGATGGACACATAATATAACTGTAGTAAGGAGAGTTCAGCTGTCGGTCTTTAGTGGAGTGTCTTGCAGTTAATGGATGGTGGATCCCGTGACTAAAGAGTTAGTCTACAAATGTTTGTAGCTTTTGCCTTGTTCATTTGTAGTTATCATGATGTAATTTCTATATCGATTACATAATTGTTATGTATTGTTTACGACTGTAAATGTAATGTTCATTCATTATTGTAATTTGGAATGATCTTTTTTCTGCTGCTCATGAAAATCTTGAGTTCGATTTCCTTTAATTGGTATCAGAGCCATTCTGATATTCCAAATTACAACTCTGTTTTGAACTCGTTTTACAATCGCGGTGGGTTTTTACATTGTGGTTAATCATTTTCTGCGTTTGTGGTTGCGTTGATGAATGTTTTGGGTTTTATTTCTTTTTGTTAAGCTTTCTGGTATTACAAAGTGTTCATTTATAAGGGCCCTTGTGTTTTTGGGCGTAATTAACTTTGCAATTGAGTTTGTAATTTAAAGAGTTTAAGTTAGTCGAGTCCTTCGTGATGAAGCTTCGAAACATGGAGATGTGGTTCTCAACAAAGAAGAAGACCAAGTATTGTTCGTATCGTGTAGCTTAAGGTAAACGATCGTTGGGATTTAACTAAGCGATCGTTTAGATTTTTCTAAACGATCGTTTAGCTAATGCTAAGCGATGGGGTAAATCATTTACTCTATCACATAGCGTTGGTTGCGCGATCGCGTAGGCACTAGAGGTAGACGATCATAGTGGGAGTATGTGATGCTCGTCGTTTAGTAAAATGCGTGCGCTAGACAATCGTGTAGTTAGCAAGCTTCATCGCTTAGTTACTACCTACACGATCGTGCGTATGCGATACGGAGGCGCTAGCTAAGCGATCGCTTAGGCGATGGTGTTTCTCAACATCATAGTCGTTTAGACGATCGCGAAAGGCAAGCGTTGTGTGGAGCGCGCTAAGCGATCGTTTACTTCAGGCTTCATCGTTTTGTAAAAGGTACGCGATCGTGTAGTAATAGCTAATCTAAACGATCATGTAGTATTTGCTAAACGATTGTTTAGCTTTAGGAGCGTTGGTAAGCGATAGAGCAAAGCATTTGTTTTATCGTATACACGATCGCGGGGAGCTTAGTATACGATGGTTGGAGATGCGATGCTTTGCCCGAGTGGTTCAAGATCTGATTCGCCTGTTTGAACTGGAGACTCCTTGTCTTTGTAATATTTAGCTTTTCCTTTGTGATTTTAAGGAAATTTCACCAGGTTCATCAACATAGGTTTATTATGTATGTGATGTATGGTGTTTATATGCCAAATTGTTTGAAATATAGTTCAAAACCCACCTTAGGTTGTGCAATTATTCATGCATCATGTATTATAATTGTTATAATCGAGCATGAAGGAATTACTTGATAGCATGCATATGCAACATGAAATATAAGAGTTATATTTTGCATGCAATGAACATTATCATGCATCATCCTTTTATTATAAATGCTATAGTCTAAGGGTGAATGGAAGCATGTTTTGCTTGTTTCATTATTGTTTTGTATAAGTGTTATATAAAAGAAGTAGCAATGAATGGAAAATGCATTGAGCATGACACTTAGGCTGTTTATAAGCGTTATGAATGTCTTGCATGTGTTAGCTTAGCATTGTGGATGTTTCTGTTTATAAGTGTTATAAAGGAAATTAGACCTAAAATCAATAAGAAAGAGTTGCATGTGGACTTAGTGTGAACTCAAGTTTTTTAAAAGGGTTTTAAAATTGGATTGAGATAGACCCAAGTTCAAGTGGTTTTAAAGAATTTAGTAACCTAGATTAATCTTTTAAAATCGGTTTAATAGGATTAAATTGGTTGAAATAAAAGATTAAATTTTTTATAAGCCTATCTATAAGGGTCCTTTTGTCTAAGGCGGGTTTTGGCTAGGCTAGGGTTCTTCAGTTGATGAAAACCCCTATCTGATCGTGATGGAGAGTATATGGACCTCCAATTCCAAAACTATATGATAGAACAAGGGATTGCGTCCCAACTCTCGACCCTAGGTACACCTCAGCAGAATGGTGTATCAAAAAGGAGAAACAGAACCTTGTTGAACATGGTTCGGTCTATGATGAGTTATGCTCATCTGCCAGACTCATTTTGGGGTTATGCAGTTGAGACGACATGTTATATCCTAAACAATGTTCCCTCGAAAAGTGTTTCTGAAACACCTTTTGAGTTATGGAGAGGCTGTAAAGGTAGTTTACGCCACTTCAAGATTTGCGGCTGTCCGGCACATGTGCTAGCGACGAACCCAAAGAAGTTGAAATCGCGTTCGAAGGTTTGTCTCTTTGTAGGATACCCCAAGGAAACGAGAGGTGGATACTTCTATGATCCAAGTGAGAACAAAGTGTTTGTTTCTAAAAATGCTATCTTCTTGGAAGAAGACCACATGAGGGATCATATGCCACGGAGTAAGCTTGTTTTACGTGAGATCTCAGGTAAGACTGAGACTGCTGAGGGTTCAACAAGAGTTGTTGAATAGGCCGACAGATCAACAAGAGTTGTTCAGGTCGGAACGTCTAGTCAACCAGCTTAAGAGTTGAAACTGCCTCGATGTAGTGGGAGTGTTATGAACCCACCGGATCACTACATGGGTTTTACTGAAGTCCAAAACGTCATTACGAATGATGGGGTCGAGGATCCATTGTCTTTTAAGAAAGCAATGCAGGATGTTGACAAAGATAAATGAGTTAAAGCCATGAACCAGGAAATGGAATCTATGTTCCTCAATCACGTCTGGGAGCTTGTTGATCCACTTGATAGGGTAATACCTATTGGGTGTAAGTAGATCATTAAGCAAGGAAAAGGAATAGATGGAAATGTGCAAACCTTTAAGGCTAGACTCGTGGCAAAAGGTTATACCTAGGTCGAGGGAGTTGACTATGAGAAAACTCTCTCACCTGTTGTCATGCTCAAGTCTATCAGGATTCTCCTGTCCATAGCCACATTTTATGATTATGAAATATGGCAAATGGACGTCAAGAATGCTTTTCCTAATGGTAATCTTGAGAAGACCATCTATATGACTCAACCAAAGTGGTTCATAGTTCCAGATCAAGAGTAAAGAGTTTGCAAGCTTAATAGGTCCATTTATGGGCTGAAACAAGCATCTAGATCTTGGAACATCTGATTTGACACTGATGTCAAGTTGTCTGGCTTTGATCAAAGCATTGATGAGCCTTGTGTTTACAAGAAGATCATCAACTGCTCAGTAGCTTTCCTAGTACTGTATATGGATGATATCATACTCATTGGGAATGATGTAGGGTATCTGACTAAAATTAAGAAATGGCTAGTTGCCCAGTTCCAAGATTTGGGTGAGGCACAGTATGTTCTAGGGATCTAGATTATTCGAGATCGCAAGAACAAACAGTTAGTCCTGTCTCAGGCATTATACATTGATCAAATGTTGATCAGGTACAGGATGCAAGATTCCAAGAGGGGTTTATTACCCTTCAGGCATGGAATTATTTTGTCTAAGGATCAATTTCCTAAGACACCTCAAGAAGTTGAGGAGATGAGACGGATTCCCTATGCTTCTGTTGTAGGAAGCTTGATGTATGCAATGTTGTATACCAGTAGGGATTGTCAGTCAGTATAAGTCCAATCTAGGATTTGAGCACTAGACGGTGGTCAAGACGATCCTCAAGTATCTTCGGAGAACAAGCAACTACATGCTTGTGTATGGAGATAAGGATTTGATCCTTACAGGATACACAGACTCTGACTTTCAGACTGATAGAGATTCTCACAAATCGACATCGAGGTCAGTGTTTTCTCTGAATAGAGGGGCTGTAGTCTGGCGAAGCATCAAGCAAGGATGCATCGTGGACTCTACCATGGAAGCCGAATACATAGCGGCTTGTGAAGCTGCTAAGAAGGCTGTTTGGCTTAGGAAGTTCCTTTCAGATTTGGAAGTTGTTCCAAATATGGATTTGCCTATCACTCTTTATTATGATAACAGCGGGGTTGTGGCAAATTCGAAAGAACCTCGGAGTCATCGTCGGGGTAAGCACATAGAACGAAAATATCACCTGATCAGGGAGATTGTGCATCACGGTGATGTGATAGTCACAAAGATCGCATCGGAGCACAACGTTGCTAATCCCTTTACAAAGGCCCTCATGGCTAAAGTGTTCGAGGGTCACCTGAAGAGTTTGGGTCTGTGGGACATGTGGCATCTTGTCTAGGGAAAGTGGGAGATGATACTGGTATGCCCTAGTTTATTGTATATTGTACATCTTTATATTGTATTGTACATTAGTCTTTTGAGTCATTAGGACAAGTGAGTGATTGTTGGGATTGGTGTCCTATTTCTCCCGGAGTCTCGTCGTTTTGTAAAGATACACATTGTTTAATGAATAAAATAAGTGTTATTTAATTTTGGCATTTACTCATATCCAATAAACAAAGTTCCTTGGTTATCTTATGTGAACTTAAGCATGTATATGTGATATACAAGCGGATCATGCCTTAAGTGATAACCTAAATAAGTTTGTAGTATAAGGATTAAGGTGGGATACCTGATCCTGGTGACACTACGAATACGGCCCACTTTGTAGAGGTTTGCAAGTGTTGTAAACTACTACATATGGTAGATCCTGACCATTAATGTGGAAACGTGCGAGGGGGGTGTCCTATACAAAGAGTTTGTATAAGATCTGAACCACGAGATGACTAGACTCTGTATATAATGCTGTTGATACTAGAGACTTGCATCTCACCTAAACGACCATAGGTGACATGATCTCAATCCTAAGTGTTTTGGGAACTCCTACCTTTGAAGGCGATCCTTTGATTAGTATGGGTGAGAGTGCCCAGATTGCCAGCTCAACATGCCTACCTTTTTGGGGATTTGTCTGATTTGGGAGCTGGGAACTCAATCCACAAGATGGAATTCACTTCTTTCTCGAAGTAGGGATAAGTAGAGAGATTGCTCACTTAAGGGCTGATTCTGGGGCTTGAACATAGTTGCCACAACTTCTCTTTAAAAGAGAGGACACAGTCATAGTAGGACTATGACTTATGTTCATTAGAGGGATCAGTGGTACTTAAGGAGTTAGATGTAACTACAGGGGCACAACGGTTATTGGCCTAACTGTACTTACGAGCGATCTGTGAAGGGTTGTCACACTTCTGATTGGTTAAGATGGACACATAATATATATGTGGTAAGGAGAGTTCAGCTGTCGGTCTTTAGTGGAGTGCCTAGTAGTTAACGGATGGTGGATCCCATGACTAAAGAGTTAGTCAGTTATTCACATACCGTTGGAGCTTCGAGCTACAGGTCCATAAGGTCCCCTTGTTAGCTCAATGGATTTAGTTGAGGATCAGTTATTGGTGTTGTTTTGAAATATTCAAATTGACAAGAGGTATTTTGATTATATATGATATAATCGGTGTGATTTATGAGATATATCTTGTGGAGGATTGATGTAAATGAGATTTACATTAAGTACCATGGAATAGAAAAAGAACTATGGTTTATATGTTTCATGAGATGAAATATTAAAACTATAGGTTATAAATATAGTATGATAAGTTGGTTATCATTTATATTTATAATAAAATTAATTATTACATAATTAATTCTTTTTCTTTAATAACTAATTGAGTGGGTGGTTATTGGTGATTCATGGTAACCGTGAGTTAAAAGGAAAATTGTTTTTCCTAATTTTAGTAACTTTTGACAAAAAATGTTTTTGAGATTTCTCTCACAAAAATAAAACTCAAGGCACATGTCAAGTAAATACGGATTTACTAAGCGATAGCATGTTTCAGTAAATGATCGTGTAGTTTTTATAAGCGACAGCAACTGAGCTAAACGATGAGCTAAACGATCGCTTAGCTTTAGTTAAACGATTGGGCATCGACCTATGCGATATGTTTCAGCCATCTCCCACTTGCCCAATCATGTACACGATTGTTCATTCCTCATTCGTCTGCCTCATTCCAAGTCCAAATAGAGCTCACCCTCTAGATTCTCACACTGAGATTACCAAAGTAACCTTCTTGGTGGTGTCATACTCAACTCGACACCGTCGAGGTTTTGTGGAGGCCGTTTGTGTTCTTGCTGGAGTGTTAATGACGGAGGCGATCGCTGAGGACGAGCGCGAAGTGTTTGTGCAGTGTTGCTATCGTGATGTTCAAGTGTTCGAGGTTGCTGTGTTTGAGCGTTCGTGAGCAAGGAGCGTGGAGACGAGTCTACAAATGTTTGTAGCTTTTGCCTTGTTCATTTGTAGTTATCATACTTTAATTTCTATATCGATTCCATAAATGTTATGTGTTGTTTACGACTGTAAATGTAATGTTCATTTATGATTGTAATTTGGAATGATCTTTTTTCGGCTGCTCATGGAAATCTCGAGTTCGATTTCCTTCACATGGGGATGTCGACAACTTTAAGTTTGGGGGTGGAAAGCTTGTATTGTGATATTATATTATACTTTATACCATTATTGCTACTGGGACTCATAAAAAAAAAATCAAAGAACCAAAAGAAAGAGACGTTCCTCCTTCTAGAATAAAATAGTATCCTTTGTAGTCATGACATTCGCCCATGTTTTCAGCTACATGAAATGTTAACGTAGGAAGAAACTCATATTAAACTTAAACCTATAGGGTCTTCCTTTGTTGTTCTTCTCGGGTTGGATGTGCAAGGTCATATAAAAAGGGAGAAGAGATCCCATTAGCTCATCAACTTTAATTTTAGCAATATTTCGATTCCCTTCAATAGCCACTACCTTCATGTCAAATCTTTTAGGCAGGGATCTAATAACTTTTCTAACAAGCTTTTCCTTCTCAAGACTTCTCTCTTGAGACAACTGATTCATATGGAATATAAAGAAGACAAACATAAAATTCAAAAATGGTCTTATCATCGAGCATTTTCAAGTTTTCGAAATATAAGGTAAGTAATCGAAGTCTTAATATTTTGACTTTGGGTGTTCCCTGATGAGCTACATGTAGTATGTCTCAAGCTTCTTTTGCAAAGATGAATGAATTGATTAATGAAACGTAATTTTATCAACACCATTGAAAATAGCACTGAGTCTTCATGAGCTTTAAGAGGATGCTTCTTCTTGAGCCTCCGTCAACTTCTTTTCCAGTTAGGGAGCATTAACACAATTTTGGTTTGCATCTCTAGCAAAGTCCAACTTATGTTTGGGGGGAAATGCAACTACAGTAAGAAAATTCACTAAAATAAAGTTAAGCAATTACAACGTTATAATTATATTTTGGAAGGATATATCTATAGAGACTAATGAATAACATAACTTTAGTGGTACTGTGGGGAATTTTTATGTTGTGAATGCTTCCTCCTTGTGTTGAACTCTTCATTTTGTCCAAATTATCACCCAAAATGTTGATTGTACTTCAAATACTCAATACATGTAAAATAAACAAATAAATTCATGAATGTGATGATGTTCATTAAAAGAAACTTGCTTTCAAATGATTTCTGGGAATAGTTTTCACTCTGATAAGCAGTTTAAGACATGCAAGAAAGACATTGTCAAGTCTTGGAAAAGAATACCAAGGCGAATGTGTTTAATTTAGATTTTGAATTCTTGGCCTAGGGCATGGAACTTAATTCTTTATTTGGATAGTAAAGAAGAAAAGGAGAGTTATAAGCTTGGTTTTTTTTAACCTTTTTTTAAACTGTATTTCAGTTTGGGTTAATTAAATCTCTAATTTGATACAACCAAGTTTAAAGTAAATTTGTAATTAATCATAAATAATAGATCATTTATTATTTTCAAGTACGCGGTTTTCCAAAAACACAAAAATAAGGAAAAATGTTTACACAAAATAGAAAAATTTTAATCTTCTGATTGAGGCTTATAGAAGCCTATGAGTGTCTATCATTGTTTTTTTTTTTTGCTATTTCTGTAAATAGTTTGTCAATTTTTCTATTTGTAAAAATTTTCCTTTCAAATATCTGAATAATACATAACGCCTAAACGGAAATATTAAAATAGTTAAAAGATGTGGAAATCATGCGGCCCATAACCTACGACAAAACTAGCCTTATGAACTTGTAACTTAACCTTATATGAATTTGTGTTTCAAAAGAAAAGAAATCACTTAAATGCAATTATACCTCGTTAACATGTCGTTCTTGATCCGCCACAACCTTCACCAATAAAGTGTACCTTCCTTTTCAATAACTCAATTTTAGGAATTTCAAAGTTAAATGTGTTTGCCTTAAAAATAAATCATATGTTGCGAGATCTTCTGAGCATCTTCCACGAAAAGAAAATGAGTTTCAAGTCAAAGAATATGATAGGGACTCGTGTTGAAAATGTCGAGGACCTTAAAAAGAGGAAGAAAAAAGATAGGGCGAGGGCTTCTTTTTTCCTTTTTTCTCTTTTTGTCTTCTTTCCCCTCATTTTCCATTTCCTTTTTTATTTTAATTTCCTTTACAATTTCTTAAGTTATTTCCTAATTTATTATCTCAAAATATTTGGATGAAAATTTTGAAACAATAAGATCGGGGTTTTAAATATTAAACTTTAATACAATGAAATGTTACATTTCCAAGATTGTAAATTTAAGACTTGATTAAAATCTTCTTATCAATAACTTAACCTCCTTTATTATTATTCACTCATAAAATAGTATTTCAAGCGACAACAATTTTAAATTTACTCATATATATTGCTCTTAGATTAATACCATGGGAACCAAGAACTAAAAAGACAAACGAACGTATAAATAATGGAAAAATGAAATGAAAAGAAGAAAAGAATTGTGAGACATGTAAAAGTTGAACAAGATTTATAGTACAACAATAATAGTTTTCTTTTTTCTGAATACTAAACCAGTAAATTCCATTAAGAGAAATAAGATAGTATGAAAGAGATGTGGTTAATTTTCGTTTTCTTGGTTTATAGTACAACAATAATAGTTTTCTTTTTTCTACTAAACCAACAATAATATTTCGCTGATATGGCCACTAAAACACACAGGAGAAAAAACTTCACAGTAGCTAAAACTTTATATTGATCCAAACCAACCCTTTACAATAATAGAGCAATGTGTTTTTGGTGCATAGTTATTCCCATTTATGAATCAAAACATCTTTATGATTAGTGTTGTCTTTTAAATAAATTCCATCATCTTTAGCAATCCAAATGCAGTTAGAATCGTAGCACATATTATAGAGCCAAACTGATGTGCTCTCAATCCAAAAGGCTTGGAACGATGAATGTTGTGCATTTGGCTTCTGCAAGTAACACCAGAACAACGTCGTATTCCAAAAGTTTACTCTAAATCTCCAATTGAATTCACTTCCAACATTTAGTTTGTGTTCTCCTAAATCATTGTCTTTAGATTTACAATGAACAAATAGGATTTGGCCATTGCTGAGCCCATTCACAACGTGGATTTGCCATTTTGCAAGCTCCGCAGCCTTGGTCTCATCAAGTATTGTCAAACACAACACAAACAATAACACCACACACTGCTTGGTCATACGTCTGGTTTTCATTTGGTTCATCATATTGCACTTGTAAAACCACTTTGAGATTGCTGTAAAAATTGGGATGTTGCATGACCAATAGTGTAATGGGTTTTTATACAACCTCATTTAGGAAAAAAAATCTATATAAGTCAATACTATTAATAGTTGTTAGTTAAAAAAATAACAATATTTTTGGATAGGGATGTGTCTGTTTCACAAGAATAGCAGTCAGTTATAAAATAACAATGTAGCTACTATGGAGATATACATAATTAAAAATAGGCGACTAGTTTTCTTTTGATTTTTTTACGTTGTTACAAGACTTTTTTAAAGGAGGGAAAGTTTCAAGAATTTAATTTATAAAAAGATTATGTATTTTTTATTAGTTTAAATTGCAAGAATCTCTTTACAAAACTTATTCTCATTCAAATTTATATTGTGTTTTTCATTTATCTTTGATCATAGGGATGTCGACAAATTTATGTTTGGGGGTGGGAAGCTTGTGTTGTGATGTTATATTATGCTTTATATCATTATTGCTACTGGAGCTCATAAAAAAAAAAAAGAACGAAAAGAAAGAGACGCTTCTCCTTCAAGAGTAAAATAGTATCCTTTTAAGTCATGACATTGACCCATGTTGTTAACTACATGAAATGTTACCTAGGAAGATACTCATATTAAACTTAAACCTATAGGGACTTTGTTGTTCTTCTCAGGTTGGATATGTAAGGTCATTTCAGAAGGGAGAAGAGATCCCATTAGCTCATCAACTTTAATTTTAGCAATATCTTGATTCCCTTCAATAGCCACTACCTTCCTGTCAAATCTTTTAGGCAGAGATCTACTAACTTTTTTAACATGCTTTCCTTCTTAACACATTTCTCTCGAGACAAGTGATTCATTTGGAATATAAGGAAGAAAAACATAAAATTCAACAATTGTCTAATCATTGATCGTTTTCAAGTTTTCATAATGTAAGGTAAAAATTTAAGTCTTGACATTTTAACATTGGAAGTTCCCTCATAAGCTACATGTAGTATGTCTCAAGCTTCTTTTGCAAAGATGAATGAATTGATTAACGAAATGTAATTTTATCAACAACAATGAAAATAACACTGAGTCTTCATGATCTTTAAGAGGAAGCTTCTTCTTAGGCCGCAATCCACTTCTTTTTTAGCCAAAAACTTGATGACGGGAATTTGGAAGTCAATTTTATTCGACAACCAACTTCCCTTGGACGCGGTATGTGATGCATGTTTCTAAGATATGCGTTGTTAGTCATGCGTTGGAATGAAAAATACGTTAATCGAATGTATGCAATGAGCATGCATCCTGCCACAAGTTTTTTTTGCGTTCACACCAAGTATAACATGAACGCAAGTTTCTCGGGTAATCCGAGGTCGAACACAGTGACTTGTAACTATATGTTTGTGGTAATTATGCATGCGGCGGTTGAATAAAAGAATGGAGAGGATATTGCTATGTTAATCCTACTCCTACTCCTATCTAACAGACAACGCAATGAGAATATGCATGAAAGGTAGAGATGCGACAAACCTTGACATGAAATAAATGTGTCAGAAAATGGATAAAATGGAGAGATGTTTTCATTGCAAAACTTAAGAGTGATCGCAAGGGCAACTTTAGTCAGCGTCAGACTATGCGATCATGTTACAACCAAACACGGCAAGTCATTTTCCAATGGAAATGCGGTGCTCCACATTCTAGGATGCATGTGTTGAACGTAAAGTGTCCATAGAGCTTATTCCTAAGTCTCTACTCTTGTCCTATGCGATGATGTAAAATGCATGAAAGCAAGGTGACCACATTCAATCCTATCCTATCTTTAGGATGCATGCGATGCGTTAATAACAAATAGTGCTCATTCTTAAGCGCCTATCTCTGGTATTATGTGTTCTAATTTG
Organism: Benincasa hispida; assembly: GCF_027475165.1. NCBI lineage: Eukaryota > Viridiplantae > Streptophyta > Magnoliopsida > Cucurbitales > Cucurbitaceae > Benincasa > Benincasa hispida. The sequence continues at coordinate 71,571,118 of NC_143486.1, forward strand.
GCTCTCCGAAGCCTAGATTCTGACCTGACCTTTCCAAGCCTAGATCCTATCCTTAGACTACCCTGCCCTGTATCCTTAATGGATGAATGAAGTATACATAATACAAGACAATTGCATATACTTCGCTGACCTACAGTTGTTACTATCCCTAGTGAACAACGTATACCTTGCTTAATGTGTCCAACCACTTACCTTCTCGGGCAATTGATTGTTGCTGACTTCACTTATAGACAAGTAATGTGTTATTCTATAGACAGGCATTACAACAGCTCATACTAAGCAAATAAGATTACTCACATACTCGTGCAATGCATACCTCTCGGTAGTTTGCTACATACTTCAAATCCCTAATCCACATGACTAAGTATGCAATACCCAAGCAATCCCACTAAGTATTGCAATGAAAGTAAAGATGCTAAGCAAGAAGATGAAGATGAAGTCGAAGGAAAAGAGAAATGCAGTGAAAATACATAAAACAGTATTTCAAGCGATAACAATTTTAAATTTACTCATGTATATTGCTCTTAGATTAATACCATGGGAACCAAGAACTAGAAAGACAAACGAATGTACAAATAATGGAAAAATGAAATGAAAAGAAGAAAAGAATTGTGAGACATGTAAAAGTTGAACAAGATTTATAGTACAACAATAATAGTTTTCTTCTTTCTGAATACTAGACCAGTAAATTCCATTAATAGAAATAAGATAGTTGAAAGAGATGTGGTTAATTTTCATTTTCTTTTTCCCTTCTATTCATTGCAATACACATACGAAGGTATGAACATTATGTAAACTTCCAATTTCAAGAAAAGAAATTACATGTCAATTACTTCTTAGTTATATTTACTCAAATTTCGCTGATATGGCCACTTAAACACAGAGGAGAAAAAACTTCACAGTAGCTAAAACTTTATATTGATCCAAACCAACCCTTTACAATAATAGAGCAATGTGTTTTTGGTGCATAGTTATTCCCATTTATGAATCAAAACATCTTTATGATTAGTGTTGTCTTTTAAATAAATTCCATCATCTTTAGCAATCCAAATGCAGTTAGAATCGTAGCACATATTATAGAGCCAAACTGATGTGCTCTCAATCCAGAAGGCTTGGAACGATGAATGTTGTGCATTTGGCTTCTGCAAGTAACACCAGAACAATGTTGTATTCCAAAAGTTTACTCTAAATCTCCAATTGAATTCACTTCCAACATTTAGTTTGTGTTCTCCTAAATCATTGTCTTTAGATTTACAATGAACAAATAGGATTTGGCCATTGCTTAGCCCATTCACAACGTGGATTTGCCATTTTGCAAGCTCCGCAGCCTTGGTCTCATCAAGTATTGCTAAACACAACACAAACAACAACACCACACACTGCTTGGTCAAATGTTTGGTTTCCATTTGGTTCATCATTTTACACTTGTAAAACCACTTGAGATTGCTTTTAAAATTGGGATGTTGCATGACCAATAGTATAATGGATTTTTATACAACCTCATTTCGGAAAAAATCTATATAAGTCAATACTATTAATAGCTATTAGTTATAAAATAACCATATTTTTAGATAGGTATGTGTCTGTTTCACTAGAATAGTAGTCAGTTATAAAATAACAATGTAACTACCATGGGGATATACATAAAAAAAAAATAGGCGACTAGTTTTCTTTTGATTTTTATACATTGTTACAAGACTTTTTTAAAGGAGGGAAAGTTTCAAGAATTTAATTTATAAAAATATTATGTATTTTTCATTAGTTTAAATTGTGAGATTCTCTCCACAAAACTTATTCTCATTCAAAATTATTTTGTGTACTTATTCTCATTCAAAATTATTTTGTGTTTTTCATTTCTCTTTGATAATGGGGATGTCGACAACTTTATATTTTGGGGTGGGAAGCTTGTGTTGTGATGTTATATTATGCTTCATACCATTATTGCTACTAGGACTCATAAAAAAAACAAAAGAACGAAGAGAAAGAGACGCTTCTCCTTTTAGAGTAAAAAAAGTATCTTTTGCAGTCATGACATTCGCCCATGTTTTCAACTTCATGAAATGTTAACTTAGGAAGAAACTCATATTGAACTTAAACCTATAGGGCCTTTCTTTGTTATTCTTCTCGGGTTGGATTTGTAAGGTCATTTCAAAAGGGAGAAGAGATCCCATTAGCCACTATCTTCCTGTCAAATCTTTTAAGCAAGGATCTAATAACTTTTCTAACATGCTTTCCTTCTTAACACGTCTCCCTTGAGACAAGTGATTCATTTGGAATATAAAGAAGACAAACATAAAATTCAAAAATGGTCTAATCATCGAGCATTTTCAAGTTTTCAAAATGTAAGGTAAACAATTGAAGTGTTGACATTTTAACTTTGGACGTTCCCTCATGAGCTAACTGTAGTATGTCTCAAGCTTCTTTTGCAAAGATGAATGAATTTATTAACGAAATTTAATTTTATCAACAACATTGAAAACAACACTGAGTCTTCATGAGCTTTAAGAGGAAGCTTCTTCTTAGGCCACAATCCACTTCTTTTTCAACGTTGGAAAGATGAAGAAAAGGCTCAGAAATATTCTGTTGAATTCTTGATACTCGAAACTCGATGCTCGACATCTTCCTACTCGATGCTCGATGAGAATTCTCTTCTCTGTCTGGCGAGTCTCTGTTAAATCCTAAATGGAACTTGATGACAACTGAACTAATACTCGATCTTACTTGATAATCCTTGAATGATACTCGGTGCGACTTGAAGGTGAAAACGATCAACTCGACACAAATAGAGAAGATCGATGCATGATTGAACTTGATACTCAGATTATTCGATGTGATTTGAATGGTGAATGAATGGTGAGCAATTTGTAGTAAAGAAAGCGATCGTATGAACAAGAAAGATAAAGAAAAAAGGTGAGACACAGTGTTTACGTGGTTCGGTAAGATTGCCTACGTCCACGGGAAGATCTGAGTTCTTTATTAATGAAGATTGCGTACAGTTTTTGTTATTATAAGAAGACTATGAAAAATTATGATAACTCTCTCTATTTTGTTTGAAGGATAAGAGGTATTTATAAAGTATACCAACTGACTGTTCACAAAGTTAGTTATAAAAAAATAAAAAAGTTAAGGTATTTGAGTCAAAGTTTCTTCAAAATCTCCACCTTGACTCCAATGCCTTGCAATCGTCTAATCTTTCTGATTCTGACCGTTCTGTCTACCTTGTGTCTGGAAGCTCAAAACCAACCTGTACTATACATTTAAATAATTTAAGCTTTGAAATAGGTTTTGTTAATATGTCAGCTGCATTGTCTGAAGTATGAACCTTTAAAATTTCTATCTCCACTGTCTCAATTTTATCTCTTATGAAATGATACTTGATATAAATGTGCTTCGTTCTAGTGTGGTTTTGTGGATTTCAGGATAAATGGATAGCACTTTGGTTGTCACAGTAGAGTTTCACCACTGTTTGATCTATTCCAAACTCTTTCAGCAATCCCTTCAGCCACGCTTTTGTTAAAGTCATATATTCAACTTTTGTTGTAGATAAGACTACTATAGGCTATAGTGTTGCTTTCCAGCTGATTAGATTAGGATCATAAATGAAAAGGTAACATGTTAAGGATCTCCTTTTATCCAAATCACTAGCATAGACAGCATCCACATATTCATAAAGTTCTAAGTTTGGTTCAGCTGATCTTTGGTAGACTAATCTTGAGTTTTTAGACCAAACCAAGTACCTTAGGATCCATTTAGTAGCCTCTCAGTGTCTCTTACCAGGATTAGACATATATCTACTAACTAAGCTAGCTGAATATAAGTGATCAGGTTTGGTATAAATCATTAAATACATTAGGCTTCCGACTACTTGACTATAAGGTATGACAGTCATCTGTTTCTAATGTTCTTGGTCAGAATCTTTAGGAGAGTTAGCTGAGGAAAGCTTAAAGTGCTGAGCAATAGGTCAGCTCACTGGTTTTGCATCATTCATGTTGAACCTTTTAAGGATCTTCTTCATAGTAATTAAACTGATTGATGCTTAAGATAGACTCTGTTGGGATTGGTGTCCTAATTCTCCCGGAGTCTCGTAGTTTGTAGACTGTACACATTGTTATGAATAAAATAAGAGTTATTTTATTTTGCATTTACTCATATCTAATAAACAAAGCTCCATAGTTATTGTATGAAAATTTAAGCATGTATATGAGATATACAAGTGGATCAGCCTTAAATGATAGCCTAAAAAGGTCTGTAGTATAAGGATTAAGGAGGGATACCTGATCCTGGTGACACTACGGATACGACCCCCTTTGTAGAGGTTTGCAAATGTTGTGAACTACTACAGATGGTAGATCCTAACTATTCATGTGGAAACATGCGAGTGGGGGTGTTCTATACAAAGAGTTTTTATGAGACCGGACCACGAGATGACTAGTCTCTTTATATAACGTCGTTGATACTTGAGACTTACATCTCACTTGAACAACCATAGGTGACATGACCTCAATCCTGAGTGTTTTAGGAACTCCTACCTTTGAGGGCGGTCCTTTTATTAGTATGGGTGAGAGTGGTCATATATCTAACTCAACATGCCTACCTTTTTGGGGATTTGTCTGATCTGGGTGCTGGGAACTTAGTTACACAAGATGGAATTCACTCCTTCCCCGAAGTAGGGGTAAGTAGATAGACTGCTCCCTTCAGGGCTGGGTCTTGAACATAGTGGTCACAATTTCTCTTTGGAAGAGAAGACTCAATCATAGTAGGACTATCACTTATGTTTATTAGAGGGATAAGTGATACTTAAGAGTTAGATGTAACTATAGAGGCATAACGGTTATTGGCCCAGCTATACTTACGAGAGATCTATGAAGGGTTATCTCACTGTTGATTCGTTGATATGGACACAAAATATATCTGTAGTAAGAAGAGTGCAGCTGTCGGTCTTTAGTGAAGTACCTGGTAGTTAACAGATGGTGGATCCCGTGATAAAGATTTTAGTTAGTTATTCACATACCGTTGGAGCTTCAAGCTATAGGTTCATAAGGTCCCCTTGGTAGCTCAATGGATTCAAGTTGAGAATTAGTTCTTGGTGTTGATTTGAAATGTTCAAATTGTCAAGAGGAAATTCGATTATATATGAGATAATGAGATACATCAAGTGGGGTATTAATGTAAATGTACTTTACATTAAGTACCATAAAATAGAAAAAGAGCTATGGTTTATATGTTTCATGAGATGAAATATTAAAATTATAGGTTATAAATATAATATGGTAAGTTGGTTATCATATATATTTATAATAATATTAATTATTGGATAATTATCTCTTTTTTCTCTAATAACCAATTGAGTTGGAGGTTATTAGTGGTTTTCATGGTAACCGTGAGATAAAAAGGAAAAAAGTTTTCCTAAATTTAAAAGAGTTCCCATTCTCAGAAAGGTACCCATGGTTTGCTGTCAAGTGAATTTGATTCACTAAACGATAACACAAAGAAAGACTAAACGATCGTGAAGTGACACTATATGATAGTTCACTCAGCTGGTCATAGCTAAACGATCGCAGGGCTTTTTTTATACGATAGATTGCCTTCTTCTAAACGATTGAGCATTCGTCTATACGATAGACACTTCTCATCTCCCACTTTCTCAATCGTCTACACGATTGTTATTCCTCCGGTCTCTTCCACTAACCAAGTCCACATAGAGCTCACAGTTCTGGATTCTTACACTGAGAATACCAAGGTAGCCATTGTGGTGGTGTCTTCACTTAACTCAACTGAGCTCAAGGTTTTAGAAGTCATTCGTTGGGTTTGTGATCTTGGAGTTCGTTGAGTTCATGTTAGCTATTTGTATTGGGGTTGATGTTTTAAAGTCTCGTGTCCTATAGTTTGTAAACTATTTGTACGAACGCTTGTGTTGTATAATATACGATATTTACTTCACATCTTGTTTTTGCTCAGTTGTATTTGCTTTACCACAAACCAATAAACATAAAATACCTGGTTATCTGTATGTAACTTAAGCATGTATGTGGTGACATACAAGTGGATCATGTCTTGAGTGATAACCAAAATGGTCTGTAGTTTATGGATATAGGAGCAACCTTGTCCTGGTAACGCTATGGATGCGGCCCGCTTTATGGAATGGTCACAAGTGTTATGACTTATCACAGATGGTCTGATCCAGATCATTCTTGTAGGGGACATGCGAGTGGAGGCGTCCTATACAAAGAGTTTGTATAAGACCTGACTATGAAGTGTTAAGTCTCGTTATATAACACCGTTCATGATAGAACCTTCACTTCACTAGGATGACAATAGGTAACATGATCTCAATCCTAAGTGAGTTGGAAACTCCTGCCATTGAGGGCGGTCATTTGATTTGTATGGGTGCGAGTGGCCAGGTCACCGATTCAAACCTACCATTTTGGAGATTCATCTGATTTAGGAGCTGGGAACTCAGCTACACAAGATGGAATTCACTCCTTCCCCAAAGTAGGGGCAAGTAGATAAATAACTCCCTTAAGGGTTGGTTCCAGGGCTTGAACGATGTGGCGCCACACACCTTCTCTTGGCTCAAGAGGTGTTCACACATAGTTGGATTATGTTGTATTGTTCATTAGAGGAATCAGTGGTACTTAAGGAGTGAAGGGTCATCGTACTCATGATTGGTTATATTCGTTGGACATAGAAATATATCTATGGTAAGAAGAGTTCAGCTGTTGGTCTTCAGTGGAATATCTGGCAGTTAATAGATGGTGGATCTCGTGACTAAAGAGTTTAGTCAGCTATTCACGGACCGTTGGAGCTTCAAGCCACAGGTCCATTAGTTCCCCTAGGTAGTTTGGATAAAATCGAGAATCAATATTTGGATCAATTTAAAATGTTCAAGTTGACAAGAGGGAGTTCGATTATATATGATATAATTGAACTGGTTAATTATATATGATATAATTGGCTAAATGTATGAGATACATTATTTTGGAGGAAATTAGATATAAATATGATTTATATCAAGTGGAGGAGAAATGACTATAGTAGATATGTGATATCAAACTATAGGGTAAGAATATAGTATGATTATATTCTTTAATTATTAAATTGGTTAATTATGAGATAATTGGCTGTTTTATTTTCCTCAATCATGCGTTAGTGGGAACAGCTGCATTCGGTTATGGTAACCGATAAATAAAATGAAAATTATTTTCATTTGGCAAAAAGATCAAAAATTCGCAATCGGTGTGAAAAAAGAAACGATCGCCTAGCTTGAGAGCCTATACGATGTAGCTCATCGTCTAAACGATCGCGCACCAGCGACAAAACGATTGCATGCCTTTCCTTAAACGATCACTTAGGTTTCCTAAACGATCGCATAACGTGCCGTGTTTCTAAACGATCATCTACCTTTTATTAAACGATCGCTTAGTAAAACCTACAGGATCGTGTAGATTCATCTAAACGATAAGCATCCCTGCTATGCGATAACTCTTTCTCTCCCACTTGCTTATCGTCTACATGATCTGTTTTTTTTCCTACCTCTACCAAATAAAGACCACACTTTGGATTCTCACTCTGAGAATACCAAAGGCTCCAACTGGTGGTGTCGTCCCCACTGTTCACTTGTTCGTGCTTGTTCGAGTTGCTACTTTTCGTGTAGACGATCATGCTGCCGCACCTAACTGAGTTGTTGGGCGATAGAGTTCGCGTAGAGGTTCTTCCGCTGCTTTGAGTTTGATGTTTGAAGAGAGTCTTCAACTGGTATGAAAACTCTTTCCCTTGTGTTTTATTTATCGAAGCATGTCGTTAATTAGTGTTTATTTGCATAACTATTTGTTAGAATGTATGCATTGTATTTCGGTCCCAGAGAAATCGAAAAGATCCGAATACGCTCATGGATGCTTTTCGTTAAGAGATCCTTCAATTGGTATCAGATCTAGGTTCTGATATTCCAATTTTATTGTTGCAACGAATTACATATACATTCATGGTGGGTGCATGTCTGCTCTATTTAATCGTTTAATTGCTGTGGATGTGCAGATTAATGGATGTTTTCGGTGATGTTAGCTTCGATTTTATTTAATTCTTTTACATTTTCGGTTGATTGTAAAGGCCTCTGCGTTTTTGGGCATTAATAGACATTACCGTGTCTGTAATTCAAAGTCAGTTTGAGTCTTGAGTTGTTCGTGAAGAAGATCAGAGCAATGGTTGTAGTTCTTCGAGGAAGGAGACGATCAATGGTTGATCGGATCGTGTAGATGATGGGGTAAGCGATTGCTGAGTATCGGGTCGTGTAGATGATGGGATGCTTACGTATCGTTTAACGCACGTAGCAGTAGACGATCATTTAGCTTCATCGCTTAGTAAGTGACTAAACAATCGCTTAGCAACACATGGTAAATCGTTTACCTTTCATCGCGTTAAGCAATCGTCTAGACGATTAGGCTTCACAGCCTTATTGTCGTCTAAGCGATCGTTTAGCTTTTGCACCTATCGTCTAGTATGTGTTGGGCGATTGTTTACCTTTGGCATTTACTAAACGATGGAGTCCTCCTGGCGGTTCAAGACTCGGTTCGCTTAGTGGAAAGTGTAATAGATAGAGTTATTTCATTCCGGTTCTTTGTAAAGGTTCATCCCGGTCCATTAATCCTTGGTTTATTACATGTGATGTATGTTTTTTATATGTCATATGGTATGCACATATAGTAGATCCCACCTTAGGTTATGCATTGGTCATGCATCATCTCTTTATTGTACATATTATAATTTAGAGAAGCATGATTTAATTATGTAAGAGCATGCTCATGCATCAAATAATATAAAAGTTATATTTATGCATGCATAAGAAGTAATGACATGCATCATCTTTATATTATAACTATTATAGTATAAGGGTGAATGAAAAGCATGTTTGCTTGGTTATTACGCGTATATATAAAAGTTATGTATAGTAATGACCGGACATTGCATGAAGCATGACACATAGGTTACTTTATAAATTTTATAGACACCTACTTGTGCGCAATGATTTTTTAGTTATTTCTTTTTAAAAGTTAAAGATAAATTAGAACTAAAAGAAATAAGAAAGACATGATTGCTCACTGAGGTTTAATTCATGTTTTTAAAATGTTTAAAACTTGGATCACATAGACCTGAGATCACAATTCTAATATGATTAGCAACCCTAGGGCTTTAATCTTTTAATCAGTTTAATAGGATTAAATTGACTAATAAAAGGTTAAATTGTAGCAAATCTATCTATAAGGGACCTTTTGTCTAAGGCGGGTTTTGTCTAGGTTAGGGTATTTAAGTTGACGAAAACGTAACACCCCTACCTAGGAATTGACCTAGAAAGGTGAATTAGATAGATTTGATGCATGCAAGCAAGTTAAGGACAGTCCATTAAAGTGTTTAAATGTTACTACTTGAACTTGTTCATATTTCATAGACAAACGTTGTTTATGAGCGGGATTTTAAAATAAGACGACTTAGACTAAAACCAGTAGTCGGATTGTCTAGGTTAATGAACCCCTAGGTAGAACATTCAATGGGAGGTACTTAGGGCATGAGATGCTTCTCTTAAACCTTTCACGTTTCTCATAAATAGTCCCATTGATGGTAGACCCATTCAACTCCGCCACATTGAAGTGGACCATCAACTTAAAGCCACACCATGAGATCTACCCTTGCCTCGAGGCACCTTTGGCGTGTCCCCCTAACGGATGGTGTTTGGGTAGGTCAATATCAAGGTGGATGCAGAGAGTGTTCATAGTAAGTGGGAGAGGGAAGTGCATATCCCTCGATCTCCCTCGTTGGGTTGAATAAAGTTATTGTACATCGCCTTGAGGCACCCTGGGAGTGTTCCCCTAAAGAATGGCAGTGTTGCGTGTTTCTTTATTTGATCAACCGTAAGAGGATAAGGTAACTTAGTCTCTTGTCCTAATCTATGTCTTCCCTACGGTTGGCTCATTAGGGCAGAACTCTGGCATCGAAAGAGAGGGGTCACACTTACACGAAATTGTTAAAGGTTAACAGCTCTGGACCGAAAATGGTGGTTGTTAGGTTCACTTCTAAGAGTTGGATTTGCCGAATGGTTGAGAATGTCTCATCCCAGCAAAGGGGCATCTGATCACCCCACCAGTGACGTTTGTCCTGCCTCATTGAGGCATCATTACAAAATAGAAGTCTTCTAACTTAGGGTACTTGAAATTGTTTTGCAAAATTAATTGGTTAAATGTGGTTTAGCAAAATTTAATAAAGTTTTGTTCGTATTTTCAGCAACAACCTTTTCAAAATGGCAACAATCACATTAGCTTTTCTTAGCGTCGAAAAATTAACTGGCGACAATTTTTCAACATTGAAACATATGATCACGACGATCCTAATCATCGAGTATCTCATGTTTGCCCTTAAGGAGGCTTGTCCTCTTATTCCAGCTCCAAATGTCGCTCGAAATATTCGGGAGGCATACGAGCGATGGACACGGGAAAATGAGAAGGCTCGAGCCTACATCTTGGCAAGCCTTTCTGAAGTCTTAGCCAAGAAACATGAGCCTATGGTCTCAGCACATGAGATCGTGGAGTCCCTGCGGGGGATGTTTGGACAACCGTCTGAACAACTTATGCATGAGGCTCTTAAATATATATTCAACTCCAAAATTGAAGATGGCACCTCTATTCGTGAACATGTGCTGAACATGATGGTCCACTTCAATGTGGCGGAGTTGAATTGGTCTACCATCGATAAGGGCAGCCAGGTTAGCATAATTGTGCATTCTTTGCCGGAGAGCTTCCTGCACTTTGTTAGCAATGCAATTCTTAACAAAGTAAAATATAACCTTACAACTCTCCTCAACGAGTTGCAGACCTACCAATCTTTACTGAAAAGTAAGGAGAGGAAGAAGGGTGTGGCAAATGTTGCTTCATCCTCTAGGACGTTCCATAGAGATTCGACCTCGGGAACGAATTTCGCACCTTTTACTTCTAACTCTGCAAAGGGGAAGAAGAAGAAGGGTGGTAAGGGAAAAGGGAAGGTGTCTGCTAACCCGCCGCTTGTCGCCCCAAGAAGGCGTCCATCGGTTGAAAAGGGAAAGTGTTTCCACTGCAATCAGGATGGAAACTGGAAGAGCAACTGTCCACACTATCTGAAAAAGAGAAAGGCAGCCAAGGCTAAGGCCAAGGCCGATAAAGGTAAATATGATTTACTTATACTTGAAACTTGTTTAGTGGAGAATGATGATTCTGCCAAGATAATTGATTCGGGCGCCACTAATCACGTTTGTTATTCTTTTCAGGGGATTAGATCCTGGCGACAGCTGGAGGCTGGTGAGATGACGATACATGTAAGCACCAGGCACATCGTCTCAGTTGTGGCAGTAGGAGGGCTCCAGTTAGCTTTATAGAATAGGTTTATTGTTTTGAATGATGTATATATTGTTCCTGAACTTAAGAGGAACCTTATTTCTGTAAAGTGTTTATTGCAATGTAAACACGCTGTTAGTTTTAATGTGGATAAAGCGTTTATTCATAAAGATGGTGTTATTATTTGTACAGCAAATCTGGAATCTAATTTATATGTGTTAAAGCCATTAGCCATTAATTCTCTCCATAACACAGAATTAATAGAACATGGAATCGTTTCCCAACTCTCAGCATCGGGTACACCTTAGCAAAATGGTGTAGCGAAGAGGAGAAATAGAACCTTGTTGGACATGGTTCATTCGATGATGAGTTACACTTTCTTACCGAACTTGTTTTGGGGTTTCGCAGTGGAGACTGTAGTATATATACTCAACTGTGTTCCCTCCAAGAGTGTTGCGAGAACACCTCTGGAGATGTGGAACGGGCGTAAAGCTAGTTTACGTCACTTCTGCATTTAGGATTGCCTTGCACATGTGCTTGAGGCAAATCCCAAGAAGTTGGAATCATGGTCGAATATATGCCTCTTTGTAGGCTACCCCAAAGGTACACGAGGAGTTGAGTACAGTCCACGAAGTAAAGTCATGTTGCATGAGCTTTCCAATGAAACTACTGAAATTTCAACAAGAATTGTTGAAGAGCCTGCTACATCAGCAAGAGTTATTGATGGGTGTTCATCTTGTAGGTCAGTTCCACTACAAGAGTTGAGGTAACCTCAACATAGTGGGAGGGTTGTGAACTCGCCCGTTTGCTATATCGGTTTCACAGAAATTCTTGCTATGGTAGTAGATGGTGACGTTGAGGATCCGTTGTCTTATTAGAAGGCAATGGAGGATGTTGACCGAGATGAATGGGTCAAAGCCATGGATCTCGAGATGGAGTCGATGTACTTCAACTCAGTATGGGATCTTGTAGTTCAGCCTGATGGGGTAATACCTATAGGTTGTAAATGGATCTACAAGCGTAAACGGGGTGCTGATGGGAAGGTACAAACCTTCAAGGCTCGACTTGTGGCAAAGGGTTATACCCAGGTAGAGGGAGTCAACTATGAGGAGACTTTCTCGCCTTTTGCCATGTTAAAGCCGATCCGCATCCTTCTGTCCATTGCAGCTTATTATAGTTATGAGATCTGGCAAATGGACGTTGATAACTAGTAGAAATACAAGTTATTAAAGCTCAAATTTTTAAAACAATGGGAGAAAGCGATGGTGAAGAGGCAATATTACGATTGAATCTGCCAAACTAAAAGAAAAATTGCTATCGCTAACTCTCATCGGATAAAAGCATTTAAACTGATTTATTCTGTGCAAGAACAATGCGATAGCATGTTTTGAGTTGGCGATCCAAGGGTACATCAAAGATGATCGCGTAATGACCTTACATAAAGGAGGTGGCCTAATGTAATACAACGTGATGGGAGGTAAAGCTGATAACGGTCAAATCAGAAACTCAGTTGACGACCGTTGAAGACAATACTGTTGCAAATACATTGAACTTCTGGTGACTATCAAACGATGCAACAGGGTATGGAAATTAATGTTGCCCATCCATGCAATCATTAGTGAGAAGAACTGTTTTAGTCTATAAATACCCAATGCTACCAAACCAGGAGGACTTCCAAGCGAGACCAAGCCAAGGGAAGGGAATTCTTCAGATGAAAATAATTTTCGAAGAGGTCAAGAGACTGCCAGAAACAACACGAAGGAGAGACACCAAACCCATGCGAGAGCAAGAGTTTACAACTTGGGAAAGAATTGAAGTGATAAGTGTAGTGTAAACGCCAAAGGAAGCAAGACATTGCTTACCTGGCTTGATACATACACCATTTACTGTTTTGTACTTAAACACTTTATTTGCAAGAATGGAAACTTCATTTCAATTTATGTTGATTATATAGAAGTTTAACTATGAGGATTGGTAGAGATGTAGCAGTTTTTAACGCATAATAATATTGATTATATTGGGTCGCTCGAGTCATCCTAGCTCACCACACTAACACATTGCACACCTCTCGGTGGCCAGCCACATGCTTATATCTCTATAATGCATGGTTGCGTCGAGCATAAGATCGTGCCTATCTCTAGGAACAAAGCTTACTCTGCTTTAGTGTGTTCCACTACTCACCTCCTCAGGTAGTTAGTTGAAGCTAATCAGCTCATAGACGAGCATTACGATGGCTTATAGACATACATTGCTACTGCCTCACACCAAGCGAAGAAGATTAACTCACTATACTCTCGCAATGCACACCTCTCGGTGGGTTGCTACATGTGTCCTATCTCTAGGCTGCACGATTGAGTATGCGACTACCTTTGATAACTAAACGATGATAAAGGAGAAGAAGATGAAGAAGAGGGAGCTGAAGGAACCAATAGATGCATTGGTTACAAAATGTATTAATGTATTAAGCCAAAATGTAAAACAATACAGAGATAAGAGGAGAGGTCGAAGGCTAGATGCAAGCAATCTCTTGCTTTTCATTAGAAATGCGTCAAAGCTGCTGGTGGCACCATGGATGGATGGTGGAGAAGTCTCTCTCAAGCTCTAACTCTGGCGTAACTCCGGTCTTCACTCGGAAGGGACTATGAAGGTGGAGAATCCTCAAAGAGTGTCTGCTCATGCTCTCATCTGTGATCACAAGGATCCGCCTCAAGATGACCTTTCTGAATGGCAATCTTGAGGAGACCATTTATATGCTGCAACCCAAGGGATTCATACCCTAAGGTCAAGAGCAAAAGGTTTGCAAGTTGAATCGATCCATTTACAGGATGAAATAAGCATCTAGATCTTGGAACATACGATTTGATACTACGATAAAGTCGTATGGCTTTGACCAAAACGTTGATGAACTTGGTGTCTACAAGAAGATCATCAACACTTCAGTAGTCTTCTTAGTGTTGTACGTAGACGATATACTACTCATTGGGAATGATGTAGGTCTACTGACTATAGTTAAGAACTGACTAGTGACCAAATTCCAAATGAACGATTTGGGAGAGGCTCAGTTTGTTCTAGGTATACAGATCTTTTGGGATCGTAAGAACAAAGTGCTAGCACTATCTCAAGAATTGTACATTGACAAGATGTTGCTCAAGTACCCGATGCAGGACTCCAAGCGGGGCCTATTGTCGTTTAGACATGGAGTCACTTTGTCTAAGGACATGTGTCCTAAGACGCCTCAAGAGGTTGAGGAGATGAGACAGGTCCCATATGCGTCTGTCGTTGGCAGTTTGATGTACGTGATGCTCTGTACTCGTCCAGACATCTGCTACACTATGGGCATAGTCAGTAGGTATCAATCTAACCCAGGCCAGGGTCACTGGACCGCAGTGAAGAACATCTTCAAGTCTCTTCGACAAACGATGGACTACATGCTCGTGTATGAATCTAGGGATTTGATGCTAACTAGATACACGGATTCTGACTTTCAGACTGATAAAGACTTTTGCAAGTCCATAGGGTCAGTCTTTACTCTTAACGGAAGAGCTGTAGTGTGGCAAAACACTAAGCAAGGGTGCATCGCCAACTTCATTATGGAGGCAGAGTATGTAGCGGCTTGCGAAGCTGCTAAGGAGGTCGTTTGGCTCAGAAAGTTCTTGACAAAACTGGAAGTTGTTCAAGATATGTCTAGGTCCATTACCCTTTATTGTGATAATAGTGGGGCAGTGGCAAACTCCAAGGAGCTGAGAAGTCATTAGCGTGGCAAACACATAGAGCGAAAGTATCATCTGATCTGCAAGATAGTGCATCGAGGGGACGTGATCGTCACGAAGATCGCTTCGGAGCACAATGTTACTGACCCATTTACGAAGGCTCTCACGACTACAATGTTTAAGGGTCACCTTCGGAGCATGGGTCTACAAGAACGGCCGCAGCTGGACTAGGGCAAGTGGGAGACTTTCTTATACTGGGCTTTTATGCCCTAGTTTGTTGTTTTGTACTAGTTTTATGTACACCCCACTTCTCTTTAGGACAAGTGGGAGATTGTTGGGGTTAATGCCCTAAAGTGGGAGATCGTTATATAATACCATTCATGACAGAGACTTCACTTCACTAGGATGATCATAGGTAACATGACCTTAATCCTGAGTGAGTTGGAAACTCCTATCATTGAGGGCGATACTTTGATTTGTATGGGTGTGAGTGGCTAGGTCACCGATTCAAACCTACCATTTTGGGGATTCATCTGATTTATGAGCTAGGAACTCAGCTACACAAGATGAAATTCACTCCTTCCCCAAAACAAGGGTAAGTAGATAGATAGCTCCCTTAAAGGCTGATTCTATGGCTTGAATGATATGGCGCCACACACCTTCTCTTGGCCCGAGAGGTGTTCACACATAGTTAGACTATGTTGTATTGTTCATTAGAGGAATTAATGGTACTTAAAGAGTGAGATGTAACTATAGGGGCAAAACGATAAATTGGGCCAGCTGTACTTACGAGCATCTGGGAAGGGTCATCGTACTCATGATTGGTTATATCCGATGGACACAGAAATATATCTGTGGTAAGAAAAGTTAGGTGTTGGTCTTTAGTGGAATGCTTGGCCGTTAAGGGATGGTGTACTTGTGGCTAAAGAGTTTAGTCAGCTATTCACGGACCGTTGGAGCTTCGAGCCACAGGTCCATTAGGTCCCCTAGGTAGCTTGGATAAAGTCGAGAATCAGTATTTGGGTCAGTTTGAAATGTTCAAATTCACAGGAGAGAGTTTGATTATATATGATATAATTGAACTGGTTAATTATATATGATATAATTGGCTAAATGTATGAGATACATTATTTTGGAGGAAATTAGATATAAGTATGATTTATATCAAGTGGAGGAGAAATTACTATAAGGAGATATATGATATCAAACTATAAGGTAAGAATATAATATGATTATATTCATTAATTATTAAATTGGATAATTATGAGATAATTGGCCGTTTTATTCTCCTCAATCGTGCGTTAGTGGAAGCAGCCGCATTCGGTTATGGTAACCGATAAATAAAATGAAAATTGTTTACATTTGGCAAAAAGTTCGAAAATTCGCAATCGGTGTGGAAACGTAAACGATCGCCTAGCTTGAAAGCTTATATGATAGTAGCTCATCGTCTAAAAGATCACACACCATCAACTAAACGATTGCACACCTTTCCTTAAACGATCGCTTAACTTTCCTAAGTGATCGCATAGCGTGCCACAGTTTATAAATGATCGTCTACCTTTTACTAAACGATCGCTTAGTAAAACCTACACGATCGTGTAGCTTCATCTAAATGATAAGCATCCCTGCTATGCGATGGTTTTTTCTCTCCGACTTGCTTATCGTCTACACGATCTGTCTTTTCTCCTACCTCTACCAAATTCACTAAAGACTACACTTTGGATTCTCACTCCGAGAATACCAAGGGCTCCAACTTGTGGTGTCGTCCCCGCTGTTCACTTGTTCGTGCTTGTTCGAGTTGCTGCAGTTCGTGTAGATGATCGTGCTTCCGCAGCCGACTGAGTTGTTGGATGATAAAGTTTGCATAGAGATTCTTCTACTGCTTTAAGTTGGACGTTTGAAGAGAGTCTTCAACTGGTTGAGAACTCTTTCCCTTGTGTTTTATTTATCGAAGCATGTCGTTAATTAGTGTTTATTTGCATAACTATCTATTAGAATGTATGTGTTGTATTTTGGTCACAATGAAACCGGAAAGATCCGAACGCGCTCATGTATGCTCTTCGCTAAGAGTTCCTTCATGTGGATGATATCTCTCTCGTTAGGAATGATGTAGGGTTTCTTACTGACATTAAGAAGTTGCTAGTTGCTCTATTCCAAATGAAAGATTTGAGTGAGGCACAGTATGTTCTAGGGATCCAGATCATTCGGGATCGTAAGAACAAGAGGTTAGCCTTGTCTCAGGCATCGTAAATCGATCAAATATTGATCCGATATAGGATGCAAGACTCCAAGAGGGGTTTATTACCCTTAAGGCATGGAATCTTATTGTCTAAGGATCAATGTCCTAAGACATCTCAAGAGGTTAAAGAGATGATATGGATTCCCTATGCTTTAGCTGTTGGAAGCTTAATGTATGCAATGTTGTGTACTAGACCCGACATTTGCTATGTAGTAGGGATTGAGTCGTTATCAATCCAATCCATGATTAAATCACTGAATGGCGGTCAAAATGATCCTCAAGTATCTTCGGAGAACGAGGGACTACATGCTCATGTGTGGAGATAAGGATATGATCCTTACAGGATATACAGACTCTGACTTTTAGACTGATAGAGATTCTTGTAAATCGACATCGGGGTCAATGTTCACTCTGAATTGAGGGGCTATAGTGTGGCAAAGCATCAAGCAAGGTTGTATCACAGACTCCACTATGGAATCCAAATATGTAGTCGCTTGTGAAGCAGCTAAGGAGGCTGTTGGGCTGAGGAAATTCCTTACAGATTTGAAAATTGTTCCAAATATGGATTTTCCGATCACTCTCTATTGTGATAATAGCGAGGCTATGGCAAATTCGAAGAAGTCTCGAAGTCATCATAGAGGCAAGCATATCGAACGAAAATATCATTTGATCAGCGAGATTGTGCATTGCGATGATGTGATAGTCACGATGATCGCATCGGAGCACAACGTTGCTGATTCATTTACAAAGGCTCTCACGACTAAATTGTTTGAGGGTCATCTGGAGAGTCTGGGTCTGAGATTAGTGGTACTTAAGGAGTTAGATGTAACTACAGAAGCATAACGGTTATTGGCCCAGCTGTACTTAAGAGCGATCTATGTAGAGTTATTGCACTATTGATTGGTTGATATGGACACAAAATATATCTGTAGCAAGGAGAGTGCAACTGTCGGTCTTTAGTGGAATGCCTGGCAGTTAACGGATGGTGGATCCCGTGACTAAAGAGTTTAATCAGTTATTCACGTACCGTTAGAGCTTTGATCTATAGGTCTATAAGGTCCCCTTGGTAGCTCAATGGATTCAAGTTGAGAATTAGTTCTTAGTGTTGATTTGAAATGTTCAAATTGACAAGAGGAAATTTGATTTTATATGATATGATCGGTGTGATGTATGAGATACATCAAGTGGAGGATTAATGTAAATGTAATTTACATTAAGTACCATAAAATAGAAAAAGAGCTATGGTTTGTATGTTTCATGAGATGAAATATTAAAACTATAGGTTATAAATATAATATGGCAAGTTGGTTATCATATATATCTATAATGATATTAATTATTGGATAATTATCTCTTTTTCTCTAATAACCAATTGAGTGGGAGGTTATTAGTGGTTTTTATGGTAACCATGAGATAAAAAGGAAAAATGGTTTCCTAAATTTAGAAGAGTTTCCATTCTCGGAAAGGTACTCACGGTTTGCTGTCAAACGAATTGGATTCACAAAACGATAGCTCAAAGAGAGACTAAACATCGTGGAGTGACACTGTACGATAGTTCACTCAGCTGGTCGTAGCTAAATGATCGCAAGACTTTTTCTATACGATAGATTGCCTTCTTCCAAACGATTGAGCATTCGCCTATACGATAGAAACTTCTCATATCCCACTTGCTCAATCATCTACACAATTGTTATTCCTCCGGTCTCTTCGTCTAACCAAGTCCACACAGAGTCCACACTTCTGGATTCTCACATCAAGAATACCAAGGTAGCCATTATGGTGGTGTCCTCACTCAACTCAACTGAGTTCGAGGTTTTGGAGGTCGTTCGTTGGGTTCGTGATCTTGGAGTTCATTGAATGTGTGTTAGCTATTTGATCGTGTTGTGTTGCGGTGGTTGTGAACGAGCATTTGTGATCGAAAGATTTTGAAGCAGGAGTCTTCAAAGGTATATATAATCTTTCCTTTTATCTCATTGTTAAGCATATTGTAATTTCGTATTGTGTATGACTTGTAAGTTTCTGTTTCTTGACTGTAATTATTATTGTTCAATTTCGAATGTAATTTGAAACGATCATTCCGCTACTCATGGAAATCCTCATTTCTGATTTCCTTAAGACTCCTCTTTGTTCCTTTGGATCTCTATTCCTAGAACCTTGCTTGCTTCTCCCAAGTCCTTCATATCAAACTCCCTTTTTAAGAGGTTTTAAACATAGGTTAGATCTCCTTTGGACCTACCTGCCAGCAACATATCATCTACATATATGAGTCGGTAAACTTTGTCATTGTAAGAACCTGTATTTACATAAACACATATGTCAAATAAACTTCTTTTGAATCTAATACTAGAAATATAGTCATTGACTCTCTTATACCAGCACCTAGGTGATTGTTTTAACCCATATATAGACTTATTGAGTAAGCAATAGAGATTTTCTTTTCCTTTTACTTCAAATACTTTAGGTTGCATCATATAGATTGTCTCCTCTAGGTGTCCATGAAAAAAAAGCAGTTTTGACATCTAGTTGATACAATTCTAAATTATTTTAAGCAATTAAGGATAGAAGAAGTCTTATGGAAGTTTGTTTGACAACGGGAGAGAAAATCTCAGAATAGTCTATTCCTTTCCTTTGAGTGAACCGCTTTGAAACCAATCTTTTGATCACATGATACTCCTTCCTTAAGTTTGAAAACTCATTTAGAGGCAATATGATTGTAACCCTTTGGTAGAGGAACTAAAGACCAAGTGTCATTCACCTTTAGTGAATGCATCTCCTCATTCATAGCTTCAATTTAATCCCTTGCATTAGCACAACTTGTTACTTCCTCAAAGGTTGTTGGTTCTTGGTTAGTAGGAGCTACAACAACATTCAAAACCAGATTCATATAGTTCATTTCAGTATATCTAGCTGGAGGTGTAATTGTTCTCCTTTGTCTATCCCTAGCTTGGAGGATATTAAACGTGAGGATTTCCATGAGCAGCAGAAGGATCATTCCAAATTCCATTTGAGTTGAACATAAACAATTATAGTACAAGAATGGAAACTAATAGGTCATGCACAACACGAAATTACATCATGCTAAACGATAGAATCAAGGGATAGAGTATGCGTACCTTTGAAGAACCATTCTTCAAACTCCCTCGATCAATCTACAAGCGTCCACAGCAACACAGCCATCGAACGCAACGATCGGTGCAACATGATCACCAACACGAACACAACGAACACAATGATCACGAATCGAACGAACAGCCTTCGGCTCCTCGAAACTAATCGAGTTGAGTGAGGACACCACCATAATGGTTACCTTCGTATTCTCGGTGTGTGATAACGGGCAGAAATGCACGTTATCATAGCGCTAAATCCTTAAACAATGTTGGATTGCGTTGATGAAATATGTTAAATTGCATCCATTAAGCATAAAATCTTTAATATTGCGGTTGATCTTTATATTTTTGTGCAGAATAATGCGTTAACGCAATGCAAAGAATGCGATCATAGGAATACATTGGTCGAGCACAACTTCACCACAAGACATTGCATTGATCATGATCGTAAACATTCACCCAAGAAGAATCACCGCAACATGGTGGATGCATCCGAACAAAAGGAAAATTAAGATCGAGGGGACAGAAAGCTGACGGCAATCGGATCAAAATTAAGTTGACAGCCGATAACGGTCACAAAGTACATCCAACTTTATCGGTGACAATTATCCGGCACATCAGTCAGGAATTAAAGCTGTCCCATCTGTACAACCAGAAGAGAGAATCCGCCTTTCACCATTGATGCCCTATAAATACCAAGTGCATTCTTCAGAGAAGGGGTTAAGCAGTCGATTATTTCATTATTTTACAAGTTCGCGTCTCTATCCATAGTCTTCTTTCATTTTAAGGCGGATGAAAGGAAGAAGGTGTGCCGGTAGATCGTTTCGGCAAGCTTGAAAAAGCACCGGAAGCTCCAAGACAGAGAGAGGGCCGACTGCTGCGGAAGTGGGAACATCTTCAGTTTAGAATAGAGATTCCAGTGTAAAAAGCCTCGGTCAGCAAGGAATTGCTACTAGGCTCTCTACCTTAAACTTCCATTAGAATTTTGTACTTAACTTATTTATAAGAATGGAATTTCTTTCTCTATATCTATTCACTCTCTGTGATTCACGCATGAGTAGCTAAATTAGTTGAATGGGTTGAGAAGCATTTAGCTAGCACAACGAAAGAATCTTCATTCTTTGCGATTATCTTGTTTATGTATGCTTCATTCGTCTATTAGAGATACTCGGGAGGGTAGTCTAAGGACAGGATCTAGACTTGGGAAGGTCAGGTCAGAATTTAGGTTTGGGAAAACCAGATTAGAACGCATAAATGAGAGATAGGCGCTTAGGGATGAGCACTATTTGTTATCAACGCATTGCATGCATCTTAGCAATAAAATATGATTGTATGCGGTCACCTTGCTTTCATTGCATCAACGCATAGGACAAGAGTAGAGACTTAGGAATAAGCTCTATGGACATTTTGCATGCAACACTTGCGTCCTAGATTTAGGAGCATCGCATTTACATTGGAAAATGACTTGCTGTGCATGGTAGTAACATGATCGCATAGTCTGACGCATTCACAAGTAATGCTAGCTAAACATCTTCTCAACCCATTCATCGCATACTCATTGCATCTATCAACGTAACTTTTGTTTCTCAAATCTGCCGCATTTATTTATTTCTTTTATCAATGCAAACAACAAACCAAACACTCTATTTGTTTTATCGGTTACCACAAAGTTTTCATAAGAAAATTATCAATGCAAACTATTTTCACAAGTCCCTGTGTTCGACCCTGGACTTACCAGAAACTCAGAGGAATTTACACTTGAATTTCGCTGGGGAAACTTGAGTGCACAACACAATTCCATCAACACATATCATCCATATCCCCACTTAATAAAATAACGCATCAGTGTGAGAATCCAAAAGTTGTGGGCTCTGTATAAACTTGGCTTAAGGATGAGACTGGAGGACACTGATCGTGTAGACGACCGAGCAAGTGGGAGATAGGAAGCTGTTTATCGTATAGACGATATGCTCGATCGTGTAGTAAATGGCAACCTATCATATAGACAAAGCCACATGATCATTTAGCTACAATCAGCTAAATGAACTATCATATAGTCAAAGTCCGCGATCTTTTAGTCTCTCTATAGCTATCGTTAGTGAAACACTTTCACTTGATAGCTTCTCCGTGATTTCTTTCTGAAAGTAGTAACCCTCTAAAATTAGGAAAACATTTTTCCTTTTATTTCATGGTTACCATAAAACCACCAATAACCTCCCACTCAATTGGTTATTAGAGAAAAAGAAACTAATTATCAAATAATTAATATTTTTATAAATAAATATGATAACCAACTTACCATATTATATTTATAACCTATAGTTTTAATATTTTATCTCATGAAACATACAAACCATAGTTATTTTTCTATTTTATGGAACTTAATGTAAATCATATTTACATTAATCCTCCACTTGATGTATCTCATACATCACACCAATTATATCATATATAATTGAATTTCCTCATGTTAATTTGAACACTTCAAATCAACCCCAGAAATTGATTTTCAACTTGAATCCATTGAGCTATTAAGGGGACCTTATGGACCTGTAGCTTAAAGCTCCAACAGTACATGAATAACTTACTAATCTCTTTAGTCACGGAATCCACCATCTGTTAACTACCAGACACTGATAACGGGCAGAAAAGCACGTTATTACAGCGCAAAGATATAGAACAATGTGTGAATGCGACGGTAAAAAAATGCAAAATCGTGTCCGAAAGCATTAAATTGAGAATATTGCAATCGCATGTGCCCATCGCATTAAAGAAGCTAATTTGCTTATTTTGTGCAGGAAAATGTGTTGGCACAAATAAAAATGCGATCCAAGGAATTCAGGTCCCGATCGCATTGGAAGATTGCGACAGCAAAGTCTTGCGATCGTATGCGCTCGCGAAAATTCACTTAAGAAGGTGGCCGTATAAAGACGGCGCATCAAGCAGAAAGCATAATAAATCATGATGGGACGGAAAGCTGATGATGGTCGAATCCGAATTTACTTGACATACCGTTAACGACACACTGTAGCAAGTACATTCAACTTTTCGGTGACCATAAATCGGTGCATCAGACAGAAGATTTAATGACATCCCATCATTGCAATCATTTGAGAGAAAAGCCTCTTCACCGTGAGCTCTATAAATACAGAAGGGCACCATCGTTAAAGGGGTTCCAGTTCAGACATAGTTCTGAGTTCGAATTCTACACAGTTTGCCATATACATAGAAGATAGATCATAGATAGTCAAAGTTTGTAATTTTTATACTTAGAATGCGGAGGCGAGCGAAGAGAAGAAGACGCTTACACTTGCAAAAGCAAGAACATTCTTCTTGGCAGAGTAGAGTAAAGAACAGTGTAAAAGCCTCTGGAAGTAAGACATTGCTACCAGGCTTCTTATCCCTGCTTTCCATTTTTTTCTGTATTCTGACTTTATTCATAAAATGGAATCTATATCTCCACATCTGTTCAATCTCTTCACATTTCGCATGAGTAGCTAGATTTCCGAATGGGTTGAGAAGCACTTAGCTAGCATGACCTAAGATCTTCACTTTATGTGATCATCTTGTCTTATGTATGCGTCCTTCACCCTTTAGAGATACTTGAGAGAGTAGTTTAAAAAAAGAACCTAGACTTGGGAGAGTTAGGTTAGAATCTAGGGTTGAGAGAGTCAGATTAGAATCGTATAAGCAAGAGATAGAAACTTAGAGATAAGTTTTATTCGCTATTATGCATCGCATGCACCCTAGAAATAGGACATGATAGTATGCGGTCACCTTGTTTATGTGTGTAGCATTTATCATCACATAGACAAGAATAGAGGCTTAGACATAAGTCCTATCGACAAATCGTACGCATCGCATGCGTCCTATAAATAGGAACTATGGCATTTTCATTGAGAGATGACATGTTGTTGTGTGTGTGTAGCATGATCGCATAACTTGAACACAATCTTAGGAAGTGTTCGCTAAATCCCTTCTCACTCCATTCCCCGCATACTCATTGTAACTTTCTTTGTCATCAACTCATTACTGAATTCCGCCGCATAGGATTTATACTTAAAACAATAGACCAACCAAACTTATTCGTTTTTGCCATCGCAAAGGAATCAAAATTTAGTAATGCATAATATCTTAGTAGTCCCTGTGTTCGACCCTAGACTTACCAGGCAACCTAGTAGGATTTATACTTGGGTTTTACTAAGAAAACTTGATGTGCAATGCATAATTCACCACCGTAATTTCATACCATTATTTCATCGAATTCACAATGCATTAGACACTTCACTAAAGACCGACAACTGCACTCTCCTTACTACATATATATTTTGTGTCCATATCAACCAATCAACAATGTGATAACCCTTCACAGATCGCTTGTAAGTACAGCTGGGCCAATTTACCGTTTTGCTCAAGTAGTTACATCTAACTCCTTAAGTATTACCGATTCCTCTAATGAACATAAGTCACAGTCCTACTATGACTGAGTCCTCTCTTCAAAAGAGAAGCTGTGGCCACTATGTTAAAGACCTAGAATTAGTTCTTAAGGGAACAATCTATCTACTTACCCCTACTTCAGGGAAGGAGTGAATTCCATCTCGTGTAACTGAGTTCCTAGCTTCTAGATCGGACAAATCCCTAAAAAGGTAGCCATGTTGAGTTGGCAATCTAGCCACTCTCACCCATACTAATCAAAGGACCACCCTCAAAGGCATGAGTTCCCAAAATACTTAGGATTGAGGTCATGTCACCTATGGTCGTTTAGGTGAGATGTAAGTCTCAAGTATCAACGGCGTTATATAAAGAGACTAGTCATCTCATGGTCCGGTCTAATAGAAACTCTTTGTGTAGGACACCTTCGCTCGCATGTCTCCACATGAATGGTCAGGATCAGACCATCTATAGTAGTTCACAACACTTGTAAACCTCTACAAAGCGGGCCATATCCGTAGTGTCACCAGGATAAGGTATCCCTCCTTAATCCTTATTTAATCCTTATACTACAGACCTTTTAGGTTATTACTTAAGGCATGATCCACTTGTATATCTCATATACATGCTTAAGTTTACATAAATAACCACGGATCTTTGTTTATTGGATATGAGTAAATGCAAAATAAAATAACTCTTATTTTGTTCATAACAATGTGTACAATGTTTACAAACTACGAGACTCCAAGAGAATTAGGACACCAATCCCAACATAGCTAAGACATACTGACTTAAATCAGGTTGTTCACTTGCTATCTCCTCATGTTCCCCTACATCCTCTTCAGTTTCCCCTGTGTCACTAGGTTGGCTAGACTCTATTGGCTGCTCAGTGGGTAACCCCACCTCAAAACCTGTGTTGGATGACTCTCCTTCATCCTCAAGCTTTTTCTCCTTTTGCATAAACATCTCCTCTTCCTTAAAGGTGATGTCTCTACTCACTATGAACTTTCTCTCAACCAGATGCCACATTTTGAACCCCCTGACACCCTCTATAAAGCCTATAAACATGCACTTGACTGCTCTGACCTTTAACTTTCCCTTATTTTGGTATAAAAATGCTACACATCCAATAGGTTAGGAGGATGATTAGTCCACTTTTCCTCATGGGTAAGCAACTCTAAAGATGTGTAAGGGCACCTATTCAAGGTGTACAATGTATAGGCTGCAGCTTCTACCTAATAATTTTTCCCCTAAGATAGCATCAGAGAGCAAACACCTAATCCTTTTCGTTATGGTTCTATTTAACCTCTCAGCAACCCCATCTTGTTAAGGTGTATACCTCACTGTTCTATGCCTAGTTATACCATTCTCACTACAAAATTTATCAAAGTATTCATTGCAAAATTCAAGCCCATTATCGATTCTAAAGTATTTTAACGTTTTAGATGTTTGATTTTCTATCATGGCTTTCCATTCCTTAAACTTCTCAAAAACTTGGTCCTTAGTTTTAAGAAAGTATATCCAACTCTTCCTAGAAAAGTCATCTATAAAGGTTAGAAAATACCTTTAGCCACTAAGGCTTGGTGTAGGAGATGGTCCCCATAGGTTAGAATGGACATAATCCAATGTTCCATTGGTGGTATGCTGAGATTTTGTAAAACTTTGTCTGATTGCTCTACCTAGAATGTAGTGTTCACAAAAGGAAAGGTGTTCACTGATACCATTGGGTAGTATTCCTTGCATAGACAGTGCTTGCATCCTTTTTTCACTAATATGGGATAGTCTTTTGTGTCACAAGCCAGCCTCTATTAAGCTTGCTATTGAAGCTGTGTATGCACTCGTCATCATCTCTACTCCTCTCACAATATAAAGGTCATTGGCCTTTTCGCGAACTAGCACAACCTTAGAATCTTTCATCACACCAAGAACTCCACATTTTCCTCTGCATTCACACCCAATGGAGTCTAGCATGCCCAGAGATATCAAGTTTCTCTTGAGCAAAGGTACATGACTCACATTTCTTAGAAGCTTGATTGATCCATCCTTTAGCTTCAAGGATACTGAACCAACCTCTTTGGTCTTACAGGCTTAATTTTTTCCCATGTAGACAGATTCTTAATAACATGTAGAAATACATGTTATTTATACTATTTTATTTAGATATTGTGGCAAAAAGAAAGAAAAGTTGCGTCGATAGTATAGAAATTGGCTAACAAATGCGTGAATTATAAAATGTTGTCAATAAAACCACTAACACCATTGCGATGGTAGAATAGAGTGTTTCAATTTATGTTTTGTAGGAAATCAGTCACCGCATATGTTAATGGCTGAAAGATAAAAGAAACAATGCATCCACGTCGCATTGTGCCCATCATTCAGGAATGAAGAGATGATCATCGCAATGACGGCGCAAGCGACAATCAATCAAGAGCTTAGCGATCAATGCAATTTCTACTGCATGCGGTAATAAAAAATAACACTGCATGCGGTGATTGATCGAAGATGTAAAGAGCAATGCATTTGCGGAGGATTTGGACAAATGAACAACTTTCAGTTGTGCATTTCTGATGGGTTGATTGTATAACAGAAGAAATATTCACTCTGCCGTTTCAGGAACTACCATAACCATAAAGTGGGGACCACGAAGTCAAAGAGCCAAGTTTCACCTATAAATAGCTTCTGCAAATTTACTAAGATATACTTGAATACATAGAGACGTGTATATATTGATCTGAGAGAGAGACTGGTCTAAAGCGATTTCCAGACTAGATACGGGATAATTACGAGACAAGGCCGAGAGGTGAGTCTCCGGGCAAAGAATCCTTCCAATCCTCATCGTTGAAGCTCTGTACGAAGGTCACTTCTACTAGAAGAGCAAGCCTGAGAGGGAAGCTCTCCTCTCCATTACTTCCACACGCTGGCAAGCATAATTTCCATTCAGATCTATGTCAAGACGTTGACACTTCTTCTGTATTTGTTTCTAAATCTCTATTTCATCACTTATATTCATCTTCTTTACTCTATCATTCACACCATGTATCAGATGCTTAATCTTTGTATTAATTGTTTTGATCATTACCATTATCATCTTTTTGTCTATTTTTGTTCATCCATAATCCATTTTCTCCATGACATTTTCCTAATTCCCTGGGTAATTAGCAAGAATTAAGCAAGTATATTAATTTGTGTTAAGGAAATAATTAAGTTTAGCTAAAGCATGCTCGACGGCATCTTCACCTGTGAGAGCAGAAGTGAAGATGTTATTTCGCCTATCGAGAGAGGGTTGGATGAATGCGTTAACTAAAGCGAGAAGGACTTCCAGAGATGGAAATAACCTTGCATTGATCACGTTCATCCCTGTTTCACCATAGAGATAGCGGCCGATCACCGAGAGGTGTACGCCAAGGGAAAGCGGAACCTTAGTTGCATCTTTGACGTAATTAACAAACTTGCGTTGTTTTTACTATTTACTCTTTCTTTTTCTGATTCATCCATAAAGACTTGCCATCGCATACCACGATCCTTTGTATAACTTCACAGTCAGTCTCGACCTCAGTATCATGTATCATGTATCTTGTATCTTGTATCATCTTAGTTTAGGATTTTACTTTTTAATGCAACTTTATTTTATCAATGCAATTTTATTTTCATCGCACTTTAGATTCCTGTATAAACCAAATTCTTTATTAATTGCAAAAACCAGTCGAATGCATCACAAAAGTAACGCATTAACGAAAACAATCCCTGTGTTTGACCTCGGATTATTCTGAGAAACTTGCATTAGAATTATACTTGGTTTCAGCGCAAGGAAACTTGTGACACGCATTACTCTATCGCATACTACAAGCCTATCATTAACAACACATATTTAGAAGTAGTATCGCATAAAGACTAAAGATATAAAAAAATCGTGTCAAGTTTATGGCACAGTGCACGCATAAAAAGAAACCACATTCTTTAGCGTTACAAGTTTATGCCGCCATTTCCGGGGATGGGTAACAGTTAGTGTTGAGTACTTTTGTGGTATTTTGCAGGACAGATCTCTTTGTACTGGCTGTTTATCGTGAAGAGTAGTCTGACGATTTATGAGTACTGGAATTGATCCGGAAATTCCAAGCTAACCTAGAGATCAGGTGTATTTTTTACGCAAGAGCACATCAGAACCAAATTAGGCGACGAAGAATCAGTATGGTAGATAATAGCGTGGCACCCAAAGGGAATCAAAGGGAAAATTGGCCAGCGCAAGACCCTGTATTTCTTGCTGCTGACCGTAACATCCCAATGAGGAACTATGCAGTGCCAAATGTCTATAACTTCTCGCCATGAATTTCAAGACCCATGGTTGAGAAGAATGCAAGTTTTGAGATAAGGCCGATAATGCTTCAAATGATTCACAATGCGGGACAATTCGGAGGTCTACAAGAAGAAGACTCGCATGCTCATTTGACCCATTTCGTAGAAATATGCAATGCATTCTCCATACCTGGTATGACTCCATAAGGAATTATATTGTATCTCTTCCCGTATACACTGCGGTATGAGGCAAGAAGGTGGGCTTAGTCATTAGAGCCAAATGAAATCAACACATGGGATTAGTTGGTTGAGAGATTTATGAATAAATTCTTCCCTCCAGTCGTCAACGCAAGAAGACAGAGGGATGTGTTGAATTTTGAACAAAAGGGTTATGAAACTTTGAGCACCGCCTCGATGTGATTCAGGAAATTAGTGAAGAACTGTCCGCACATCGGGATTCCCGATTGCATTCTGATGGAGATATTTTATAATGGCTTGGATCGATCAACGCAAGCAATTGCTGATGCCTCTACGGCAGAAGGATTAATGGACAAGACGTATACGGAAGCAAAGATCATTTTGGACCGCATTTCACGAAATGAGTGGTTAGATAACGGGTATGAGGAAAAAGGTTAGGAGCAAAGAAGAGCAAAAGGTGCCATTGTACCAGCTGATACAATGAACACCCTGGTAGATCAGATGACCACAATGACTTCACTCCTTCAGACTATGGCTATTTAGCAAGGACAGCTCTCTCAAGGATCAGCGCAAGCCAATGCGTTGACACAGGTGGTCACAATAAATTGCGTTAAATGTGGAGAGGGACATTCAGTGGAAGTCTGCTCGTGGAATCAACAATCCGTATACTCTATCTACAATGAATCGTTCAGCAACACTTACAACCCTGGTTGGTGGAATCACCTAACTTTCAGTTGGGGTGGGAATCACAACCAGGGAGGCCAAAGTAATCATCAGAGCAGTCATTCTGGGAATCGAGGCAACCCTTCAATTTTCATTAATCAGGATCACATCCCAGGTAATTATCCAAGTGTACAACCCTACGACCAACCATTCTTTTCTCACACCTCTTGCAGTACCTCATCTTTGGAATCGTTATTGAAACACTATATTGAGAAGAGCGAGGCAATTAAGCAATCGCAAGCTTCCTCCCTTAGAAATTTGGTGAAGCATATTGAACAGCTTGCGATTGAACTTAAGAATAAAATTCTTGGTACGCTATCTAGCAGTTCAGGAGCATCGGGGCCATGTGGTAAAGAACAACGTCAAGCAGTGACATTGAGAAGTGGTAAAACAACATTCCCTGTGCCGCCTATACCAGATTCAGTTATAAGACCAGTAGATTTAACCATCAACGATGACCATTCAACCATAAATGAAAGAATTACCAGTTCAGAAGAGAGTACATCTACAAAGGATGAATCTTAGCAAGACTCTAATGCAAAGTCAACGCAACCTCCAGCACCTAAAACACAGCAAACACAGGACATCAATGAACAACCAATTGAACAGGAAGTACGGCGGGATCTTCCACCTTTCCCGTCCAGGCTGAGAAAGAAAGATGACAGCAAACAATTCTAGAGGTTCCTAGACATTTTTTGACAATTACATATTAACATTCCCTTGATAGAAGCATTGGAACAGATGCCGAGCTATGTGAAATTCCTCAAGGACATACTTACCAACAAGAGGAAGATCAGGGAGAATGAAACTATTGCATTAACATATGAATGTAGTAGCTATTTCAGAACAACATTCCCACCAAAATGAAGGATCCCGGGAGTTTCACATTGTCCTACTCAATAGGGGGTAAAGAAGTCGGGAATGCGCTGTGTGATTTGGGGGCAAGTATAAATCTCATGCTCTTGTCAATCTTTAAGAAGTTAAATATCGACAAAGCAAGACCTACCACGGTTACGTTGCAGTTGGCCGATAGATCAATAACGCATCCCGGGGGCAAAATAGAGGATGTACTTGTGCAAGTAGATAAATTTATCTTCCCTGCTGACTTTATCATATTAGATTATGAAGCTAACAGAGAGGTGCCAATCATCCTGGGTCGCCCATTTCTTGCAACAGGGCAAGCACTGATCGACGTACAGAAAGGAGAGCTTACCATAAGGGTCGACGATCAGCAAGTTAAATTCAACATTCTCGATGCGTTGAAATATCCAGGTGATATAGAGAATTGTCAATATGTTGAAGAACTGTAGGATGATCATTGGCACGAGCCCCAGGAAGAAGATTTTGGGATCTGCGCAATGTGGGAGGAAAATTGCGCCACAATACAAACTGCGTCAGATTTTGAAACACTCAAGTTATCTGAACAAACAACGCAACGTACTAAGCCATCTTTAGAAGAACTGTTGACATAATTTTAGTCTTTAAGCATGTGGACAAATATGAATGTGAATGAATGAACAAGTCCATGTCCCCAGCAACGTCGCCATAAACTTGTTGACTTAAAATTGGTGAATGTAATGTGCATGCATGACGATGTGCTATAAGCTCATGTTGCCATAAACTTGTAACACAAAATGTAATCTTATGTTGTGTTGTTGCTCATGCACATTTTATGCGATACTACTTCTAGACATATGCGTTGTTAACTAAATGCTTGTAGTATGCTATGGAGTAATGCGTTGTCACAAGTTTCCTTGTGCTGAAACCAAGTATAATTCCAACGCAAGTTTCTTGGATTTATTCGAGGTCGAACATAGGGATTGTTGTCGTTAGTGTGTTACATTTGTGATATATAAGACTGGTGTTTTTACAATTAATAAAGTGTGTGTTTGTACAGGAAATTAAATTGCAGTAAAGTAAAATTGTGCAGATAAACTAAAGATGCATTAATAAAATAAATTGCGATGAAAATAGACCTAAGCTAATGTGATGCAAAATACAAGATACATGATATACATGATGCTGAGTTCGAGACCGACTGTGAAGTTTATACAAAGGATAGTGGTATGCAATGGCAAGTCTTTATGGATGAATTAGAAAGGGGAAAGAATAATTAGTACAAACGTCGCAAGGTTGTTAATTGCATTAAAGATATAACTAAGGTTTCGCTTTCCCTTGGTGTACACCTCTCGGTGAACGGCCACGTTCCCATATCTCTATGGTGAAACAGGGATGAACGTGATGAACGCAAGGTTGCTTCCATCTCTGGAAGTACTTCTCGCTTTAGTTAACGCATTCTTCCAACCCTCTCGATAAGCAGAATGGCATCTTCACTTATGCTCTCATAGGTGAAGATTTCGTCTAGCATGCTTTGATTAAACATACTTATTTCCTTAACTCAATTAATTACTTGCTTAATTCATTCTAATTATCCAAGGGATTAAGAAAACATCGTGGAGAAAGTGAATTACGGATGAACAGAAATAGACAGAATGATGGAGATGAAAATGATCATGACAATTAATACTAAGATTAAGCGTCTGATACATGGTGTGAATGATGGAGATTAAGAAGATGAGTACAAGTGATGATAAAGAGATAGAAACAAATACAAAAGAGTGTCAACATCTTGACACAGATCTGGATGGTGGTTTTACTTGCCGGCGTGTGGAATGAATGAACAGAAGAGCTTCCCTCTCAGGCTTGCTCGTCTGGTAGAGGTGACCTTCGTACAGAGTTTCAACGACGGGGATTGGAAGGATTCTTTGCGCGGAGACTCACCTCTCGGCCTTGTCTCTTAATTCTTCCTGGATCTACTCTGATTAGTCGCTCAACCAGTCTCTCATGAGTATATACACTTTTCTTTGTATTCAAGCATCCTTTTTCAGTGGAATGGCCGGAGCTATTTATAGGCTAAGCTTTGACTCTTTGTATTGTGGTCCCCACTTTATTGTTATGGCAGTTTCTGAAATGGTGGAGTGAATATTCCTTCCGTTATGCAATCAATCTCGTCAGAAATGCACAACAGTCAGCTGTACACACGTCAGAATCCTCTGCATTTGCGTTGCTCTTCACATCTTCGATCGTTTGCCCGCATGCGGTGTTGTTTTTTATTACCGCATGCAGTTGAAGTTGTG
Organism: Benincasa hispida; assembly: GCF_027475165.1. Lineage (NCBI taxonomy): Eukaryota > Viridiplantae > Streptophyta > Magnoliopsida > Cucurbitales > Cucurbitaceae > Benincasa > Benincasa hispida. The sequence continues at coordinate 71,604,310 of NC_143486.1, forward strand.
TTGATTGCTTAGCTCTTGATCGATTGTCGCATGCGCCATCATTGCGTTGATCATCTATTCATTCCTGAATGATGGGCGAAATGCAATGTAGATGCGTTGGTCTTTTTATCTTGAGCCATGAACGCATGCGGTGACTTGATTTCCTGCAAAATAGACTTGAAATATTCTTTTGTACCATCGCAATGATGTTAGTGGCTATTGACGACAATTTATAATTCTCGCATTTTTTAGCTAATTTCTATACAATTGACGCAACTTTCCTTTCTTTAGGCCGCAATATCTAAATAAAACAGTATAAATAACTTGTATTTCTGCAAGTTATCAAGAACCACCCGTGTTAGAGTTGAAGTCGTTGCCAGTGCACCTCAAATATGTGTATTTAGGGGTAACACTTTACCGGTTATTATATCTGCCTCATTGAGCAAAGAGAAAGAGGAAGTATTGATTCAAATCCTGAAAAACAATGCAAAGGCTTTAGGATGGACCTTGGCAGACATTCGAGGAATCAATCCCTCGTATTGCATGCACAAGATTCGTCTGGAAGAAGGAAAAACAGGATCTATAAAAAGGCAACGACGATTGAACCCTGCCATGAGGGAGGTTGTGAAGAAGGAGATAGTGAAGTGGCTTGATGCACGCGTCATTTACCCTATATATGACAGCAGCTGGGTGAGCCCAGTGCAATGCGTTCCGAAGAAAGGGGGAATGACAATCGTCACCAACAGCAAGAATGAATTAATTCTGACAAGGATAACTACAGGGTGGAGAATATGTATGGACTACCACAAATTAAATCTAGCCACTAAGAAGGACCACTTTCCACTCCCGTTTATTAATCAAATTTTAGATCGACTTACGGGGACGAGTTCTTTCGTTTTCTTGACGGCTACTCAGGATACAACCAAATTGTGATTGCGCCAGAAGATCAAGATAAAACAACTTTCACATGCCCCTTCGACACATTTGCATTTCGTTCCATGTCATTTGGACTCTGTAATGCACTAGGTACCTTCGAACGATGTATGATGGCAATATTTTCAAATCTCTTGGAGGAGTCAGTCGAGGTATTTATTGATGATTTTTCAGTTTTTGGCAATACTTATGACTTCTGTTTATCAAATCTTGAAAAAGTCTTAAAGAGATGCATGGAAACTAATCTTGTTCTGAACTGGGAGAAATGCCACTTTATGGTTGAAGAAAGAATTGTTCTAGGTCACAAAATATCAAAGGCAGGATTGGAAGTTGATCAAGCAGAAATCGACACAATTTTCAAGTTACCACCACCAGTCAATGTGAAAACACTTAGGAGTTTTCTGGGACATGCATGGTTTTAACGAAGATTTATCCGCAACTTTTTTCAGATCGCAAGGCCCCTAAGTGTGCTCCTTGAGAATGACCACGAATATGATTTTGATGATGCATGCGCCGAAGCATTTCACATGCTAAAAATGTGCTCATCACCGCACCCATTCTGATTGCGCTGGATTGGACGCAACCTTTTGCGTTGATGTGTGACGCTAGTGGATATGCAGTGGGCGCAGTCTTAAGTCAGCGCAAAGATAAAGTTTTGCATTCTATATATTATGCTAGTAAGACATTGAATGATGCGCAAGAAAATTATACAACCACGGAAAAAGAAATGCTCGTAGTAGTATTCGCGCTGGAGAAATTTCGACAATACTTGATTGGGAAAAAGTGGTGTATATTGATCATTCTGCGATCAAATACCTTATGAAAAAAAAGGATGCGAAACTGAGACTGATAAGGTGGGTACTACTACTGCAAGAATTTGAACTAGACATCAAGGATCGGAAGGGCACCGAGAATCAAGTCGCAGATTATCTATCAAGATTGGAAAATTGTAAGGTCCAGGAGAAAGAAAAAGACATTGAGGAAAGATTCCCTGACGAGCTGCTGATGTTGGTATGCGCTAATATTCCATGGTATGCGGACATTGTAAACTTCATAGTTTGCGGCCAAGTACCCGAAGACTACATGTACCAGCGGAAGAAGAAGTTGAGACATGATGTCAAGTTTTATTTCTAGGACGACCCCTTTTTGTAACAACTTGAACCTGATCATATGTTGCATCGATGCGTTCCTGAGCATGAGGCCAAGCACATTTTGGAGCTTTGTCATGAGTCCCCTTATGGAGGACATTTTGGGGGGTAGCGGACCGCCGCAAAAGTCTTACAGAGTGACTATTTCGGGCTAAGACTATTCAAGGATGCCCATGCCCATGTTGTGCAGTGCGATAGATGCCAGAGGATGGGGAACATGTCCAGAAGAAACGAAATGCCTCTGACTTCAATCTTGGAAATCAGAAGGTCATCAATACATTCTGGTCGCAATTGACTATGTATCAAAGTGGGTTGAGGCCATCGCATGTGCTAAGAACAATGCGGCCACGATGGCGAAATTTCTCAAGAAGAATATCTTTACCCGATATGGGACGTCCTGGGCCTTAATCAGCGATGAGGGATCACATTTCATCAACCGCATAATCACCAACTTGTTGACTAAGTTTAATGTCAGCCACAGAGTTGCAACCGCATACCACCCACAAACCAAAGGGCAGGCAGAAATTTCTAACTGAGAGATCAAAACTATCTTGGAGAAGGTAGTCGGTACCTTCTGTTAGACATATTTAAATAATAATATGTTTAATTAAAGTATGGGCTATGTATGTGGATTAATAATTTATCACATTGGGTTATTTTATTAGATTGGGCCCTATTATGTGATCTAATTAATCAAGGCCCTAGATTCCTAATTGAGTATGGACTTAATGGGTAGAAGCCCATTCCTAGTTAATTAAGGTTTAATGGGAACCCTAATTGAACTAGTATATAAAGAGATCTTAGGCTATGGTCCCCAATATACCAAAGCAATAAGCACTCAGTCTTTCTTGAATCCCATCTAGAGAGAGATCCCACTTAGGGCTTTTGGAGCTTTGGTTGAGGAAGATAATAGCCGCCACTTTAGAGTCATCATAAATCTTTCAATGGAATTCGGTATGTATATATTGTTGACAATTTGACATGAATGATTCTAGGGTTTATCTATTCAATATAGATATAGAGTATTTATGTAAAACCCTAACCCTAATTCAGAAAGAAGGGAAAAATAAAATACTAAAAATAAAGGAAAACATAATGAAAAATATAAATTAAATTAAGAGGAAGTTTGGTGGAATTTGGGGAAAATTTTATCGGAAGCTAGCGAATTCGGGGGACAAAGGAAATTAGATAACTTTTCGTTTGGAAACTGTTCATTGGAAGGCTTGGGAGGTTGAAATTAATAATTTGAAGGTGGGAAGAATTTGGATACCTTTTGTATGGAAACTGTTCATTGGGAGATTTGGAGGTGAAAATTAATTATCAGTGTACGAGGTAAGATAAAAATTAAAAAGAAAAGTGGAATCCACGTGTCGCAAGCAGTGAGGGTAACCCACTAGCAAGATTGGAGGAAGTTGGAGAGAATGAAGAGAGCGAGATTTGAGCGAGAGCTGGATTTGAGCAAGAGAATGGGAGAGAGCGAGACTGGTTAAGCGATAGAATGGGAGAGAGCGAGACTGGTTGAGCGAGAGAATGGAAGAGAGCGAGACTGGCTGAGCGAGAGAATGGGAGAGAGCGACACTGCCGAGATCCAAGCTAGCGAAAAGGTCTAAGAGAGTGAGACCCTTAGCAAGAAACATGGAGAGAGCAACACTACCGAGAGCCAAATGAGCGAGAAGGCTGAAGAAAGCGAGATCTTTAGCAAGAAACATGGAGAGAGCGACACTGCCGAGAGCCAAATGAGTGAGAAAGTTGGAGAGAGCGAGAGCGGAGAGAGCGAGATTTAGATAGAATGCTGTGTTTTAAGGAATGTAATGTGATCTTTGCTATTTTTGATAATTAAGTCAAAAATTAAGCGATTTAGGTGGCAAAAGGAGATTTCATGAAGAAACTTAGGGATTAAAATGCACGGCCAAGATTATATGCCATAGGAGTAATTTTGGTTGGCAAACTTAAAATTAGACAACTCAAAAGCTCAGTTAACCCCAGTAATTTAAAAGAGGCCACTTGTAGGATGTGTTGTCACATAGAGAAGAGTTGAAAACGACTATAAATAGAAGGCTTTCGCTGAATAATTAAACTCGTTCTCAAACAAATTCCAGTAGTAATAGTCGTGTGGAGAGAGTGAGGTAGTTCTGTGAGTTTAAAAGAGAGAAGCTCGAGGGAGGTGCTGCCCAAATTTCCTTCTAAGAGGGAAAGCTTACTGTGAGTGTTATAGCTTTATAGTTAACATATGTTGTGAATGTTACATTGCTTTTATTAACTCAGTAGATGTTGTGCGTATTATGTTGCATAAGAAAATACCATCCCTACTAGCATGATAATTTTGCTAGGTTAGTATGCGTGGTAAATGTTACGTCACTCCAGAGCATCATTTGTTAGCATGATAGTTGGTTAAAGTCAGTATATTTGGTGTATAGTACGTGCTTTGTTAGTCAGAAAGTACAATGAGTAGCTTGATATACTGTAGGTGTTATACTTCTTTGTTAGCACTGTGTCTTTGATAAATCAGTACGTAATGTGAATATTATAGTTGTATAACCTGAACATCACAGTCTTGAGATGTTAGAATTTGCTATCCTATGAATTATAGGGTTTGCCGTCATCTCTCACAAGCATTACAGTAGAGTCCATTGTGAATATTCACTTAAGTTAAAAGAGAAGTGCATCGTAAATACTGTGATGCCATGATATTGTTTGTGTGTGACTATGGGAACTGCGATTATGCCTTGGATGTGGTTAGCATGCTTAACAAAAGATGCTTGGCGGGAAATAATGGTTGACTTTGGTCGGCGGGAAATAATGGTCGGCTTCGGTTAGCGGGAAATAATGGTCAGCTTTGGTCGGTGGGAAATAATAGACAGTGACGACCGGCGGGAAATATGGTCAAGTACCTAAGTATTGCTAGCAGGATAAATAAAATGGTTGATCTGCACATTGGCGGGAATTGGGTTCATAGGAAGGTTTCCATAGGTGATTGTACTGTTTGATGATAGAATATGCTTGCTATGTGTGATGTTGGAATACAAATTAGTAGCTGCATGATTATGCCATTGATTGCACTTAAGTTCAGTGTGAGTGCCAACATGTGCTTGGTTTCCCAAAATGAATTTCATCCCCCCCCCCAGGTAGCGAAGCGAAGCGTTCAACAAAGAGTCCACCACCCACCACCATCAACTAAAAGCTCGATAAACTCTCGGGGCAAGGCTCAGATCATGTGTTAAAAGAATTGAAAAGAGGATTAAATTACATATATAGATAAATAGGTGGAGTGCTGTAACCTTTTAATTGGTTGTATAGATTAATAGGTGGGATGATGAAAACCAATTGATTACATGTATAGATAAATAGGTAAATGTTGTAAACCCATTGTAATCATAATAAATAGAGAAAACAATATTTAGTACAAATATTGTCTTAGAAGGGTTATAATCATTCTCACGCTCCCTTCTCGGTCTTAGGGGTTTAAGGCTTGGAAGGGGGTGTGACAATTTATGTTAACAAGTGGTAGCAGAGCATGAATTTCATGTTAAATCATTGACTTATATTTTTTTTTCAATGATATTGTGATTCAATTTTGGTTCAGCTTCGTGTATTTTTCGATTAAAAGAAATATATATGTTTTTATTTATTTTGTGGAAAACCCATTATGTGTCTTGTCGGCGGTAACATGCAGGTGAAAAACCCATTTGATTATATATATTTCTTTTAAGGGAATATTAATTTTAATTTGATGAAGTTAACGGTTTTCGTGAGTACTGATCAAATGTTGAGTACTATGTTACCGGATATGTATATGTGTTACCCATTAAGGATTTGGAAAACCATTATGGCATTATCCACATATATGGAACACCATTTTTTTTTTTGTGGCAATTTTGTCCCTTATTGTTCATATATGGCCATGAAAATTGAATCCTATTGAACTAAATTCCAGTCTGAATGAAGATCATGACATGTAGGTGGCAGATTAAGGGATTGTTTAGTCGATAACTTCGATTAGGTTTGATTGACAATGTTGAATTTGGTGAATTTATTCTTTTTTTTTTTATTGAAAATTCTGCATTTGTCAAGAAAATCAATCCTATAAGTAATTCCTATTTAATTAAGAATTAGTTGATAAATTAGGAATTAAATCAATCAAATTATGAAGTTAGATTTAAATTTGATCAATCACATTGTAAATTTAAGTTTAAATTTTATTAATCATGTTGTGGATTTAAATTTAAATATGATTGTTAATGTGGTAAATTTAAATTTAAATTTAAATTTGATTGATATTTTGGTAAATTTAAATTTAAATTTAATTGATGATATTTAGCAATATTCACATGTTTTGTTGCTTTAATTGTATTATGTGTATGCAATTATTAAGTGAATATTAGTAAAGACTATTTGGTGTCTTCCTTCTTTATTTTTGTACAATAATATTATTATATTACTTTGTCTTATATTTTAGATTGAATTGGTCAAAATAATATGTTACCAAAGTAGCCTCTGTTATCTAGATTAATTTAATTCTAAGATATATGATGTGCATATTCATGAATTTATGCGGATAATTATCGACCCAAAGAAAGATAATTATTTGGCCAAATTATGGGTATGCATGTGGTAATGAGTATGTGACAATTATAAGGATTACTCATGTGAAAAATAGTCGGTCCAAAGAAATGCTATTTTTTGACAGAGTTAATTGTTATTACTTTGATTACTACGTTGAGAGTACCATTTACAGTTGGTGTTTTTGCCCAAAGGCTGGACATCAATGTTGTGTTAGGTATCTTGTTAAATGAGCCCACCGCATATGTGAAATTATTTTGTTATATTTTAATTGTGAGCATATGTTTTGTTGTTTATTGTTTCAGTTGGCCTTACTCAAAGATTTGGAAATTTGAGTTCAATCCCTAAGTTGAATGGATCGAACTTCAAGATTTGGAAGGAAAGCTTAGAGATACTTCTCGGGTGTATGGATTTGGACCTTGCATTAAGGACCAATAAACCTACTTCTACTGAGGAACAGCCAAATACGGCTAATATAGAGAAGTGGAACCGTCAAATCGCATGTGTCTGATGATCATTAGGCACTCCATTCCAGAGTCATTTCAGGGCTCTATCACAGAAAGTGAAAATGCCAATATGTTTCTTGCTCAAATTGAGAAATATTTTGCTAAAAATAAGAAAGGGGAAGCAAGTAGTCTTTTGACTTCTTTAACTTCTATGAGGTATAAGGGCAATGTAAACATAAGGGAGTACATTATGGAAATGTCTAATCTCGCAGGTAAATTAAAGGCACTTGATATCGAGATAAATGAAAATTTACTCGTGCATCTGGTACTTATCTCTCTTCCTAGTGAATTAATACTCAGAAAGATAAATGGAGTATTAATGAGCTTATCTCACAATGTGTGCAAGAAAAAGATAGGATTAAGAGAGAAAAGACAGAAAGTACTCATTTGGCAACATGCTCTTATGATAAGAAGAAAAGAAAAATTGTGGATGCTGCAGAAGGGACATCTCAGCAGAATAAAAATAAGAAATAAGCTACTGAAAATCCTTGTTTTTTCTGCAAAAGGAAAGGTCACTTTAAGAAAGATTGTCCCAAATACGCTAAGTGGCGTGTAAAGAAGGGTAAACTTCTTACTTTGGTTTGTTCTGAAGTTAATTTAGCTTATGTACCTACAGATACTTGGTGGGTAGATTCTGGTGCTACTACTCACATAAATATATCAATGCAGGGTTGCTTGTGGAGCCGGCCGCCAAGTGATGCTAAAAGATTCATCTATGTGGGCAATGGCAAAGTAGTTCAAGTTAAAGCTATTGGAAATTTTATTTGGATCTGAATGAGACTTTTGTTGTACCATCATTTAGACGGAATTTAGTTTCTATTTCCAGTTTGGACAAATTTGGTTTTTCTTGTTCTTTTGGAAATAATAAAGTTAGTCTTTTTCAAGATTCTAAGCTTATTGGTATCGGTTAGTCTTTTTCAAGATTCTAAGCTTATTGGTACCGGTTAGTCTTTTTCAAGATTCTAAGCTTATTGGTACCGATTTTTTAATTGATAATCTATATATGCTTGATTCTTTTGCTTCATTTAACAAGATCCTGTTATCTAATTCATATGGTACAAAGCGTAAATTAAATGAGAATTCTGCTATGTTATGGCACAAGCGTTTAGGTCACATCACTAATCAGAGAATTCAGAGACTTGTGACAGATGGAATTCTCAATTCCCTTGATTTAAGTAACTTCAACATTTGTGTGGAATGTATTAAGGGAAAATAGACAAACATAAGAAAATTAGGTGCCAACAGATGCTCTGACGTCTTAGAACTAATACATACAGACATTTGTGGTCCATTCCCTATGGCCTCTTGGAATGGACAACAATATTTTATTACGTTCATAGACGACTATTCAAGATATGGGTACCTATATTTAATTCATGGGAAGTTTAAATCCTTGGACGTTTTCAAGTCTTTCAAAACTGAAGTCGAACTTCAACTTGGAAAGAAAATTAAGGATGTCAAATCTAATCATGGTGGTGAATATTACGGTAGATATGATGGATCAAGTGAACAACATCCCGGGCCCTTTGCCAAATACCTAGAGGAATGTGGAATCGTCCCGTAATACACTATGCCGGGCAAACCCAGCATGAATGGTGTAGCAGAGAGGCGAAATAGAAAACTTAAGGATATGGTAAGAAGTATGATTAGTCATTCTTCTCTAACAGAATCCCTCTGGGGTGAGGCACTAAAGACTGCAGCATATATCCTTAATAGGGTACCTAGTAAAGCAGTAGTTAAAACCCCTTATGAGCTGTGGACAGGAAAAAAGCCTAGTATTAGGCATCTTCACATCTGGGGTTGTCTAGCTGAGGCTAGGCCTTATAGGCCTAATGAAAGAAAATTGGACTCAAGAACTATTAGCTATTATTTTTTTGGGTATTCTGAGCACTCTCGGGGTTTCAAGTTTTATGATCCCACTTCTAGATCATTGTTTGAGACAGGAAATGCTAGATTCCTTGAGGATGTTGAGTTTAGGGGGGAAGATAATATAAGGAAAGTTGTCTTTGAAGAAGAATTGGTTTCTTTTCCTCATGTGATTATAAATGATGTTCAGGCTTCAATTCCTGACTTCATTGTTGAACTAATTATAGAACAAGACAACATTGAAGTCCTCGTTGTTGAACCTGAAGTTCAAACTCAACAACCTCAAGAAGTGCCATTAAGAAGATCTACTAGAGAGAGAAGAAGTGCAATTCCAGATGATTATATTGTGTTTCTTCAAGAACATCAGGATGATGTAGGCGTAATGGAAGATGATCCAATCAACTTCCAACAAGATTTACAAAGTTCTAACTCTCAAAAGTGGATAAGTGCTATGGAAGAGGAAATAAAATCCATGAAAGACAATGACGTTTAGGAACTTGTCGAACTGCCATAAGGAGTGAAACCCATAGGTTGTAAATGAATATTTAAAACAAAAAGGGATTCACATGGAAAAATCGAAAGATATAAGGCTCGTCTTGTTGCAAAGGGTTTTACTCAAAAGGAAGGCATTGACTACAAAGAGACTTTGTCTCTGGTTTCATCGAGCCTCTTTTAGAGTAATCATGGCATTAGTAGCTCACTTTGATTTAGAGCTACACCAGATGGATGTAAAAACCGCGTTTCGCAATGGGAACATTGATGAGACAATTTATATGGTGCAACCAGAAAACTTTGTGTCTGGTAATTCAAAGTCTATGGTGTGTAAATTAAAGAAATCCATCTACGGTCTCAAGCAAGCCTCTTGTCAATGGTATCACAAATTCCATGAAGTGATACCCTCATTTGTTTTTGAGGTGAATATTGTGGAAGATTACATATATCACAAGTTTAGTGGGAATAAATCAATCTTTCTGGTGTTATATGTCGATGACATACTCATAGCTATTAATGATGTAGGTTTATTGCATGATACTAAGAGATTTCTCAAAAGAAATTTTGAGATTAAGGATCTTGGTGATGCTTCTTTTGTATAGGAATTGAAATACTGCGAGATCATTCACAAGGTATTTTGAGATTGTCATAAAAGAACTACATTGAAAAGATCTTGAGTAGATTTGGCATGAAAGATTGTGCACCAGGAGATACCCCGTTCGCTAAAGGTGATAAATTTCATTTAGGTCAATGCCCCAAGACCACACTCGAGACTAAGGAGATGCAAAAGGTTCCCTATGCATCGACCATTTGAAGTCTAATGTATGCCTAAGTATGTATGCGTCTAGATATTGCATTCATAGTTAGAGTATTAGGCAGATATTTGAGTAACCCGGGGATGGATCATTGAAAAGCAGCCAAACGAATTATGAGGTATTTACAGAGAACAAAAGATTATATGCTCACTTATCGGAGATCAGAAGTCTTGGAGATCATTGGGTATTCTGATTCTGATTATGTTGGATGTCAAGACACTTTGTGATCCACTTCAGACTATATCTTCATGTTGGCTGGAGGAGCTGTATCCTGGAAAAGTGTAAAACAAACACTTATGGCTTCTTCTACTATGTCTGCAGAGTTTATAGCATGTTATGAGGCATCCAATCATGGAATATGGTTGCGAAATTTTGTCACTGGGCTGCGGATAGTGGTTGGCATAGAAAGACCACTAAAATTATTTTGTGACAATAAGTCTGTTGTGATGTATTCCAACAACAACAGAAGCAATACGAAGTCAAAGCATGTAGACGTGAAGTTTCTGGTTGTTAAATAAAAGAGTTCAAAATGATCAAATTTCGATAGAACACATAAGAACAAACTCTATGGTGGCAGATCCATTGACAAAAGGTTTACCACCTAAAGTTTTTCATGAGCATGTTGCTCACATAGTTGTTAGTCACTTTTCTGGTTCCATGGTTTAGTGGGAGTTTGTTATTGAGGATGTTCTTTGACCTTATTTTGTTTATTTTCTATGTAGAATTAATTTGATGGTTTATGTTTTATTATCTGAACTTGTTTATCATGCATGAAGTTTAGCATAAAATTTTTTAGAATGATCTCATTAAGGAATTTGGACCAGTTGGAAACAGGCATGATCTAGATCACTTTGTATGTAGTTTCCATGCTATCCATCCATACTTGATCTATGTCATTGAATGTATTGGAATTGGTGATTAAGGAAGGTTTAGTTACAGGTAGTGACGAAAGCCGCCTTGATTCCGTGCTAATACAGGAGATGAACCAGATTGAACTAAAAGGGAATTCTATTATTGAAATAACCTGTTTATGCGTGCTTAAGGTTTATGTGATTTAATTATATTAGGTACATAGACATAGCCCAAGTGGGAGATTGTTAGACATATTTAAATAATAATATGCTTAATTAAAGTATGGACTATGTATGTGGATTAATAATTTATCACATTGGGTTATTTTATTAGATTGGGCCCTATTATGTGATCTAATTACTTAAGGCCCTAGATTCCTAATTGAGTATGGACTTAATGGGTAGAAGTCCATTCCTAGTTAATTAGGGTTTAATGGGAACCCTAATTGAACTAGTATATAAAGAGACCTTAGGCTATGGTCCCCAATATACCAAAGCAATAAGCACTCAGTCTTTCTTGAATCCCATCTAAAGAGAGATCCCATTTAGGGCATTTAGAGCTTTGGTCGAGGAAGATAATAGCCGCCACTTTAGAGTCATCATAAATCTTTCAATGGAATTCGGTATGTATATATTCTTGACAATTTGACATGAATGATTCTAGGGTTTATCTATTCAATATAGACATAGGGTATTTATGCTAACACCTCCAGGAAGGATTGGTCACCCAAGCTCGATGAAGCACTGTGGGCATATAGGACTGCCTTCAAAACTCAAATTGGCATGTCCCTATATGCTTTGGCCTTTGGAAAAGCTTGTCATCTGCCTCTCGAGTTGGAACACAAGGCAATGTGGGCAAGTAAGAAGCTGAACTTTGATCTAGCAAGCGCGGGGAAAGTCCGAAAGTTGCAATTGAACCAGCTGGTCGAGTGGCGAATGAACGCCTACGAAAATGCCAAGTTCTATAAGGAGAAAACCAAGAAATGGCATGATGATCGCATAAACAACCGAACATTCTTCGAGGGTCAACAGGTACTTCTGTTCAATGCGCGTTTGCGATTGTTTCCAGGGAAGTTGAAGTCCCGCTGGTCTGGGCCATTCTACATCAAGACTATCTTTCCCCATGGTGTAGTGGAGCTAACAACTAAAGATGGGAACAACGCATTTAAAGTCAATGGTCAACAAATTAAGCCCTACTATGGGGGTGATGTGGAATGATGCATGGAGACCATCGACTTAGGCAAGCAGGATTAACCACTTGCGGGGATGCTATTGTGGTAACTCTAAAAAACTTCTTTCAATTAACATCCCTATATCTATGTTTAAGCGCTTTCTTTACAACTTTCATCTACTGATTTTTAAATTGTGTTATTTATTTCTTATTAGAATTAGTCTTTACTGCTTTATGTCTTTACTTTCAATTTAATTCATTTGTGTATTCCCATGTCGTGTTTAATTTCTTTACTTTTATGCATTAGTAGCGCTGTTCTTAAAATTTCTATGAATGACTGAATAAAACGATGAACACCACAAAGTCTTATCGACTTGCGTTTGGTGAATTAGAAAGAAAAATAAAGATTGGTATGCATTGCGATGATGGGTGCATCTTATGATAACAAGATACACTTGGCGTCCATCCAACCCAAATGCATTGCGCTGAGGGGTGTGTTGTGCTCGTATGTATTTTTCGCCCGTCCTTAGCGAAAACGCACTATGTTGAGGTAGTGTTGCGCCAATAGAAATACCATGCGCCTGTTCTCTAGAAATGCACTGAGTTGAGGGGTGTGTTGCGATGATACATGCGTTGTTGCATGTCTTCTGCAAAGATGCATTTGCGTTAATGGAAGTGTGATGTTAATTTTTAATCATGCACCCGTCTGAATCAAATACAAAAGATAATTTCATTCATTATTTTTCTATGTATAGAAGCTGTTACTTGATTCTTTGTACATGATCAAAATTTTGTATTGCGTTATTTGTAATTCTTTGTATACTTGGTTAATTTTTAATACAATTGAGTAACAATTCTTTCCATATGTGTTAGCCTCTTATTTATCACCCTTTGTCAATTATTGCGATGTTCTTTATCTTTTTTTTTTGCGTTATTCATTGTGTTGCCATGATGAATTATATGCGTATACATAGTAACATTTCTCACACTTTGTATTTTCTGACTAACACTTAGATAATTCGTAGCAATAGCACTGCTTTACCTTTTATCCTTCAAAATTCTGCTCAAACTTTCTTTTCAAAATTTTGACTAAGTGTTTGTCTATTCTATCCAAAACAACGCAATGAGGACCTTACGCTTCTCTAAATTTGGGGGTGGGGAAGGTTTGAGCAGATGCGATCAAGTGGATGCAGTCATTAAGAAAATGCATTCATAATTTTCAAAAAATGAGAAAAAAAGAATATAAGGGACAACTCCTCTAACCAGGAAAAGTTAAACTTAGCTGAAAATCAAGAGTTGAAGTTGAGATGCACACAACCGTAGTTGGATGTTCGCATGACACCCGTGGGAATAAGCCAAAACGAAGGGTGTAACCATGATCAACAGTCTCTAATAAAATAACGCAACCCGACCACCGCATTCAAGTTGTACCAAGTTGTTTTTGCATGAAGAGGTAAACATTCTTTTTAAAACTAGAAGGGAATTTTTGAGTAGAGATTTGTTGTATAGAAGAATAAAGTAGGGCATGTTTATGAATTATCAAGGATAGAAAGAAATTGCGTTGTTAAGTAATGTTACCTAGGTGGAGCATTCGGAGCAACCAATCGACGCAAAATTTAGGATAAGAACTGAACAACATTGCCTTAGTAGAAGATATGCTTGAGGACAAGCATATATCTAAATTTGGGGGTGTGATAACTTGTAGAAATACAAGTTATTTATACTGTTTTATTTAGATATTGCGGCAAAAAGAAAGAAAAGTTGCGTCGATAGTATAGAAATTGGCTAAGAAATGCGAGAATTATAAAATGTCGTCAATACACCCACTAACACCATTGCGATGGTAGAATAGAGTGTTTCAATTTCTGTTTTGTAGGAAATCAGTCACTGCATGCGTTAATGGCTCAAATATAAAAGAAACAACGCATTCGTCGCATTGCGCCAATCATTCAGGAATGAAGAGATGATCAATGCAATGACGGCGCATGCAACAATCGATCAAGAGCTTAGCGATCAATGTAATTTCTACCGCATGCGGTAATAAAAAAAATAACACCGCATGCGGCGATCGATCAAAGATGTAAAGAGCAACGCATTTAGAGAGGATTTGGACAAATGTACAACTTTCAGTTGTACATTTCTGACGGGTTGATTGCGTAACCAAAGAAATATTCACTCCGCCATTTTAGGAACTACCATAACCATAAAGTGGGGACCATGAAGTCAAAGAGCCAAGCTTCACCTATAAATAGCTTCTGCAAATTCACTGAGAGATATACTTGAATACATAGAGACGTGTATATACTGATCTGAGAGAGAGACTGGTTTGAAGCGATTTCCAGAGTAGATCTGGGATAATTACGAGACAAGGCCAAGTGGTGAGTATCCGGGCAAAGAATCCTTCCAATCCTCGCCGTTGAAGCTCTGTACGAAGGTCACTTTTACCAGAAGAGCAAACCTGAGAGGGAAACTATCCTCTCTATTACTTCCACACGCCGGCAAGCATAATCTCCATTCAGATCTGTGTCAAAACGTTGACACTCCTTCTGTATTTGTCTCTAAATCTCTATTTCATCACTTGTATTCATCTTCTTTACTCTATCATTCACACCATATATCAGACGGTTAATCTTAATATTAATTGTTTTAATCATTACCATTATCATCTTTCTTTCTATTTCTGTTCATCCATAATCCATTTTCTCCATGACGTTTTCCTAAATCCCCGGGTAATTAGCAAGAATTAAGCAAGTATATTAATTTTTGTTAAGGAAATAAGTAAGTTTAACTAAAGCATGCTCGATGGCATCTTCACCTGTGAGAGCAAAAGTGAAGATGTTATTCTACCTATCGAGAGAGGATTGGAAGAATGTGTTAACTAAAGCGAGAAGTACTTCCAGAGATGGAAACAACCTTGCGTTGATCAGGTTCATCCTTGTTTCACCATAGAGATAGGGGAACGCGGCCGACCACCGAGAAGTATACGCCAAAGGAAAGTGGAACCTTAGTTGCATCTTTGACGCAATTAACAAACTTGCGTTGTTTTTACTATTTACTCTTTCTCTTTCTAATTCAACCATATAGACTTGCCATTGCATATCATGATCCTTTGTATAACTTCACAGTCAGTCTCGACCTTGTATCATGTATCATGTATCTTGTATCTTGTATCATCTTAGTTTAGGATTTTACTTTTTAACGCAACTTTATTTTATCAATGCAATTTTATTTTCATCACACTTTAGATTCTTGTATAAAACCAATTCTTTTTTAATTGTAAAAACTGGTCGCATGTATCACAAAAGCAATACATTAACAAAAACAATCCCTGTGTTTGACCTGCTCAATTTGCCGAATTATAAGCCTTTGCGCAATTCGCTTCTGATCTCGCGTCCCAAGCCGAAATATCACAAGTACCTATCCTCTTGCCTAGCAGGCAAAGATTTACTTCTGCGGTAATGATTCCTCTGGCATTACGACCTTTACCACCACACCTAAAATCGGGTCAAATTATAATTGTTCAAGTCACCACCCCCCCAAGTCAAACTGGTGCGGATTATTCTGAGAAACTTGCGTTGGAATTATACTTGGTTTTAGCACAAAGAAACTTGTGACACACATTACTCTATCGCATACTACAAGCCTATCATTAACAACACATATTTAGAAGTAGTATCGCATAAAGACTAAAGATATAAAAACATCGTGTCAAGTTTATGGCACAGTGCACGCATAAAAAGAAACCTCATTCTTTAGCGTTACAATTCTCCATATACATCCTTGTAAGTATTAAACCAAGGTCTGAAAGGTTTCATATGATAGGTACAATTGGAGTCAAGTACCCAATCATGCTTCCCAAGAGGACTGATTTTGTTGGTTTGGTTTCTAATGGAGGCTAAGGCATCAGAATGAAAGTAGGAACCTTCAACCAGTGAAGCTTTTGGTTGTTTTCTCTTCTAAACCTTCCCTTTTTCTTAATTTTTCCATTTCAGGCTGTAGCAATCTCTCATCAAGTGACCTTTCTTCTGGCAATAGTTGCATCTCAGCTTGGTCTTAGGTTTGTGCTCTTCACCTGACTAATTTTTATTCCCCTTAGACTGATTATGCTTATTCTTCCCCTTGACAAACAACCTCTCTACACTAGGAAAAATTATGATAACTTTGTTTAAAAGATCAGAGGTATTTATTATTGGATTAGTTGCATAAATAGAATTTAACCCTAAAATAATAGAATATGTAGTACAAGGATAAAATAATTGCATATATAGATAAAAAAAAATGGTAAAAGACTAAATAACTCATGCCTAGCCACCATTTTGCTCGTTTCTTCCCAGTTTTGTCAAATTAAAAACTATCCCTGATAGCAACTATCAGTGATAGCTATTATTAGCTGCTATCAGCTGCTATCGCTGATAGCTTCTATCAATTGCTATCAGCGATAGCTTTCAATTTGAGAAAAATTAATACAATCTTAAAATATTAGCTTTTAATTTGCTATCAATTACCCGTAGCTATCATTAATACACTTTCATCAATTGGAATCAACCTTGAAATATTAATACTTAAGGCTATCAGTGGCTATCAATATAGATTTATAAATAGTGATCAACTTTGAAAGAAAACCAACAACTTTGATTACCACAGCAGCTATCACTAATCATATCTTTTATCATGGCTATCAGTGATAGCAGATACCAGTCGCTACCACTGATAGACTTTCATCAATTAGAATCAACCTTGAAATATTAACACTTAAGGCTATCAATGATAGACTTCTATAACTGGTTATCACCTTTGAAGGAAACTCGATATATAGATATCACCTAAGTTTTATCACCGATATCACAAATATCAATCATATTGTGGTTATCAGTGATAGCTTCTTTTACTGATAGCATCATTGATAAGATGTTATCAATGATCTCACTAATATCATGCTATCAGTGATAGTTCTCTATTACTGATAATGTGCTATCAGTGATAGCTTCTATCACCGATAACGTGCTATCAGGTAGCTTCTATCACCGATAACGTGCTATCGGCTAGCTTCTATCACCGATAACGTGCTATCAAGTAGCTTCTATCATTGACAACATGCCATTAATATTAGCTTCTATCATTAGTAACATGCTATTAGTATTAGCAATCATAGCCACTGAACACCTTTTGCTCCTTTCTTTCCCTTCCCAAACATTTATAAGTCCCTTTTCTTTTCGATGATAGCTTCTATCATTGATAAACATGCTATTAGTTATAACTTCTAGACATTCCATTTACATTTTAGTTTGAGATTCAACTTTATTAATTAAATTCACTAAGTTGGCTATCAATGATAGATTTTTATATGTGGCTACTAACTATGAAAATATAAGCTATGAATGATAGAAAATACTAGTGACTATCACTGATAGACTTTCATTTGCTATTTATATTTATTATTTGTTATAATAATCAAACTTGATATTGGCTTGTTGATGTTAAGTCACTTATGAATTGAGTACTTTCAAATCTTGGGTACGAAACGCTGCCTCATAATTCTTGTGAAAAACAAAGGAAGAAGAAAAAATTCAAATAAATGAAAGAAATTTTTTTAAAATAAGATAAAGAGAAGAAGCAAAAACTAAATAAATGAAAGAAAATTAAATAGAAAAAAAGGAAGAAAAAACCGGAGAAGTGAAAGAAAAATTAAAAAAAGAAAAGGAAGAAGCAGAAATTGGGAGAAAAAAAATAAAATGATAAAAAAAGAAAAGGGAAGAAGCAAAAATCTGAGAAAGAAAAAAATAAAAAATAAAAAATAAACGAAAGGGAAGAAGCAAAAACTGGAGAAAGAAAAGAAAATTAAAAAAGAAAAAAAAGAAGGGAAGAAGCAAAAATAGAAGAAAGTAAAGAAAATAAAAAGACTAAAAAAAAGTGTGCAACAAGAAAAGACAAGGGGGCGAAATTAGAAATTAAAAAAAAAATCAAAGATTGACTAGTCAACTCATACATATTTGCAAATATTTTAAAGATGTAATATATTTTTAGATTTTTTCTCTTATTCTACTACCTATTACAAATATCTTTTATTGTTGGGAATGATGCCCTAAACTCTCATATCTTGTAGTTTGTAAACACAATTTTGAATAAACGCTTGTGATGTATAATATATGATATTTTCTTCACTTATTGTCTTTGAACATTGGATGTTTTATTTGTTTTACCATAAACCAATAAACTAAAATCCATGGTTGTCATTATGTAACTTAAACATGTATGTGGAGACATACAAGTGCATCATGTCTTAAGTGATAACCAAAATGGTCTGTAGTATATGGATATAAGAGGGAAACCTTATCCTAGTAACGCTACAGATGCAGCCCGCTTTGTAGAATAGTTACAAGTGTTGTGACTTGCTACATATGGTCTTGATCCTAATCATTCATGTGGGGACATATGAGCGGGGGCGTCCTATACAAAGATTTTGTATAAGATCTGACCATGAAGTGTCAATGTCTTGTTACTTAACGTCGTTCATGACAGAGACTTCACTTCCTCCTTGTGTTGAACTCTTCATTTTGTCCAAATTATCACCCAAAACTTTGATTATACTTAAAATACTCAATAGGTGTAAAATAAACAAATAAACTCATGAATGTAACGACGTTCAATAAAAGAAGCTTGCTTTCATATGATTTGTGAGGATAGTCTTCACTTTAAGAAGCAGTTTAAGATACGCAAGAATGACGTCTAGAGAATGGAAAAGAATACCAACACCATCATGTGTTTAATTTAGATTTCAAATTCTAGGCCTAGGGCTTGAAACTTAAATCTTTATTTGGAGAGTAACAAAAAAGGGAAGTTGTAAGCTTGGTTTTTTAAACCCTTTTTTAAATTGTATTTCAGTTTGGGTTAATTAAATCTCTAATTTGATACAATCGATTTTAAAGTAAAATTGTAATTTATCATAAATAGTAGATCATTTATTATTTTCAAACAAGGGGTTTTTCAAATATAAAAAAATAAAGGAAATTATTTACACAAAATAGCAAAGTTTTAATTTTCTTTGATAGAGGCTGATAAAGGTTGATAGAGTCTATCATTATCTATTAGTGATAGAAACTGACAGAACTCTATCCCTGATAGACTCTGATAGAAGTCTATTAGTGTCTATCATTTTTTTTTTTTTTGCTATTTCTGTAAATAGTTTGTCATTTTTCTTATTTATGAAAATTTCCCTTCCAAGTATCTGAATAATACATAACTCCCAAACGAAAATTATTAAATTGTAACTTAAGATGTGGAAATAATGTTGCCCATAGCCTAGGACAGAACTAGCCTTATGAAATTGTAACTTAACCTTATATGAATTTACGTTTCAAAAGAAGAGAAATCGCTTATATGCAGTTATGCCTCCTTCACATTACGTTCTTGATCCACCATTACCTTTACCAATAAAGTGTATCTTCCTTTTCGATAATTCAATTTTAGAAACTTGAAAGTTGAATGTGTTTGGCTTAAAAAGAAATCCTATATTGGGAGATATTCTAAGCATTCTCCACGAAAACGTTAAGGAGTCGTGTTGAAAATGTCGAGGCCCACAAAAAGAGGAGTGGAAAAAAAAAAAGGGGTGAAGGTTTCTTTTCCTTTTTCTCATTTTTTCTTTTTTCTCTTCAATATAACTTTACTTTACTTTTTTTTTTTTTTTCAATTTCCTTTACAATTTCTTAAGTTATTTTCTAATTTAATGTCTCAAAATATTTGGATAAAATTTTTGAAAGAATAAGATTGGGTTTAAAATATTAAATATTTATAAAACGAAATATTACTTTTTCAAGATTCTAACATTTTTTATTAAAATCTTCTTATCCTTCCTGAATTATTATTCACTCATAAAATTTCATTTCAAGGGACACTAATTTTAAATTTACTCAAGTACATTGCTCCTACAGTAATACCACGGGAACCAAGAACTATACAGTCAAATGAACATGCAAATAACGAAAAAATGAAATGAAAAGAAGAAAATAATTATGAAGTTGAATAAGATTTATAGTATAACAAGATTGATTTTCTTTTTGGTAAATACTAAACCTCTAAACTTCATTAAAGTCTATTTAAGAGAAATAAGATAGAACAAAAAGGATGTAGATAATTTTCATTTTCTTTTTCCCTTCTATTCAGTGCAATAACACATATGAAGGTATGAACATTATGTAAACCTCCAACTTCAAGAAAAGAAGTTACATGTCAATTATTTCTTAGTTATATTTACTCATATTTTGTTGATGAGGCCACTTAAACATACAGAAAAAAAAAAAACTTTACAAAACCCAAGACCTTAAATTGATCCAAACCAACCCTTTATAATAATGGAGCAATGTGTTTTTGTGCGTATGCGATACGGAGGCGCTAGCTAAGGGATCTCTTATGCGATGGTGCTTCACAACATCGTAGTCGTTTAGACAATCGCGAAAGGCAGGCGTTGTGTGGAGCGCGCTAAGCGATCGTTTACTTCAGGCTTCATCGCTTTGTAAAAGGTACGCGATCATGTAGTAATAGCTAAATGATCGTTTAGATTTTTCTAAACGATCGTGTAGTATTTTCTAAACGAATGTTTAGCTCTAGGAGCGCTGGTAAGCGATAGAGCAAAACGTTTGTTTTATCGTGTACACGATCCCGGGGAGCTTAGTACACGATGGTTGGAGACATGATGCTTTGCCCGAGCAGTTCAAGACCCGGTTCGCCTGTTTGAACCGGAGACTCCTTGTCTTTGTAATATTTAGTTTTCCCTTTGTGATTTTAAGGTAATTTCACCCGGTTCATCAACATTGGTTTATTATGCATGTGATGTATGGTGTTTATATGCCAAAGTGTTTGAAATATAGTTCAAAACCCACCTTAGGTTGTGCAATTATTCATGCATCATGTATTATAATTATTATAATCGAGCATGAAGAAATTACTTGATAGCATGCACATGCATCATGAAATATGAGAGTTATATTTTGCATGTAGTGAACATTATCATGCATCATCCTTTTATTGTAAATGTTATAGTCTAAGGGTGAATGGAAGCATGTTTTTCTTGTTTCATTGTTGTTTTGTATAAGTGTTATATAAAAGAAGTAGCAATGAATGGACAATGCATTGAGCATGACACTTAGGCTGTTAATAAGCGTTATGAATGTCTTGCATGTGTTAGCTTAACATTGTGGATGTTTATGTTTATAAGTGTTATAAAGGAAATTAGATCTAAAATCAATAAGAAAGAATTGCATGCGGACTTAGTGTGAACTCAAGTTTTTTAAAAGGGTTTTAAAATTGGATTGAGATAGACCTAAGTTCAAGTGGTTTTAAAGAGTTTAGTAACCTAGATTAATCTTTTGAAATCGGTTTAATAGGATTAAATTGGTTGAAATAAAAGATTAAATTTGTTATAAACCTATCTATAAGGGACCTTTTGTCTAAGGCGGGTTTTGGCTAGGCTGGGGTTCTTCAGTTGACGAAAACCCCTATCTGATCGTGGTGGAGAGTATATGGACCTCCAATTCCAAAATTATATGATAGAACATGGGATTGCGTCACAACTCTCAGCCCTAGGTACATCTCAGTAGAATGGTGTATCAGAAAGGAGAAACAGAACCTTGTTGGACATGGTTCGGTCTATGATGAGTTATGCTCATCTTCCAGACTCGTTTTGGGGTTATGCAATGGAGACGACATGTTATATCCTGAACAATGTTCCCTAGAAGAGTGTTTCTGAAACACCTTTTGAGTTATGGAGAGGCTGTAAAGGTAGTTTACGCCACTTCAAGATTTGGGTTTGTCCGACATATGTGCTAGCGACGAACTCAAAGAAGATGAAACCGCGTTTGAAGGTTTGCCTCTTTGTAAGCTACCCCAACGAAACAAGAGGTGGATACTTCAATGATCCGAGTGAGAACAAAGTGTTTGTTTCTACAAATGCTATCTTATTGGAAGAAGACCACATGAGGAATCATATGCCACGAAGTAAGCTTGTTTTACGTGAGATCTCAAATGAGACTGAGACTGCTGAGGGTTCAACAAGAGTTGTTGAACATGCCGATAGATCAACAAGAGTTGTTCAGGTCGGAACGTCTAGTCAACCAGCTGAAACTGCCTCGACGTAGTGGGAGGGTTATGAACCCACCGGATCACTACATGAGTTTTACTGAAGTCCAAAACGTCATTACGAATGATGGGGTCAAGGATCCGTTGTCTTTTAAGAAATCAATGCATGATGTTGACAAAGATGAAAGCTTGTTGATCCACCTGATAGGGTAAGATCTATTGGGTGTAAATAGATCTTTAAGCAAAAAAAAGGTATAGATGGAAATGTGCAAACCTTTAAGGCTAGACTCGTGGCAAAGGGTTATACCCAGGTTGAAGGAGTTGATTATGAGGAAACTTTCTCACCTGTTGTCATGCTTAATTCTATCAGGATTCTCCTACCTATAGCCACATTTTATGATTATGAAATATGGAAAAAGGACGTCAAAACTGCCTTTCCTAATGGTAATATTGAGGAGACCATCTATATGACTCAACCAAAGTGGTTCATAGTTCCAGATCAAGAGTAAAGAGTTTGCAAGCTTAATAGGTCCATTTATGGGCTGAAACAAGCATCTAGATCTTGGAACATCAGATTTGACACTGATGTCAAGTCGTTTGGCTTTGATCAGAATGTTGATGAGCCTTGTGTTTACAAGAAAATCATCAACAGCTCAATAGCTTTCCTAGTACTGTATGTGGATGATATCATACTCATTGGGAATGATGTAGGGTATCTAACTGAAATTAAGAAATGGCTTGCTGCCCAGTTCCAAATGAAAGATTTGGGTGAGGCACAGTATGTTCTAGGGATCCAAATTATTCGAGATCGCAAGAACAAACAGTTAGTCCTGTCTCAGGCATTGTATATTGATCAAATGTTGATCAGGTACAGGATGCAAGATTCCAAGAGGGGTTTATTACCCTTCAGGCATGGAATTGTTTTGTCTAAGGATCAATGTCCTAAGACACCTCAAAAAGTTGAGGAAATGAGACGGATTCCCTATGCTTCTGTTGTAAGAAGCTTGATGTATGCAATGTTGTATACCAGTAGGGATTGTCAGTCGGTATCAGTCCAATCTAGGATTTGAGCACTGGACGGCGGTAAGAAGCGACTACATGCTTGTGTATGGAGATAAGGATTTGATCCTTACAGGATACACGGACTCTGACTTTCAGAACGATAGAGATTCTCACAAATCGACATCGAGATCAGTGTTTTCTCTTAATAGAGGGGTTGTAGTCTGGCGAAGCATTAAGCAAGGATGCATTATGGACTCCATCATGGAAACCGAATACATAGCGGCTTGTGAAGCAGCTAAGGAGGTTGTTTGGCTGAGGAAGTTCCTTTCAGATTTGGATATTGTTCCAAATATGGATTTGTCTATCACTCTTTATTGTGATAACAACGAGGCTGTGGCAAATTCAAAGGAACCTCAGAAGTCATCGTCGGGGTAAGCACATAGAACGAAAATATTACCTGATCAGGGAGATTGTGCATCACGGTGATGTGATAGTCACAAAGATTGCATCGGAGCACAACTTTGTTTACAAAAGCCCTCGTGGCTAAAGTGTTCGAGGGTCACCTGAAGAGTCTAGGTCTGCGGGACATGTGGCATCTTGTCTAGGGAAAGTGGGAGATGATACTGGTATGCCCTAGTTTATTGTATATTGTACATCTTTATATTGTATTGTACATTAGTCTTCCGAGTCATTAGGACAAGTGGGAGATTGTTGGGATTGGTGTCCTAATTCTCCCAGAGTTTCATCGTTTTGAAAAGATACACATTGTTTAATGAATAAAATAAGTGTTATTTAATTCTGGCATTTACTCATATCTAATAAACAAAGTTCCTTGGTTATCTTATGTAAACTTAAGCATGTATATGTGATATACAAGTGGATCATGCCTTAAGTGATAACCTAAATAAGTTTGTAGTATAAGGATTAAGGTGGGATACCTGATCCTGGTGACACTACGAATATGGCCCACTTTGTAGAGGTTTGCAAGTGTTGTAAACTACTACATATGGTAGATCCTGACCATCCATGTGGAGACGTGTGAGCGGGGGTGTCCTATACAAAGAGTTTGTATAAGATCTGGACCACGAGATGACTAGACTCTGTATATAATGCCATTGATACTATAAACTTGCATCTCACCTAAACGACCATAGGTGACATGACCTCAATCTTAAGTGTTTTGGGAACTTCTGCCTTTGAAGGCGGTCCTTTGATTAGTATGGGTGAGAGTGGCCAGATTGCCAGCTCAACATGTCTACCTTTTTGGGGACTTGTCTGATTGGGGAGTTGGGAACTCAACCACAAGATGGAATTCACTCCTTTCCCGAAGTAGGGATAAGTAAAGAGATTGCTCACTTAATGGCTGATTCTGGGGCTTGAACATAGTGGCCACAACTTCTCTTTGAAAGAGAGGACGCAGTCATAGTAGGACTATGACTTATGTTCATTAGAGGGATCGGTGGTACTTAAGGAGTTAGATGTAACTACAGAGGCACAACAATTATTGGCCCAGCTGTACTTACGAGCGATCTGTGAAGGGTTGTTGCACTTCTGATTGGTTAAGATGGACACATAATATATATGTGGTAAGGAAAGCTCAGCTGTCGGTCTTTAGTGGAGTGCCTGGTAGTTACGGATGGTGGATCCCATGACTAAAGAGTTTAGTCAGTTATTCACATATCGTTGGAGCTTCGAGCTACAGGTTCATAAGGTCCCCTTGTTAGCTCAATGGATTCAATTGAGGATCAGTTATTGGTGTTGTTTTGAAATATTCAAATTGACAAGAGGTATTTTGACTATATATGATATAATCGGTATGATTTATGAGATACATCTTGTGGAGGATTGATGTAAATGAGATTTACATTAAGTACCATGGAATAGAAAAAGAACTATGGTTTATATGTTTCATGAGATGAAATATTAAAACTATAGGTTTTAAATATAGTATGATAAGTTGGTTATCATTTATATTTATAATAAAATTAATTATTGGATAATTAATTCTTTTTATTTAATAACCAATTGAGTGGGTGGTTATTGGTGATTCATGGTAACCGTGAGTTAAAAGAAAAATTGTTTTCCTAATTTTAGTAACTTTTGGCAAAAAATGTTTTTGAGATTTCTCTCGCAAAAAGAAAACTCAAGGCACATGTCAAGTAAATACGGATTTACTAAGCGACAGCATGTTTCAGTAAATGATCGTGTAGTTTTTTGTAGGCGACAGACACTGAGCTAAACGATGAGCCAAACGATCGCTTAGCTTTAGTTAAACGATTGGGCATCGACCTATGCGATACGTTTCAGCCATCTCCCACTTGCCCAATCGTGTACACGATTGTTCATTCCTCCTTCGTCTGCCTCATTCCAAGTCCGAACAAAACCCACCCTCTAGATTCTCACACCGAGAATACCAAGGTAACCTTCTTGATGGTGTCATACTCAACTCGACACCGTCAAGTTTTTGTGGAGGCCATTTGTGTTCTTGCTGGAGTGTTCATGATGGAGGCAATCGCTGAGGACGAGTGCGAAGTGTTCGTGCAGTGTTGCAATCGTGGTGTTCGAGTGTTCGAGCTTGCTGTGTTTAAGTGTTCGTGAGCAAGGAGCGTGGAGACGAGTCTACAAATGTTTGTAGCTTTTGCCTTGTTCATTTGTAGTTATCATACTTTAATTTCTATATCGATTGCATAAATGTTATGTGTTGTTTACAACTGTAAATGTAATGTTCATTTATGATTATAATTTGGAATGATCTTTTTTCGGCTGCTCATGGAAATCTCGAGTTCGATTTCCTTCGCATGGGGATGTCGACAACTTTAAGTTTGGGGGTGGGAAGCTTGTATTGTGATATTATATTAAACTTTATACCATTATTGCTACTGGGACTCATAAAAAAAAATCAAAGAACCAAAAGAAAGAGACGTTCCTCCTTCTAGAATAAAATGGTATCATTTGTAGTCATGACATTCGCCCATGTTTTCAGCTACATGAAATGTTAACTTAGGAAGAAACTCATATTAAACTTAAACCTATAGGGTCTTCCTTTGTTGTTCTTCTCGGGTTGGATGTGCAAGGTCATATCAAAAGGGAGAAGAGATCCCATTAGCTCATCAACTTTAATTTTAGCAATATTTCGATTCCCTTCAATAGCCACTAACTTCATGTCCAATCTTTTAGGCAGGGATCTAATAACTTTTCTAACAAGCTTTTCCTTCTTAACAATTCTCTCTTGAGACAAGTGATTCATATGGAATATAAAGAAGACAAACATAAAATTTAAAAATGGTCTAATCATCGAGCATTTTCAAGTTTTCGAAATGTAAGATAAGTAATTGAAGTCTTGACATTTTAACTTTGGGTGTTCCCTCATGAGCTACATGTAGTATGTCTCAAGCTTCTTTTGCAAAGATGAATGAATTGATTAACGAAACGTAATTTTATCAACACCATTGAAAATAGCACTGAGTCTTCATGAGCTTTAAGAGGATGCTTCTTCTTGAGCCTCCGTCCACTTCTTTTCCAGTTAGGGAGCATTAACACAATGTTGGTTTGCATCTCTAGCGAAGTCCAACTTATGTTTGGGGGACAATGCGACTACAGTAAGAAAATTCACTAAAATAAAGTTAAGCAATTACAACGTTATTATAATATTTTGGAAGGATATATCTATAGAGACTAATGAATAACATAACTTTATTGGTACTGTGGGGGACTTTTATGTTGTGAATGCTTCCTCCTTGTGTTGAACTCTTCATTTTGTCCAAATTATCACCAAAAATGTTGATTGTACTTCGAATACTCAATACATGTAAAATAAACAAATAAATTCATGAATGTGATGATGTTCATTAAAAGAAACTTGCTTTCAAAAGATTTTTGGGGATAGTTTTCACTCTGAGAAGCAGTTTAAGACATGCAAGAATGACATTGTCAAGTCTTGGAAAAGAATACCAAGGCGAATGTGTTTAATTTAGATTTCGAATTCTTGGCCTAGGGCCTGAAACTTAATTCTTTATTTGGATGGTAAAGAAGAAAAGGAGAGTTGTAAGCTTGGTTTTTTTTAACCTTTTTTTTAACTGTATTTTAGTTTGGGTTAATTAAATCTCTAATTTGATACAACCAAGTTTAAAGTAAATTTGTAATTTATCATAAATAATAGATCATTTATTATTTTTCAAGTACAAGGTTTTCCAAAAACACAAAAATAAAGAAACATATTTACACAAAATAGAAAATTTTTAATCGGCTCATAAAAGCCTATGAGTGTCTATCATTGTTTGTTTTTTTTTTTTTTTTTTTTTTTGCTTTTTCTGTAAAGAGTTTGTTATTTTTTCAATAGGTATAGTGACAGGTTTAGCATTAGACATATTGAATCTTTTAATAACCTTTTCACAATAGTTTAATTGACTAATGGTGAGGATAGAGGAAGCCCTGTCTCTACTTATTTCAATCCCAAGAATCTTTTTAGACTGACCCAAGTCCTTCATGTCAAACTTTCTCTTTAGGAGATCTTTGACATGTTTTAAATCCTCCTTAGATTTCCCAGCTAGCAACATATCATCCACATAGAGTAGTAGATAGACTTTGTCCTTATAGGTTGTTGAATTAATATAAGAACAAATGTCGTAGGTACTTCATTGAAACCCAATGCTCTCTATGTAATCATTAAATCTTCTGTACCAGAATCTAGGGAATTGTTTAAGACCATATATAGATTTGTGTAGGAGACAGTAAAGGTCTTCCTTTCCTCTTTCTTCAAACCATTTAGGTTTAACCATATAGATAACCTCTTCTAGATTTCCATGAAGGAAAACTATTTTAACATCTAGTTGATCTAATTCAAGGTTGTATTGAGCAATTAGAGATAGTAGAAGTCTAATAGTGGTTTGCTTTACTACTGGTGAAAAAATTTCAGAATAGTCTATGCCTTCCCTTTGGGTAAACCCCTTAGCCACTAACCTAGCCTTGTACCTAGGTTTTTTTTTCTTTAGTAGAACCCTCCTTTAGTTTATATATCCATTTGGAAGCTATAGGCTAGCATCCTTTTGGAAGAGGAGCTAGGGTCCAAGTATTATTGACAGTGAGTGATTCCATTTCTTCACACATAACTTCAATCCAAGACCTAACATTAGGGCAGTTCACTGCCTCTTCAAAAGTTGCAGGTTCTTGGTCATTAGAAGCTATTGTGGCATTTAGAACTAGGTTCATGTAATTAGTTTTAGTACACCTAGCTAGAGGAACTATAACTCTTCTTTGTCTATCCCTAGCCAATGAGTACTGACTTAAATCAGGTTGAGATTTAGTATTCTCAGTAGGCTTAATTGAGTTTTCCTCTTCTTCTTCTTCTTCTTCAGTTTCATTAGGAGGGTTATGACTAGTGGGTGAATCTTTAGGTGTTTCCACCTCAATCCTGGCAGTACTAGAGCTTTTAGAAACTTCACAGGTTGTCTTTTCCTTTTGCATAAACATCTCTTTTTCTCTAAAAGTGACACCCCTACTTACAACAAATCTTTTCTCCATCTTAAAGCCTTTAACACCTTCTGAGAACCCAACAAACATACATTTCACTGCGCAAGACTTTAGTTTCCCCTGACTTTGGTGAATATAGCCAACACATCCAAATATCCTTAGATTTTCTAAGTTAGGAGGATGTTTTGTCCATTTTTCTTTAGGAGTTAGAAAGTTTAGGGAGGAATGAGGACACCTATTTAAGGTGAAAATAGTGTAGCTTGCTGCCTTAGCCCAATACCTTTCACTAAGAATTGCATCTGAAATAAGACATCTAACCTTTTCCATGATTGTTCTGTTAAGTCTTTCAGCAACTCCATTTTGTTGAGGAGTAAATCTAACAGTCCTATGCCTAGTTATTCCTGTTTCTTTACAGAACTTATTAAACTCTTCACTACAGAATTCCAGTCCATTATCAATTCTTAGTATTTAATTTCTTTAGAAGTTTTCTTCTCTATCATGAGTTTCCACTCCTTAAACTTATCTAACACTTGGTCTTTAGTTTTAAGGAAGTAAACCCAACTTTTTCTAGAGATGTCATCAGTAAAAGAGAGTAAATACCTTGAGCCACTTAGGCTAGGTGTAGGAGCTGGACCCCATAGGTCTGAGTGAATATAATCTAGGATAGCCTTTGTGGTGTGTTGTGCTTTAGTGAAACTTTGCCTTGTGGCCTTTTCTAAAACACAATGTTCACAAAAAGTTAGATTTTCTGAGAGACCTTTAGTAGAATCCCTTACTTAGATAGGACTTCTAGGTCTTTAGCACTAATGTGAGACAATCTCTTGTGTAAAACATCAACCTCTTTGATCTCATTTATGGTGGCAACATATGTCCCTATCATCATTTCGATCTTTTAACCATAAATAAGTCATTTACCTTTTCCCCAACTAGTATTACCTTAGAATCTTTTAGCACCTCAAGGGTTTCTCCTTTACCATTGTATTCACACCCAATTGCATCAAGCATTCCTAAGGAAATTAGGTTTCTCTTAAGAAGTGGAACATATCTCACATTTCTAAAAAGTTTAATAGTTCCATCCTTAAGTTTCATAGAAACAGAGCCAATGCTTTCTATCTTATAGCCTTGGTTGTTTCCCATATAAACCATTTCTCCTTCAATTTCTTCAAAGGTGTTGAACCATGGTCTCATAGAGGTCATGTGATAGGTGCATCCAGAATCTAGGTCCCAATCATGTTTTCCTAGGGGATTTACATGGTTAGATTTATCTAAGGTTGAGGCTAGAGCATCTGAGTAGATATAAGAGCCTTCTACCACAGAAGCTTCGGGCTGTTTAACTTTAAAGTCCTTTTCTTTCTCTTGGTTCTTCCTTTTAAGAATAAAACAGTCTTTGATTAAATGTCCTTTCTTTTTGTAGTATTTACATTTTAATTTCTGTTTAGGCTTGTTTTCTTCCGAATTATGTGATTTTCTGTCCTTTGAGTGATTTGGTTTAAAATTTCCAACAAATAACCATTCACCACTAGGAGGATTCTTTTTGTCAGTTTTTAACTCTAGCTCTCTAGTTCTTAGGGTTGATATTATTGTATTAGTACTTATATTATCCCTTCCATATTTTAGAGCATTTTTACTCTTTTTGTAGGGTTCAGGCAGAGAATTAAGAAGCACATAGGCCTCATTTTCATCCCCCAGTTTCTCTCCTAAGGTTTTGAATTCAACAAAAAATTTCTTGAATTCATCTAGATTATAAGTCAAAGATTTTGATGAATCCATTTTAAATGTAAAGAATTTCTCCCTATGGTATATTTTACTAGGAAGATCTTTGGTAGCATATAACTCTTCCAGTTTAGTCCATATCCTATAGGCTGTTTGTTGATCTAAAACTTGCCTTAAAACATTATCACTAAGGTTTAGGACTAATGTACCATAAGATGCCATCGCCCAATCTTCTTTTTCTTGAGCTGTCACTAAGGCTAGGAGTGTTGATGGGTCAAGAAAAGCTCTGTGAGCTTTTTGTTGGCAGAGAATTGCTTTGATTTCGGCCTTCCATAGGCCAAAATCTCCTTTACCATCGATCTTCTCTACTTCGAATCTTGCTACTGACATCTTGGAGTGAAAACTTGAATCTTGAATCTTCAAGAACTACAATCTTGTAAGTCTTTTGCTCTGCTACCACTTTGTTGGGCCTGTACACTTGAAATTCTGGAATGAAAAAACCAAATTATGAAGCTGGCCCTTTTTGCTGATCCAAACCATGATCAACCTAAGTTATTTTGCCCCAAATAATTTTTGATGTTTAACATTTTAGATGTGATTTTCTGTCATGGCTTTCCATTCCTTAAACTTCCCAAAAACTTGGTCCTTAGTTTTAAGAAAGTGAATCCAACTCTTCCTAGAAAAGTCATCTATAAAGGTTAGAAAATACCTTTAGCCACTAAGGCATGCTGTAGGAGATGGTCCCCATAGGTTAGAATGGACATAATCCAATGTTCCATTGGTGGTATGCTGAGATTTTGTAAAACTTTGTCTTGTTGCTCTACCTAGAATGTAGTGTTCACAAAAGGAAAGGTGCTCACTGATACCTTTGGGCAGTATTCCTTGCTTGGACAGTGCTTGCATCCTTTTTTCACTAATATGGAATAGTCTTTTGTGTCATAAGTCAGCCTCTATTAAGCTTGCTATTGAAACTGTGTATGCACTCGTCATCACTTCTACTCCTCTCACAATATAAAGGTCATTGACCTTTTCGCGAACTAGCACAACCTTAGAATCTTTCATCACCCCAAGAACTCCACATTTTCCTCTGCATTCACACCCAATGGAGTCTAGCATGCCCAGATATATCAAGTTTCTCTTTAGCAAAGGTACATGTCTCACATTTCTTAGAAGCTTGATTGATCCATCCTTTAGCTTCAAGGATACTGAACCAACCGCTTTGGTCTTACAGGCTTAATTGTTTCCCATGTAAACAGATTCTTGATAAATTGTAGAAATTATACTGTTTTATTTAGATATTTCGACAAAAAGAAAGAAAAGTTGCGTCGATAGTATAGAAATTGGCTAAGAAATGTAAGAATTATAAAATGTCGTCAATACACCTACTAACACCATTGCGGTGGTAAAATAGAGTGTTTCAATTTCTGTTTTGCAGGAAATCAGTCACCGCATGCGTTAATGGCTCAAAGATAAAAGAAACAACGCATCTACGTCGCATTGCGCCCATCATTCAAGAATGAAGAGATGATCAACGCAATGACGGCGCATGCGACAATCGATCAAGAGCTTAGCGATCAATGCAATTTCAACTGCATGCGGTAATAAAAAATAACACTGCATGCGGCGATCGATTGAAGATGTAAAGAGCAACGCATTTACGGAGGATTTGGACAAATGTACAGCTTTCAGTTGTGCATTTCTGACGGGTTGATTGCGTAACAGAAGGAATATTCACTCTGCCATTTCAAGAACTACCATAACCATAAAGTGGGGACCACAAAGTCAAAGAGCCAAACTTCACCTATAAATAGCTTCTGTAAATTCACTGAGAGATATACTTGAATACATAGAGATGTGTATATACTGATCAGAGAGAAAGACTGGTCTGAAGTGATTTCCAGAGTAGATCCGGGATAATTAGGAGACAAGGCCGAGAGGTGAGTCTCCGGGCAAAGAATCCTTCCAATCCCCGCCGTTGAAGCTCTATACGAAGGTCACTTCTACCAGAAGAGCAAGCCTGAGAGGGAAGCTCTCCTCTCCATTACTTCCACACGCCGACAAGCATAATCTCCGTTCAAATCTGTGTCAAGACGTTGACACTCTTTATGTATTTGTCCCTAAATCTCTATTTCATCACTTGTATTCATCTTCTTTACTCTATCATTCACACCATGTATCAGACGTTTAATCTTAGTATTAATTTTTTTGATCATTAACATTATCATATTTCTGTCTATTTCCGTTCATCCATAATCCATTTTCTCCACGACGTTTTCCTAATTCCCTGGGTAATTAGCAAGAATTAAACAAGTATATTAATTTGTGTTAAGGAAATAGTTAGTTTAGCTAAAGCATGCTCGACGACATCTTCATCTGTGAGAGCAGAAGTGAAGATGTTATTCCGCCTATCGAGAGAGGGTTTGAAGAATGCGTTAACTAAAGCGAGAAGTACTTCCAGAGATGGAAACAACCTTGCGTTGATCACGTTCATCCCTGTTTCACCATAGAGATATGGGAACGCGGCCGATCACCGAGAAGTGTATGCCAAGGGAAAGCGGAACCTTAGTTGTATCTTTGACGCAATTAACAAACTTGCGTTGTTTTTACTATTTACTCTTTCTCTTTCTGATTCATCCATAAAGACTTGCCATCGCATACCACGATTCTTTGTATAACTTCACAGTCAGTCTCGACCTCAGTATCATGTATCATGTATCTTGTATCTTGTATCATCTTAGTTTAGGACTTTAATTTTTAACGCAACTTTATTTTATCAATGTAATTTTATTTTCATCGCACGTTAGATTCCTGTATAAACCCAATTCTTTATTAATTGTAAAAACCGGTCGCATGTTTCACAAAAGTAACGCATTAATGAAAACAATCACTGTGTTTGACCTCGGATTATTCTGAGAAACTTGCGTTGGAATTATACTTGGTTTCAGCACAAGGAAACTTGTGACACGCATTACTCTATCGCATACTACAAGCCTATCATTAACAACGCATATTTAGAAGTAGTATCACATAAAGACTAAAGATATAAAAACATCGTGTCAAGTTTATGGCACAGTGCACGCATAAAAAGAAACCCCATTCTTTAGCGTTACAATTCTCCATCTGCATCCTTGTAAGTATTAAACCAAGGTCTGAAAGGTTTCATAAGATAGGTACAACTGGAGTCAAGTACCCAATCATGCTTCCCAAGAGGACTGATTTGGTTGGTTTGGTTTCTAATGGAGGCTAAGGCATCAGAATGAAAGTAGAAACCTTCAACCACTGAAGCTTTTGGTTGTTTTCCCTTCTAAATCTTCCCTTTTTCTTAATTTTTCCATTTCAGGCTGTAGCAATCTCTCATCAAGTGACCTTTCTTCTTGCAATAGTCACATCTCATCTTGATCTTAGGTTTGTGCTCTTCACCTGACTAATTTTTATTCCCCTTAGACTGATTCTGCTTGTTCTTCTTCTTGACAAACAACCCCTCTGCACTAGGAAAAGTTATGATAACTCTCTCTATTTTGTTTAAAGGATCAGAGGTATTTATTGTTGGACTAGTTGCATAAATAGAATTTAAGCCCAAAATAATAGAATACGTAGTATAAGGATAAAATAATCGCATATATAGATTAAAAAAATGGTAAAAGACTAAATAACTCATGCCTAGCCACCATTTTGCTCGCTTCTTCCCAGTTTTCTCAAATTAAAAACTATCCCTAATAGCAATCAGTGATAGCTACTATTAGCTGCTATCAGATGCCATCACTGATAGATTCTATATTGCTATCAGTGATAGCTTTCAATTTGAGAAAAATTAATACAATCTTGAAATATTAGCTTTAAATTTGCTATCAATTATCAGTAGCTATAATTGATACACTTTCATCAATTGGAATCAACCTTGAAATATTAATACTTAAGGCTATTGGTGGCTATCAATATAGATTTATAAATAATTATCAACTTTGAAAGAAAACCAACAACTTTGATTACCACAGTAGCTATCACTAATCATATCTTTTATCATGGTTGTCACTGATAGCAGATACCAGTCACTACCACTGATAGACTTTCATCAATTAGAATCAACCTTGAAATATTAATACTTAAGGCTATCAATGATAGACTTCTATAACTGGTTATCACATTTGAAAGAAACTCGATATATAGATATCACCTAAGTTTTATCACCGATATCACTAATATCACTCATATTGTGGTTATCAGTGATAGCTTCTTTTACTGATAGCATCACTGATAAGATGTTATCAATGATCTCACTAATATCATGCTATCAGTGATAGTTTTCTATTACCGATAATGTGCTATCAGTGATAGCTTCTATCACCGACAACGTGCTATCAAGTAGCTTATATCATTGATAACATGCTATTAGTATTAGCTTCTATCATTGGTAACATGCTATTAGTATTAGCAATCATAGCCACTAAACACCTTTTTACTCCTTTCTTATCCTCCCTAAACATTTATAAGTCCCTTTTCTTTTCGATGATAGCTTCTATCACTAATAAACATGCTATTAGTTTATAACTTCTAGATATTCCATTTACATTTTAGTTTGAGATTCAACTTTATTAATTAAATTCACTAAGTTGGCTATCAATGATAGATTTCTATAAGTGGCTACTAACTATGAAAATATAAGCTATGAATGATAGAAATACTAGTGACTATCATTGATAGACTTTCATTTGCTATTTATATTTATTATTTGTTATAATAATCAAACTTGATGATTGGCTTGTTGGTGTTAAGTCACTTATGAATTGAGTACTTTCAAATCTTGGGTACGAAAAACTGAAGCAAAAACTGAATAAATGAAAGAAAATTAAATACAAAAAAAGGAAGCAAAAACCAGAGAAGTGAAAGAAAAATTAAAAAAAGAAAAAGAAGAAGTAGAAAATGGGAGAAAGAAAAAAAATAAAATGATAAAAAAAGAAAAGGGAAGAAGCAAAAATCGGATAAAGGAAAGAATAAAATAAAATAAAAAGAAAAGGAAGAAGTAAAAGCAGGAGAAAGAAAAGAAAATTAAAAATGAAAAAAAAGGAGGGAAGAAACAAAAATAGAAGAAAGTAAAGAAAATAAAAAGACTAAAAAAAGTGTGCAACAAGAAAGGACAAGGGGGGCAAAATTAGAAATTAAAAAAAAAAAAAATCAAAGATTGACTAGTCAACTCATACATATTTGCAAATATTTTAAAGATGTAATATATTTTTAGATTTTTTCTCTTATTCTACTATTTATTACAAATATCCTTTATTGTTGGGGATGATGCCCTAAACTCTCATGTCCTGTAGTTTATAATAAACGCTTGTAATGTATAATAGAAGATATTTTCTTCTCTTATTGTCTTTGAACATTGGATGTTTTATTTGTTTTACCACAAACCAATAAACTAAAATCCCTGGTTTTCATTATGTAACTTAAGCATGTATGTGTTGACATACAAGTGCATCATGTCTTAAGTGATAACCAAAATGGTCTGTAGTATATGGATATAGGAGGGAAACCTTATCCTAGTAACGCTACAGATGCAACCCGCTTTGTAGAATAGTTACAAGTGTTGTGACGTGCTACAGATGATCTTGATTCTGATCATTCATGTGGGGACATGCAAGCGGGGGCGTCCTATACAAAGAGTTTGTATAAGACCTGACCATGAAGTGTTAATGTCTCGTTACATAACGTCGTTCATGACAGAGAATTCACTTCTTCCTTGTGTTGAACTCTTCATTTTGTCCAAATTATCACCCAAAACTTTGATTATACTTAAAATACTCAATAGGTGTACAATAAACAAATAAACTCATGAATGTAACGACGTTCAATAAAAGAAGCTTGCTTTCAGATGGTTTGTGGAGATAGTCTTCACTTTAAGAAGCAATTTAAGATAAGCAAGAATGACATTGTTTGGTCTAGAGAATGGAAAGAATACCAACACCATCATGTGTTTAATTCTGAGCCTAGGGCTTGAAACTTAAATCTTTATCTGGATAGTAACCGAAAAGGGAAGTTGTAAGCTTGGTTTTTTAAACCCCTTTTAAACCATGTAAACCATTTCTCCTTCAATTTCTTCAAAGGTGTTGAACCATGGTCTCATAGAGGTCATGTGATAGGTGCATCCAGAATCTAGGACCCAATCATGTTTTCCTAGGGGATTTACATGGTTGGATTTATCTAAGGTTGAGGCTAGAGCATTTGAGTAGATATAAGAGCCTTCTACCATAGAAGCTTCGGGCTGTTTACCTTTAGAGTCCTTTTCTTTCTATTGGTTCTTCCTTTTAAGAATAAAACAGTCTTTGATTAAATGTCCTTTCTTTTTGCAGTATTTACATTTTAATTTTTGTTTAGGCTTGTTTTCTTCTGAATTATGTGATTTTCTGTCCTTTGAGTGATTTGGTTTAAAATTTTCAGCAAATAACCCTTCACCACTAGAATGATCCTTTTTCTCAGTTTGTAACTCTAGCTCTCTAGTTCTTAGGGCTGATATTATTGTATCAGTATTTATATTATCCCTTCCATATTTTAGAGCATTTTTACTTTCCCTATAGGGTTCAGGCAGAGAATTAAGAAGCACATAGGCCTCATTTTCATCCCCCAGTTTCTCTCCTAAGGTTTTGAATTCAACGACAATTTTCTTGAATTCATCTAGATTATAAGTCAAAGATTTTGATGAATCAATTTTAAATGTAAATAATTTCTCCCTAAGGTATATTTTACTAGGAAGATCTTTGGTAGCATATAATTCTTCTAGTTTAGTCCATATCCTCTAGGCTGTTTGTTGATCTAAAACTTTCCTTAAAACATTATCACTAAGGTTTAGGACTAATGTACCATAAGCTGCCAGTGCCCAATCTTCTTTTTCTTGAGCTATCACTAAGGCTAGGAGTGTTGATGGGTCAAGAAGAGCTCTGTGAGCTTTTTGTTGGCCGAGAATTCCTTTGATTTTAGCCTTCCATAGGCCAAAATCTCCTTTACCATCGAACTTCTCTACTTCGAATCTTGCTACTGACATCTTGGAGTGAAAACTTGAATCTTGAATCTTCAAGAACTGCAATCTTGTAAGTCTTTTGCTCTGATATCACTTTGTTGGGTCTGCACACTTGAAATTCTTGAATGAAAAAACCCAAATGATGAAGCTGACCCTTTTTGCTGATCCAAACCGTGATCAACTCAAGTTATTTTGCCCCAAATAATTTTTGGTAGGTAGAAAACTTAGTCTAGGTTGCTCCACGATCTTCCAGCTGATGTGCAACACGTGGATAGATCCACTTTCTTCTGCCTAATGGAAGTGATGCCTTTTGCTTTGATAGAAAATGAATTTTCAAACAAATTGATTTTCTCTCTCTCTCGTTCTCTCCTCTTTTTGCAGACAACTCTTTCTAACTCTTTTCTTTCTGATTATTTTCGTGAGTTTGCTGAGTGAATGAAGAAGAAGAAGAACATGCAATATGATAAAGAGAAAGAAGAGAAGAAAATATGCACGATGATATATGTGGTTCGGCAATACAGTGCCTACATCCACAGGAAGGAGAACAATCTTTTATTTCAAGAGCTAAGTCACACTTTTCTTTATAGATGTTGTAGCTTTCTTGTAAGCTTCTATAAGATTATACTACAAATTGTAAATGATGCATATTTATACATTTTTAGCTGATATAAGTAGTTACATAACAAACTGTAAAGAAAAATGTAAAAGTTGTTGAATATTTGTTTGTATGCTTGAGCTTATTTATACTTCACATATTAAACTTAAACCTATAGGGTCTTCCTTTGTTTTTCTTCTCGGGTTTGATGTATAAGGTCATTTCAAAATGGGGAGAGATCCCATTAGCTCATCAACTTTAATTTTAGCAATATCTCGATTCCCTTCAATAGCCATTACCTTCATGTCAAATCTTTTAGGCAGGGATCTAATAACTTTTCTAACAAGATTTTCCTTCTTAACACGTTTCTCTCGAGACAAGTGATTCATATGGAATTAAAGAAGACAAACATAAAATTCAACAATGGTTTAATCATAGAGCATTTTCAAGTTTTCGAAATGTAAGGTAAGTAATTAAAGTCTTGACATTTTAACTTTGGGTGTTCCCTCATGACTAACATGTAATATATCTCAAGCTTCTTTTGCAAAGATGAATGAATTGATTAACGAAACATAATTTTATCAACATCACTAAAAATAGCACCGAGTCTTCATGAGCATTAAGAGGACGCTTCTTCTTGAGCCTCAATCCACTTGTTTTCCAGTTAGGGAGCGTTAACATAATTTTAGTTTGCATCTTTAGCGAAGTCCAACTTATGTTTGGGAGGCAATGTGACTACAATAAGAAAATTCACTAAAATAAAGTTAAGCAATTACAACGTTGTAATTATGTTTTAGAAGGATATATCTATAGAGAATAATGAATAACACAACTTTAGTGGAACTGTTGGGGACTTTTATGTTGTGAATGCTTCCTCCTTGTGTTGAACTCTTCATTTTGTCCAAATTATCACCCAAAACATTGATTGTACTTGAAATACTCAATTCGTGTAAAATAAACAAATAAATTCATGAATGTAATGACTTTCATTAAAAGAAACTTGCTTTCAAATGGTTTGTGGGGATAGTTTTCACTCTGAGAAGAAATTTAAGACATGCAAGAATGACATTGTCAAGTCTTGGAAAAGAATATCAAAATAATCATGTGTTTATTTTACATTTTGAATTCTTGGCCTAGGGCCTAAAACTTAATTCTTTAAATTGTATTTCAGTTTGGGTTAATTAAATCTCTAATTTGATACAACCGAGTTTAAAGTAAATTTGTAATTTATCATAAATAATAGACCATTCATTATTTTCAAGTAGGGGGTTTTCCAAAAATACAAAAATAAGGAAAAATATTTACACTAAATAGAAAAATTTTAATCATCTCTAATTGAGGCTCATAGAAGCCTATGAGTGTCTATCATTGTTTTTCTTTTTTCTTTTTCCCTATTTCTGTAAATAGTTTATTATTTTTTTTATCTGTGAAAATTTTTCTTTCAAATATCTGAATAATACATAACTCCTAAACGAAAATATTAAAAAAGTTAAAAGATGTGGAAATCATGCTGCCTATAACCTACGATAGAACTAACCTTATGAACTTGTAACTTAACCTTATATGAATTTGTGTTTCAAAAGAAGTGAATTTGCTTATATGCAATTATGCCTCCTTAACACGACATTCTTGATTCGCCATAGCCTTTACCAATAAAGTGTACCTTCCTTTTTAATAACTCAATTTTAGGAATTTGAAAGTTAAATGTATTTGCCTAAAAAATAAATCCTATGTTGCAAGGTCTTCTGAGCATCTTCCACGAGAAGCAGATGAGTGTCAGGTCAAAGAATACGACAAGGACTCGTGTTGAAAATGTCGAGGACATTAAAAAGAGAGAGAAAAAAGATGGGGCAAGGGCTTCTTTTTCCTTTTTCTCTTTTTGTCTTCTTTTCCCCCTCATTTTCCATTTCTTTTTTTTTTAAAAAAAAAAAATTCTTTTACAATTACTCAAGTTATTTTCTAATTTATTGTCTCAAAATATTTGGATGAAAATTTTGAAACAATAAGATCGGGGTTTTAAATA
Organism: Benincasa hispida; assembly: GCF_027475165.1. Taxonomy (NCBI): domain Eukaryota; kingdom Viridiplantae; phylum Streptophyta; class Magnoliopsida; order Cucurbitales; family Cucurbitaceae; genus Benincasa; species Benincasa hispida. The sequence continues at coordinate 71,644,513 of NC_143486.1, forward strand.
TTAAATTTTAATACAATGAATATTACATTTCCAAGATTGTAAATTTAAGACTTGATTAAAATCTTCTTATCCTTAACTTAACCTCCTTTATTATTATTCACTCATAAAACAGTATTTCAAGCAACAACAATTTTAAATTTACTCATGTATATTGTTGCTCTTAGATTAATACCATGGGAACCAAGAACTAGAAAGACAAACAAACGTACAAATAATGGAAAAATGAAATGAAAAGAAGAAAAGAATTGTGAGACATGTAAAAGTTGAACAAGATTTATAGTACAACAATAATAGTTTTCTTTTTTCTGAATACTAAACCAGTAAATTCCATTAATAGAAATAAGATAGTATGAAAGAGATTTGGTTAATTTTAATTTTCTTTTTCCCTTCTATTCATTGCAATACACATACAAAGGTATGAACATTATGTAAACTTCAAATTTCAAGAAAAGAAATTACATGTCAATGTCTTCTTAGTTATATTTACTCAAATTTCGCTGATATGGCCACTTAAACACATAGGAGAAAAAACTTCACAGTAGCTAAAACTTTATATTGATCCAAACCAAACCTTTACAATAATAGAGCAATGTGTTTTTGGTGCATAGTTATTCCCATTTATGAATCAAAACATCTTTATGATTAGTGTTGTATTTTAAATAAATTCCATCATCTTTAACAATCCAAATGCAGTTAGAATCGTAGCACATATTATAGAGCCAAACTGATGTGCTCTCAATCCAGAAGGCTTGGAACGATGAATGTTGTGCATTTGGCTTCTGCAAGTAACACCAGAACAATGTTGTATTCCAAATGTTTACTCTAAATCTCCAATTGAATTCACTTCCAACATTTAGTTTGTGTTCTCCTAAATCATTGTCTTTAGATTTACAATGAACAAATAGGATTTGACCATTGCTTAGCCCATTCAAAACGTGGATTTGCCATTTTGCAAGCTCCGCAGCCTTGGTCTCATCAAGTATTGCTAAACACAACACAAACAACAACACCACACACTGCTTGGTCAAACATTTGGTTTCTATTTGGTTCATCATATTACACTTGTAAGACCACTTTGAGATTGCTTTTAAAATTGGGATGTTGCATGACCAATAGTATAATGGATTTTTATACAACCTCATTTCGGAAAAAATCTATATAAGTCAATACTATTAATAGCTATTAGTTATAAAATAACAATATTTTTAGACAGGGATGTGTCTGTTTCACTAGAATAATAGTCAGTTATAAAATAACAATGTAACTACTATGGGAATATACATAAAAAAAAAATAGGTGACTAGTTTTCTTTTGATTTTTATACGTTGTTATAAGACTTTTTAAAAGGAGGGAGAGTTTTAAGAGTTTAATTTATAAAAAGATTATGTATTTTTCATTAGTTTAAATTGTGAGATTCTCTCCACAAAACTTATTCTCATTCAAAATTATTGTGTTTTTCATTTCTCTTTGATAATGGGGATGTCGACAACTTTATGTTTTGGGGTGGGAAGCTTGTGTTGTGATGTTATATTATGCTTCATACCATTATTGCTACTGGGACTCATAAAAAAAAACAAAAGAACGAAGAGAAAGAGACGCTTCTCCTTTTAGAGTAAAAAAAGTATCTTTTGCAGTCATGACATTCGCCCATGTTTTCAACTTCATGAAATGTTAACTTTGGAAGAAACTCATATTAAACTTAAACCTATAGGGCCTTTATTTGTTGTTCTTCTCGGGTTGGATTTGTAAAGTCATTTCAAAAGGGAGAAGAAATCCCATTAGCCACTATCTTCCTGTCAAATATTTTAGGCAAGGATCTAATAACTTTTCTAACATGCTTTCCTTCTTAACACGTCTCTCTCGAGACAAGTGATTCGTTTGGAATATAAAGAAGACAAACATAAAATTCCACAATGGTCTAATCATCGAGCATTTTCATGTTTTCAAAATGTAAGGTAAGCAATTGAAGTGTTGACATTTTAACTTTGGACGTTCCCTCATGATCTAACTGTAGTATGTCTCAAGCTTCGTTTGCAAAGATGAATGAATTTATTAACGAAATTTAATTTTATCAACAACATTGAAAACAACATCGAGTCTTCATGAGCTTGAAGAGGAAGCTTCTTCTTAGGCCGCAATCCACTTCCTTTTCAGTTAGGGAGCATTAACACAATTTTGGTTTGCATAAGCAGAGTCCAACGTTTGGGCTAACCACTCTTCACTAGGCCCAAATACTCATGATCAACGTTGAAAAGATGAAGAAAAGGCTCAGAAATATTCTGTTGAATCCTTGATACTTGAAACTCGATGCTCGACATCTTCCTACTCGATGCTCGATGAGAATTCTCTTCTCTGTCTGGCGAGTCTCTATTAAATCTTAAATGGAACTTGATGACAACTGAACTAATACTCGATCTTACTTGATGATCCTTGAACGATACTCGGTGCGACTTGAGGGTGAAAACGATCAACTCGACACAAATAGAGAAGATCGATGCACGATTGAACTTGATACTTAGATTATTCGATGTGATTTGAATGGTGAATGAATGGTGAGCGATTTGTAGTAAAGAAAGCAATCATATGAACAAGAAAGATAAAGCAAAAAGGTGAGACACAGTGTTTACGGGGCTCGGTAAGATTGCCTACGTCCACGGGAAGATCTGAGTTCTTTATTAATGAAGATTGCGTACAGATTTTGTTATTATAAGAAGACTATGAAAAATTATGATAACTCTCTCTATTTTGTTTGAAGGATAAGAGGTATTTATAAAGTATACCAGCTGACTGTTCACAAAGTTAGTTATAAAAAAACAAAAAGTTAAGGTATTTGAGTCAAAGTTTCTCCAAAATCTCCACCTTGACTCCAATGCCTTGCAATCGTCTAATCTTTCTTATTCTAACCGTTCTGTCTACCTTGTGTCTGGAAGCTCAACACCAACCTGTTATATACATTTGAACAATTTAAGCTTTGAAATAGGTTTTGTTAATAACTGAAGTATGAACCTTTAAAATTTCTATCTCCACTGTCTCAATTTTATCTCTAATGAAATGATACTTGATATAAATGTGCTTAGTTCTAGTGTGGTATTGTGGATTTCAGGATAAATGGATAGCACTTTGGTTGTCACAGTAGAGTTTCACCACTGTTTGATCTATTCCAAACTCTTTCAGCAATCCCTTAAGCCACGCTTCTGTTAAAGTCATATATTCAACTTTTGTTGTAGATAAGACTACTATATGCTATAGTGTTGCTTTCCAGCAGATTAGATTAGGATCATAAATGAAAAGGTAACATGTTAAGGATCTCCTTTTGTCCAAATCACCAGCATAGACAGCATCCACATATCCATAAAGTTCTAAGTTTGGTTCAGCTGATCTTTGGTAGACTAATCTTCAGTTTTTAGACCAAACCAAGTACCTTAAGATCCATTTAGTAGCCTCTCAGTGTCTCTTACCAGGATTAGACATATATCTACTAACTAAGCTAGCTGAATATAAGAGATCGGGTTTGGTAGAAATCATTAAATACATTAGGCTTCCGACTACTTGACTATAAGGTATGACAGTCATCTGTTTCTGATGTTCTTGGTCAGAATCTTTAGGAGAGTTAGCTGAGGAAGCTTAAAGTGCTGAGCAATAGGTCAACTCACTGGTTTTGCATCATTCATGTTGAACCTTTTAAGGATCTTCTCATAGTAATTAGACTGATTGATGCTTAAGATAGACTCTGTTGGGATATGTGTCCTAATTCTCCCGGAGTCTCGTAGTTTGTAGACTGTACACATTGTTATGAATAAAATAAGAGTTATTTTATTTGGCATTTACTCATATCTAATAAACAAAGCTCCATAGTTATTGTATGAAAATTTAAGCATGTATATGAGATATACAAGTGGATCAGCCTTAAATGATAGCCTAAAAAGGTCTATAGTATAAGGATTAAGGAGGGATACCTGATCCTGGTGACACTACGGATACGACCCCCTTTGTAGAGGTTTGCAAATGTTGTGAACTACTCCAGATGGTAGATCCTAACTATTCATGTGGAAACATGCGAGTGGGGGTGTTCTATACAAAGAGTTTTTATGAGACCGGACCACAAGATGACTAGTCTCTTTATATAACGTCGTTGATACTTAAGACTTACATTGCACCTAAACAACCATAGGTGACATGACCTCAATCCTGAGTGTTTTAAGAACTCCTGCCTTTGAGAGCGGTCCTTTGATTAGTATGGGTGAGAGTGGTCATATATCTAACTCAACATGCCTACCTTTTTGGGGATTTGTCTGATCTGGGAGTTGGGAACTTAGTTACACAAGATGGAATTCACTCCTTCCCCAAAGTAGGGGTAAGTAGATAGACTGCTCCCTTCAGGGCTGGGTCTTGAACATAGTGGTCACAACTTCTCTTTGGAAGAGAAGACTCAATCATAGTAGGACTATCACTTATGTTTATTAGAGGGATAAGTGGTACTTAAGAGTTAGATGTAACTATAGAGGCATAACAGTTATTGGCCCAACTGTACTTACGAGAGATCTGTGAAGGATTATCTCACTGTTGATTGGTTGATATGGACACAAAATATATCTGTAGTAAGGAGAGTGCAGTTGTCGGTCTTTAGTGAAGTACCTGGTAGTTAACAGATGGTGGATCCCGTGATAAAGATTTTAGTTAGTTATTCACATACTGTTGGAGCTTCAAGCTATAGGTCCATAAGGTCCCCTTGGTAGCTCAATGGATTCAAGTTGAGAATCAGTTCTTGGTGTTGATTTGAAATGTTCAAATTGTCAAGAGGAAATTCGATTATATATGATATGATCGGTGTGATGTATGAGATACGTCAAGTGGGGGATTAATGTAAATGTAATTTACATTAAGTACCATAAAATAGAAAAAGAGCTATGGTTTATATGTTTATGAGATGAAATATTAAAATTATAGGTTATAAATATAAGATGGTAAGTTGGTTATCATATATATTTATAATAATATTAATTATTGGATAATTATCTTATTTTTCTCTAATAACCAATTGAGTGGGAGGTTATTAGTAGTTTTCATGGTAACCGTGAGATAAAAAGGAAAAATGTTTTCCTAAATTTAAAAGAGTTTCCATTCTCAGAAAGGTACTCATGGTTTGCTGTCAAGTGAATTCGATTCACTAAACAATAACACAAAGAGAGACTAAACGATCATGAAATGACACTATATGATAGTTCACTCAGTTGGTCATAGCTAAACGATCGCAGGGCTTTTTTTATACGATAGATTGCCTTCTTCTAAACGATTGAGCATTCGTCTATATGATAGACACTTCTCATCTCCCACTTTCTCAATCGTCTCCACGATTGTTATTCCTCCGGTCTCTTCCACTAACCAAGTTCACATAGAGCCCATAGTTCTGGATTCTTACACTGAGAATACCAAGGTAGCCATTGTGGTGGTGTCCTCACTTAACTCAACTGAGCTCGAGATTTTGGAGGTTGTTTGTTGGGTTTGTGATCTTGGAGTTCGTTGAGTTCGTGTTACCTATTTGTATTGGGGTTGATGTCCTAAAGTCTCGTGTCCTATAGTTTGTAAACTATTTGTACGAACGCTTGTGTTGTATAATATACGATATTTACTTCACATCTTGTTTTTGCTCAGTTGTATTTGCTTTACCACGAACCAATAAACATAAAATACCTGGTTATCTGTATGTAACTTAAGCAAGTATGTGGTGACAAACAAGTGGATCATGTTTTGAGTGATAACCAAAATAGTCTGTAGTTTATGGATATAGGAGGAACCTTGTCCTGGTAACGCTACGAATGCGGCCTGCTTTGTGGAATGGTCACAAGTGTTATGACTTGTCACAGATGGTCTGATCCAAATCATTCTTGTAGAGGACATGCGAGCGGAGGCATCCTATACAAAGAGTTTGTATAAGACCTGACCACGAAGTGTTAAGTCTCGTTATATAACACCGTTCATGACAGAACCTTCACTTCACTAGGATGACCATAGGTAACATGATCTCAATCCTGAGTGAGTTGGGAACTCCTGCCATTGAGAGCGGTCATTTGATTTGTATGGGTGCGAGTGGCCAGGTCAACGATTCAAACCTACCATTTTGGGGATTCGTCTAATTTAGGAGCTGGGAACTCAGCTACACAAGATGGAATTCACTCCTTCCCCAAAGCAGAGGCAAGTAGATAAATAGCTCCCTTAAGAGTTGGTTCTAGGGCTTGAACGATCTGGCACCACACACCTTCTCTTAGCCCGAAAGGTGTTCATACATAGTTGGACTATGTTGTATTGTTCATTAGAGAAATCAGTGGTACTTAAGGAGTGAAGGGTCATCGTACTCATGATTGGTTATATCCGTTGGACATAGAAATATATCTATGGTAAGAAGAGTTCAACTGTTGGTCTTCAGTGGAATATCTGGCAGTTAATAGATGGTGGATCTCGTGACTAAAGAGTTTAGTCAGCTATTCACGGATCGTTGGAGTTTCAAGCCATAGGTCCATTAGTTCCCCTAGGTAGCTTGGATAAAGTCGAGAATCAGTATTTGGATCAATTTAAAATGTTCAAGTTGACAAGAGGGAGTTCGATTATATGTGATATAATTGAACTGGTTAATTATATATGATATAATTGGCTAAATGTATGAGATACATTATTTTGAAGAAAATTAGATATAAGTATGATTTATATCAAGTGGAGGAGAAATGACTATAGTAGATATGTGATATCAAACTATAGGGTAAGAATATAGTATGATTATATTCTTTAATTATTAAATTGGTTAATTATGAGATAATTGGCTGTTTTATTCTCCTCGATCATGCGTTAGTGGGAACAGCTGCATTCGGTTATGGTAACCGATAAATAAAATGAAAATTGTTTTCATTTGGCAAAAAGATAAAAAATTCGCAATCGATGTGAAAACAGAAACGATCGCCTAGCTTGAGAGCCTATACGATGTAGCTCATCGTCTAAACGATCGCGCACCAGCGACTAAACGATTGCACGCCTTTCCTTAAACGATCGCTTAGCTTTCCTAAACGATCTCATAGTGTGCCGTGTTTCTAAACGATCGTCTACCTTTTATTAAACGATCGCTTAGTAAAACCTACAGGATCGTGTAGATTCATCTAAACGATAAGCATCCCTGCTATGCGATAACTCTTTCTCTCCCACTTGCTTATCGTCTACATGATCTGTCTTTTTTCCTACCTCTACCAAATAAAGACCACACTTTGGATTCTCACTCTGAGAATACCAAAGGCTCCAACTGGTGGTGTCGTCCCCACTGTTCACTTGTTCGTGCTTGTTCGAGTTGCTGCTTTTCGTGTAGATGATCGTGCTGCCACACCTAACTGAGTTGTTGGGCGATAGAATTTGCGTAGAGGTTCTTCCGCTGCTTTGAGTTTGATGTTTAAGAGAGTCTTCAACTGGTATGAAAACTTTTTCCCTTGTGTTTTATTTATCGAAGCATGTCGTTAATTAGTGTTTATTTGCATAACTATCTGTTAGAATGTATGTGTTGTATTTCGGTCCCAAAGAAATCGAAAAGATCCGAATGCGCTCATGGATGCTCTTCGTTAAGAGATCCTTCAATTGGTATCAGATCCAAGTTCTGATATTCCAATTTCATTGTTGCAATGAATTACATATACATTCATGGTGGGTGCATGTCTGCTCTATTTAATCATTTAATTTCTGTGGATGTGCAGATGAATGGATGTTTTCGGTGATGTTAGCTTCGGTTTTATTTAATTCTTTTACATTTTTGGTTGATTGTAAAGGCCTCTGCGTTTTTGGGCATTAATAGACATTACCGTGTCTGTAATTCAAAGTCAGTTTGAGTCTTGAGTCGATCGGAGCAATGATTGTAGTTCTTCGAGGAAGGAGACGATCAAGGGTTGATCGTATCGTGTAGATGATGGGGTAAGCGATTTTTGAGTATCGGGTCGTGTAGATGATGGGATGCTCACGAATCGTTTAACACATGCAGCACTAGACGATCATTTAGCTTCATCGCTTAGTAAGTGACTAAACGATCGCTTAGCAATACATGGTGAATCGTTTACCTTTCGTCGAGTTAAGCAATCGTCTAGACGATTAGGCTTCACAGCCTTATTGTCGTCTAAGCGATCATTTAGCTTTTGCACCTATCGTTTAGTGTGTGCTGGGCGATTGTATACCTTTGGCATTTACTAAACGATGGAGTCCTCCTGGTGGTTCAAGACTCGGTTCTCTTGGTGGAAATTGTAATAGATAGAGTTATTTCACTCCGGTTCTTTGTAAAGGTTCATCCCAGTCCATTAATCCTTGGTTTATTACATGTGATGTATGTTTTTTATGTCATATGGTATGCACATATAGTAGATCCCACCTTAGGTTATGCATTGGTAATGCATCATCTCTTTATTGTACATATTATAATTTAGAGAAGCATGATTTAATTATGTAAGAGCATGCTCATGCATCAAATAATATAAAAGTTATATTTATGCATGCATAAGAAGTAATGACATGCATCATCTTTATATTATAACTATTATAGTATAAAGGTGAATGAAAAGCATGTTTGCTTAGTTATTACGTGTATACATAAAAGTTATGTATAGTAATGACCGGACATTGCATGAAGCATGACACATAAGTTACTTTATAAATTTTATAGACACCTACTTATGCGCAATGATTTTTTAGTTATTTCTTTTTAAAAGTTAAAGATAAATTAGAACTAAAAGAAATAAGAAAGACATGAATGCTAACTGAGGTTTAATACATATTTTTAAAATGTTTAAAACTTGGATCACATAGACTTGAGATCACAATTCTAATATGATTAGCAACCCTAGGGCTTTAATCTTTTAATCAGTTTAATAGAATTAAATTGACTAATAAAAGGTTAAATTGTAGCAAATCTATCTATAAGGGACCTTTTGTCTAAGGCGAGTTTTGTCTAGGTTGGGGTATTTAAGTTGACGGAAACGTAACACCCCTACCTGGGAACTGACCTGGAAAGGTGAATTAGATAGATTTGATGCATGCAAGCAAGTTAAGGACAATCCATTAAAGTGTTTAAATGTGACTACTTGAACTTGTCCATATTTCATAGACAAACGTTGTTTATGAGCGGGATTTTAAAATAAGACGACTTAGACTAAAACCAGTAGTCGGATTGTCTAGGTTAATGAACCCCTAGGTAGAACATTCAATGGGAGGTACTTAGGGCATAAGATGCTTCTCTTAAACCTTTCACGTTTCTCATAAATAGTCCCATTGATGGTAGACCCATTCAACTCCGCCACTTTGAAGTGGACCATCAACTTAAAGCCACACCATGAGATCTACCCTCGGCCTCGAGGCACCTTTGGCGTGTCCCCCTAACAGATGGTGTTTGGGTAGGTCAATATCAAGGTGGATGGAGAGAGTGTTCATAGTAAGTGGGAGAGGGAAGTGCATATCCCTCGATCTCCCTCGTTGGGTTGAATAAAGTTATTGTGCATCGCCTTGAGGCACCCTGGGAGTGTTCCCTTAAAGGATGGTAGTGTTGCGTGTTTCTTTATTTGATCTCCTGTAAGAGCATAAGGTAACTTAGTCTCTTGTCCTAATCTATGTCTTCCCTACGGTTGGCTCATTAGGGCGGAACTCTGGCACCGAAAGAGAGGGGTCACACTTACACGGAATTGTTAAAGGTTAACAGTTTTGGACCGAAAAATGGTGGTTGTTAGGTTCAGTTCCAAGAGTTGGTTTTGCCTAATGGTTGAGAATGTCTCATCCCAGCGAAGGGGCATCTAATCACCCCACCGATGACGTTTGTCCTGCCTCATTGAGGCATCATTTAAAAATAGAAGTCTTCTAACTTAGGGTACTTGAAACTGTTTTGCAAAATTAATTGGTTAAATGTGGTTTAGCAAAATCTAATAAAGTTTTGTTCGTATTTTCAGCAACAACCTTTTCAAAATGGCAACAATCACATTAGCTTTGCTTAGCGTCGAAAAATTAACTGGCGACAATTTTTCAACATGGAAACATATGATCACGACGATCCTAATCATCGAGTATCTCATGTTCGCCCTTAAAGAGGCTTGTCCTCCTATTCCAGCTCCAAATGCCGCTCAAAATATTCGGGAGGCATACAAGCGATGGACACGGGAAAATGAGAAGGCCCGAGCCTACATCTTGGCAAGCCTTTCTGAAGTCTTAGCCAAGAAACATGAGCCTATGGTCTCAGCACGTGAGATCGTGGAGTCCCTGTGGGGGATGTTTGGAACCCATCTGAACAACTTATGCATGAGGCTCTTAAATATGTATTCAACTCCAAAATTGTAGAAGGCACCTCTATTCGTGAACATGTGCTTAACATGATGGTCCACTTCAATGTGGCGAAGTTGAATGGGTCTATCATCGATAAGGGCAGCCAGGTTAGCATAATCCTGCATTCTTTGCCGGAGAGCTTCCTGCACTTTGTTAGCAATGTAATTCTTAACAAAGTAAAATATAACCTTACAACTCTCCTCAACGAGTTGCAGACCTACCAATCTTTACTGAAAAGTAAGAAGAGGAAGAAGGGTGTAGCAAATGTTGCTTCATCCTCCAGGACGTTCCATAGAGATTCGACCTCGGGAACGAAGTCTAAACCTTTTACTTCTAACTCTGCAAAGGGGAAGAAGAAGAAGCGTGGTAAGGGAAAAGGGAAGGTGCCTGCTAACCCGCCACTTGTCGCCCCAAGAAGGCATCCATCGGTTGAAAAGAGAAAGTGTTTCCACTGCAATCAGAATGGACACTGGAAGATCAACTGTCCTCACTATCTGAAAGAGAGGAAGGCAGCCAAGGCTAAGGCCAAGGCCGATAAAGGTAAATATGATTTACTTGTACTTGAAACTTGTTTAGTGTAGAATGATGATTCTACCAAGATAATTGATTCGGGCGCCACTAATCACGTTTGTTATTCCTTTCAGGGGATTAGATCCTGGCGACAGCTGGAGGCTGTTGAGATGACGATACATGTAAGCACCAGGCACGTCGTCTCAGTTGTTGCAGTAGGAGGGCTTCAGTTAGCTTTACAGAATAGGTTTATTGTTTTGAATGATGTATATATTGTTCCTGAACTTAAGAGGAACCTTATTTCTGTAAAGTGTTTGTTGCAATGTAAACACACTGTTAGTTTTAATGTGGATAAAGTGTTTATTCATAAAGATGGTGTTATTATTTGTATAGCAAATCTGGAATCTAATTTATATGTGTTAAAGCCGTTAGCCATTAATTCCCTCCATAACACAGAATTAATAGAACATGGAATCGTTTTCCAACTCTCAGCACCGGGTACACCTTAGCAAAATGGTGTAGCGAAGAGGAGAAATAGAACCTTGTTGGACATGGTTCATTCGATGATGAGTTACACTTCCTTACCGAACTTGTTTTGGGGTTTTGCAGTGGAGACTGTAGTATATATACTCAACTGTGTTTCCTCCAAGAGTGTTGCGAGAACACCTCTGGAGATGTGTAACGGGCATAAAGCTAGTTTATGTCACTTCTGCATTTAGGATTGCCCTGCACATGTGCTTGAGGCAAATCCCGACAAGTTGGAATCATGGTCGAATTTATGCCTCTTTGTAGGCTACCCTAAAGGTACACGAGGAGTTGAGCACAGTCCATGAAGTAAAGTCATGTTGCATGAGCTTTCCAATGAAACTACTGAAATTTCAACAAGAGTTGTTGAAGAGCTTGCTACATCAGCAAGGGTTGTTGATGGGTGTTCATCTAGTAGGTCAGTTCCACCTCAAGAGTTTAGGGAACCTCGACATAGTGGGAGGGTTATGAACCCGCCCATTTGCTATATCGGTTTCACAAAAATTCTTGCTATGGTAGCAGATGGTGACGTTGAGGATCCGTTGTCTTATTAAAAGGCAATGGAAGATGTTGACTGGGATGAATGGGTCAAAGCCATGGATCTCAAGATGGAGTCGATGTACTTCAACTCAGTATGGGATCTTGTAGTTCAGCTTGATAGGGTAATACCTATAGGTTGTAAATGGATCTACAAGCGTAAACGGGGTGCTGATGGGAAGGTACAAACCTTCAAGGCTCGACTTGTGGCAAAGGGTTATACCCAGGTAGAGGGAGTCAACTATGAGGAGACTTTCTCGCCTGTTGCCATGTTAAAGTCAATCCGCATCCTCCTGTCCATTGCAGCTTATTATAGTTATGAGATCTGTCAAATGGACGTTGATAACTAGTAGAAATACAAGTTATTTAAGCTCAAAATTTTAAAACAATGGGAGAAAGCGATGGTGAAAAGGCAATATTATGATTGAATCCGCAAAACTAAAAGAAAAATTGCTATCGCTAACTCTCATCGCATAAAAGCAGTTAAGCTGAGTTATTCTGTGCAAGAACAATGCAATAGCACGTTTTGAGTTGGCGATCCAAGGGTACCTCAAAGATGATCATGTAATGACCTTACATAAAGGAGGTGGCCTAATGTAATACAACGTGATGGGACGTAAAGCTGATAACGGTCAAATCAGAAACTCAATTGACGACCGTTGAAGACAATACTGTTGCAAATACATTGAACTTCTGGTGACTATCAAACGATGCAACAGGGTATGGAAATTAATGCTACCCATCCATGCAATCATTAGTGAGAAGAACTGTTTTAGTCTATAAATACCCAATGCTACCAAACCAGGAGGACTTCCAAGCGAGACCAAGCCAAGGGAAGGGAATTCTTGAGAAGAAAATAATTTTCGAAGAGGTCAAGAGACTGCCAGAAACAACATGAAGGAGAGACACCAAACCCATGCGAGAGCAAGAGTTTACAACTTGGGAAAGAATTGAAGTGATAAGAGTAGTGTAAACGCCAGAGGAAGCAAGACATTGCTTACCTGGCTTGATACTTACACCATTTACTGTTTTGTACTTAAACACTTTATTTGCAAGAATGGAAACTTCATTTCAATTTATGTTCAGTCTCTTCATACCATATATGAGTAGCTACCATATATGAGTAGCTAAATTTGTGAATGAGTTGAGAAGTACTTAGCTAGCATAACTTAAGCTATGCACTTTATGCGATCTTGTCTTATGTATGCTTCATTCATCATTTGGAGTACTTGAGAGAATAGTCTAAAGACAGAATCTAGGCTTGAGAGAGTCGAATTAGATCGCATAAGCCAGAGTAGATACTTAGAAATAAGTTCTATATGCTGCATTCCATACACATCGCATGCATCCTAGACATAGGAAATGTATCATTATGCATTGAGAAATGTAGTGCTTAATATTTCTGTATAGCATGATCACATGATTTGTAAAATATCTTAAGAAATGCTAGAAAAACCTTTTATCGCACATTTGTTACAACACCACCCTTTCATCGCTGTGCATTTAATTCCATCGCATTAGAAAATCAAAGTTAAATCACCATCTACTTCTTAATCACCAACGGTGCCAAAAACTTGATGAGTGGAAAAGAGAGAGAGGAAAAATATGCGTCTTATGCTATGTGTTGATCTCCATGAGTCGATGGTCATGCGTTGGACTAGAAAATATACAATATGTGTTTAAGCATGTATGCGGTGACCATGTGCTCCTGTCATAGGTTTTCTTGCTTTCTCGCCAAGTATAACGAGAATGCAAGTTTCTCGGGGTGATCCGAGGACGAACACAGGGACTTGTAACTCAATATGGTTTTGAAGTGATGTGTTTGAGGTGATGAATAAAAGTAAGAAGATAGAAAATGGAATATGCGCTACTCCTACTCCTAACTAAACAGATTGAGCAATGGAAGTTTAACTATGAGGATTGGTAGAGATGTAACAGTTGTTAACGCATAATAATATTGATTATATTGGGTCGCTCGAGTAATCCCAACTCACCACACTAACACATTGCACACCTCTCGGTGGCCAGCCACATGCTTATATTTCTATAATGCATGGTTGCGTTGAGCATAAGATCGTGCCTATCTCTAGGAACAAAGCTTACTCTGCTTTAGTTTGTTCCACTACTCACCTCCTCAGGCAGTTAGTTGTAGCTAATCAGCTCATAGACGAGCATTGCGACGGCTTATAGACAAGCATTGCTACTGCCTCACACCAAGCGAAGAAGATTAACTTACTATACTCTCGCAATGCACACCTCTCGGTGGGTTGCTACATGTGTCCTATCTCTAGGCTGCACGATTGAGTATGCGACTACCTTTGATAACTAAACGATGATAAAGGAGAAGAGGATGAAGAAGAAGGAGCTGAAGGAACCAATAGATGCATTGGTTACAAAATGTATTAATGTATTAAGCCAAAATGTAAAACAATACAGAGATAAGAGGAGAAGTGGAAGGCTAGATGCAAGCAATCTCTTGCTTTTCATTAGAAATGCGTCAAGGCTGCTGGTGGCGCCATGGATGGATGGTGAAGAAGTCTCTCTCGAGCTCTAACTCTGGCGTAACTCCGGTCTTCACTCGGAAGGGGCTGTGAAGTGGGGAATCCTTAAAGAGTGCCTGCTCATGCTCTCATCTGTGATCACAAGGATCCGCCTCAAGATGACCTTTCTGAATGGCAATCTTGAGGAGACCATTTATATGTTGCAACCCGAGGGATTCATACCCTAAGGTCAAGAGCAAAAGATTTGCAAGTTGAATCGATCCATTTACAGGATGAAATAGGCATCTAGATCTTGGAACATACGATTTGATACTACGATAAAGTCGTATGGCTTTGACCAAAATGTTGATGAACCTGGTGTATACAAGAAGATCATCAACACTTCAGTAGTCTTCTTAGTGTTGTATGTAAACGATATACTACTCATTGGGAATGATGTAGGTCTACTGACTATAGTTAAGAACTGACTAGTGACCAAATTCCAAATGAAAGATTTGGGAGAGGCTCAGTTTGTTCTAGGTATACAGATCTTTTGGGATCATAAGAACAAAGTGCTAGCACTATCTCAAGAATTGTACATTGACAAGATGTTGCTCAAGTACTCGATGCAGGACTCCAAGCGGGGCCTATTGCCGTTTAGACATGGAGTCACTTTGTCTAAGAACATGTGTCCTAAGATGCCTCAAGAGGTTGAGGAGATGAGACAGGTCCCATATGCGTCTGCTGTTGGCAATTTGATGTATGTGATGCTCTGTACTCGTCCAGACATCTGCTACACCGTGGGCATAGTCAGTAGGTATCAGTCTAACCTAGGCCGGGGTCACTGGACTGCAGTGAAGAACATCTTCAAGTATCTTTGATGAACGATGGACTACATGCTCATGTATGAATCTAGGGATTTGATGCTAACTGGATACACGGATTCTGACTTTCAGACTGATAAAGACTCTTGCAAGTCCACATTAGGGTCAGTCTTTACTCTTAACAGAGCTGTAGTGTGGCAAAGCACTAAGCAAGGGTGCATCGCCGACTCCATTATGGAGGCAGAGTACGTAGCGGCTTGCGAAGCTGCTAAGGAGGTCGTCTGGCTCAGGAAGTTCTTGACAAAACTGGAAGTTATTCAAGATATGTCTAGGTTCATTACCCTTTATTGTGATAATAGTGGGGCAGTGGCAAACTCCAAGGAGCTGAGAAGTCACTGGCGTGGCAAACACATAGAGCGAAAGTATCATCTGATCTGCAAGATAGTGCATCGAGGGGACGTGATCTTCACGAAGATCGCTTCGGAGCACAATGTTGCTGACCCATTTATGAAGGCTCTCATGACTACAGTGTTTAAGGGTCACCTTCGAAGCATGGATCTACAAGAACGGCCGTAGCTGGACTAGGGCAAGTGGGAGATTTTCTTGTACTGGGCTTTTATGCCCTAGTTTATTGTTTTGTACTAGTTTTATGTACACCCCACTTCTCTTTAGGACAAGTGGGAGATTTTTGGGATTAATGCCCTAAAGTGGGAGATCGTTATATAACACCATTCATGACAGAGACTTCACTTCACTAGGATGATCATAGGTAACATGACCTTAATCCTGAGTGAGTTGGAAACTCTTGTCATTGACGGCGGTACTTTGATTTGTATGGGTGCGAGTGGCCAAGTCTTCGATTCAAACCTACCATTTTGGGGATTCGTCTGATTTGTGAGCTAGGAACTCAGCTACAAAAGATGAAATCCACTCCTTCCCCAAAGCAAGGGCAAGTAGATAGATAGCTCCCTTAAAGGCTGATTTTAGGGCTTGAATGATATGGCGCCACACACCTTCTCTTGGCTCGAGAGGTGTTCACACATAGTTAGACTATGTTGTATTGTTCATTAGATGAATTAGTGGTACTTAAGGAGTGAGATGTAACTATAGGGGAAAAACGATAAATTGGCCCAGCTGTACTTACGAGCATCTAGGAAGGGTCATCGTACTCATGATTGGTTATATCCGATGGACATAGAAATATATCTGTGGTAAGAAGAGTTAGGTGTTGGTTTTTAGTGGAATGCCTGGCAGTTAACGGATGGTGTATCTCGTGGCTAAAGAGTTTAGTCAGCTATTCACGGATTGTTGGAGCTTCGAGCCACAGGTCCATTAGGTCCCCTAGGTAGCTTGGATAAAGTCGAGAATCAGTATTTGGGTCAGTTTGAAATGTTCAAATTGACAAGAGGGAGTTCGATTATATATGATATAATTGAACTGGTTAATTATATATGATATAATTGGCTAAATGTATGAGATACATTATTTTGGAGGAAATTAGATATAAGTATGATTTATATCAAGTGGAGGAGAAATTATTATAAGGAGATATATGATATCAAACTATAGGGTAAGAATATAATATGATTATATTCATTAATTATTAAATTGGATAATTATGAGATAATTGGCCGTTTTATTCTCCTTAATCGTTCGTTAGTGGAAGCAGCCGCATTCGGTTATGGTAACCAATAAATAAAATGAAAATTGTTTTCATTTGGCAAAAAGTTCGAAAATTCGCAATCGGTGTGGAAACGTAAACGATCGCCTAGCTTGAAAGCTTATACGATAGTAGCTCATCGTCTAAAAGATCACACACTAGCGACTAAACGATCGCACACCTTTCCTTAAACGATCGCTTAGCTTTCCTAAGTGATCGCATAGCGTGCCACATTTTATAAATGATCGTCTATTTTTTACTAAACGATCGCTTAGTAAAACCTACACGATCGTATAGCTTCATCTAAACGATAAGCATCCTTGCTATGCGATGGCTTTTTCTCTCCCACTTGCTTATCGTCTACACGATCTGTCTTTTCTCCTACCTCTACCAAATTCAACAAAGACCACACTTTGGATTCTCACTCCGAGAATACCAAGGGCTCCAACTGGTGGTGTCGTCCCCACTGTTCACTTGTTCGTGCTTGTTCGAGTTGCTGTAGTTCGTGTAGATGATCGTGCTTCCGCAACCGACTGAGTTGTTTGATGATAAAGTTTGCGTAGAGATTCGTCTGCTGCATTAAGTTGGACGTTTGAAGAGAGTCTTCAATTGGTTGAGAACTCTTTCCCTTGTGTTTTATTTATCGAAGCATGTCGTTAATTAGTGTTTATTTGCATAACTATCTATTAGAATGTACGTGTTGTATTTTGGTCACAATGAAATCGAAAAGATCCGAACACGCTCATGTATGCTCTTTGCTAAGAGTTCCTTCATGTGGATGATATCTTACTCGTTAGGAATGATTTAGGGTTTCTGACTGACATTAAGAAGTTTCTAGTTGCCCTATTCCAAATGAAAGTTTTGAGTGAGACGCAGTATGTTCTAGGGATTCAGATCATTCGGGATCGTAAGAACAAGAGGTTAGCCTTGTCTCAGGCATCGTAAATCGATCAAATATTGATCCGATATAGGATTCAAGACTCCAAGAGGGGTTTATTACCCTTCAGGCATGATATCTTATTGTCTAAGGATCAATGTCCTAAGAAACCTCAAGAGGTTAAAGAGATAATACAGATTCCCTATGCTTTAGCTGTTGGGGTATGCAATGTTGTGTACTAGACCCGACATTTGCTATGTAGTAGGGATTGAGTCGTTATCAATCCAATCCATGATTAGATCACTGAACGGCGGTCAAAATGATCCTCAAGTATCTTCGGAGAACGAGGGACTACATGCTCATATGTGGAGATAAGGATATGATCCTTACAGGATATACAGACTCTGGATTTTAGACTGATAGAGATTCTCATAAATCAACATCGGGGTCAATGTTCACTCTGAATTGAGGGGTTATAGTGTGGCAAAGCATCAAGCAAGGATGTATCACAGACTCCACTATGGAAACCAAATATGTAGTCGCTTGTGAAGCAGCTAAGGAGGCTGTTTGGCTGAGGAAATTCCTTACAGATTTGAAAATTGTTCCAAATATGGATTTTCTGATCACTCTCTATTGTGATAATAGTGGGGCTGTGGAAAATTCGAAGGAGCCTCGGAGTCATCATAGAGGCAAGCATATCGAACGAAAATATCATTTGATCAGGGAGATTGTGCATTGCGGTGATGTGATAGTCACGATGATCGCGTCGGAGCACAACGTTGCTGATTCGTTTACAAAGGTTCTCACGACTAAAGTGTTTGAGGGTCATCTGGAGAGTTTGGGTCTGAGATCAGTGATACTTAAGGAGTTAGATGTAACTACAGAGGCATAACGATTATTGGCCTAGATGTACTTAAGAGCGATCTATGAAGAGTTATTGCACTCTTGATTGGTTGATATGGACACAAAATATATCTGTAACAAGGAGAGTGCAACTGTCGGTCTTTAGTGGAATGCCTGGTAGTTAACGGATGGTGGATCCCGTGACTAAAGAGTTTAATCAGTTATTCACGTATCGTTAGAGCTTCGAGCTATAGGTCTATAAGGTCCCCTTGGTAGCTCAATGGATTCAAGTTGAGAATTAGTTCTTAGTGTTGATTTGAAATGTTCAAATTGACAAGAGGAAATTTGATTTTATATGATATGATCGGTGTGATGTATGAGATACATCAAGTGGAGGATTAATGTAAATGTGATTTACATTAAGTACCATAAAATAGAAAAAGAGCTATGGTTTATATGTTTCATGAGATGAAATATTAAAACTATAGGTTATAAATATAATATGGTAAGTTGGTTATCATATATATCTATAATGATATTAATTATTGGATAATTATCTCTTTTTCTCTAATAACCAATTGAGTGGGAGGTTATTAGTGGTGTTTATGGTAACCGTGAGATAAAAAGAAAAAATGTTTTCCTAAATTTAGAAGAGTTGCCATTCTCGGAAAGGTACTCACGGTTTGCTGTCAAGTGAATTGGATTCACAAAACGATAGCTCAAAGAGAGACTAAACAATCGTGGAGTGACACTGTACAATAATTCACTCAGCTGGTCGTAGCTAAATGATCGTAGGGCTTTTTCTATACGATAGATTGCCTTCTTCCAAACGATTGAGCATTCGTCTATACGATAGAACCTTCTCATATCCCACTTGCTCAATCATCTACACAATTGTTATTCCTCTAGTCTCTTCGTCTAACCCAGTCCACACAGAGCCCATACTTCTGGATTCTCACACCGAGAATACCAAGGTAGCCATTTGGTGGTGTCCTCACTCAACTCAACTGAGTTCGAGGTTTTGGAGGTCGTTCGTTGGGTTCGTGATCTTGGAGTTCATTGAGTGCGTGTTAGCTATTTGATCGTGCTGTGTTGCGGTGGTTGTGAACGAGCATTCGTGATCGAAAGAGTTTGAAGCATGAGTCTTCAAAGGTATGTATAATCTTTCCTTTTATCTGATTGTTAAGCATGTTGTAATTTCGTATTGTGCATGACCTGTAAGTTTCTGTTTCTTGACTGTAACTATTATTGTTCAATTTCGAATGGAATTTGAAACGATCATTCTGCTACTCATGGAAATCCTCATGTCTGATTTCCTTAAGACTCCTCTTTGTTCCTTTGGATCTCTATTCCTAGAACCTTGCTTGCTTCTCCTAAGTCCTTCATATCAAACTCCCTTTTTAAGAGGTTTTAAACATAGGTTAGATCTCCTTTGGACCTACCTACCAGCAACATATCATCTACATATATGAGTCGGTAAACTTTGTCATTGTAAGAACCTGTATTTACATAAACACATATGCCAAATGAACTTCTTTTGAATCTAATACTAGAAATATAGTCACTGACTCTCTTATACCAGCACCTAGGTGATTGTTTTAACCCATATATAGACTTATTGAGTAAGCAATAGAGATTTTCTTTTCCTTTTACTTCAAATCCTTTAGGTTGCATCATATAGATTGTCTCCTCTAGGTGTCCATGAAGAAAAGCAGTTTTGACATCTAGTTGATACAATTCTAAATTATTTTAAGCAATTAAGGATAGAAGAAGTCTTATGGAAGTTTGTTTGACAATGGGAGAGAAAATCTCAGAATAGTCTATTCCTTTCCTTTGAGTGAACCGCTTTGAAACCAATCTTTTGATCACAGGATACACCTTCCTTAAGTTTGAAAACTCATTCAGAGGCAATATGTTTGTAACCCTTTGGTAGAGGAACTAAAGTCCAAGTGTCATTCACCTTTAGTCAATGCATCTCCTCATTCATAGCTTCAATTTAATCCCTTGCATTAGCACAACTTGTTACTTCCTCAAAGGTTGTTGGTTCTTGGTTAGTAGGAGCTACAACAACATTCAAAACCAGATTCATATAGTTCATTTCAGTATATCTAGCTGGAGGTGTAATTGTTCTCCTTTGTCTATCCCTAGCTTGGAGGATATTAGACGTGAGGATTTCCATGAATAGCGGAAGGATCATTTCAAATTCCATTTGAGTTAAACATAAACAATTATAGTACAAGAACGGAAACTAATAGGTCATGCATAACACGAAATTACATCATGCTAAACGATAGAATCAAGGGATAGAGTATGCGTACCTTTGAAGAACCATTCTTCAAACTCCCTCGATCAATCTACAAGCGTCCACAGCAACACAGCCATCGAACGCAACGATCGGTGCAACATGATCACCAACACGAACACAACGAACACAATGATCACAAATCGAACGAACGGCCTTCGGCTCCTCGAAACTAATCGAGTTGAGTGAGGACACCACCATAATGGTTACCTTGGTACTCTCGGTATGTGATAACGGGCAGAAATGCACGTTATCATAGCTCTAAGTCCTTAAACAATGTTGGATTGCATTGATGAAATATGTTAAATTGCATCCATTAAGCATAAAATCTTTAATATTGCGGTCGATCTTTATATTTTTGTGCAGAATAATGCATTAACGCAATGCAAAGAATGCGATCATAGGAATACATTGGTCGAGCACAACTTCACCGCAAGACTTTGCGTTGATCATTCTCACAAACATTCACCTAAGAAGAATCACCGCAACATGGTGGATGCATCTGGACGAAAGAAAAATTAAGATCGATGGGACAGAAAGTTGACAGCAAGAGGATCAAAATTAAGTTGATAGCTGATAACGGTCACAAAGTACATCCAAATTTATCGATGATAATTATACGGTACATCAATCAAGAATTAAAGCTGTCCCATCTGTACAACCAGGAGAGAGAAGCCGCCTTTCACCATTGATGCCCTATAAATACCAAGTGCATTCTTCAGAGAAGAGGTTAAGCAGTCGATTATTTCATTATTTTACAAGTTCGCGTCTCTATCCATAGTCTTCTTTCATTTTAAGGCGGATGAAAGGAAGAAGGTGTGCCGGTAGATCGTTTCAGTGAGCTTGGAAAAGCACTGGAAGCTCCAAGATAGAGAGAGGGCTGATTGCTGCGGAAGCGGGAACATCTTCAGTTTAGAATAGAGATTCCAGTGTAAAAAGCCTCGGTCAGCAAGGAATTGCTACTAGGCTCTCAACCTTAAACTTCCATTAGCATTTTGTACTTAACTTATTTATAAGAATGGAATTTCTTTCTCTATATCTATTCACTCTTTGTGATTCACGCATGAGTAGCTAAATTAGTTGAATGGGTTGAGAAGCATTTAGCTAGCACAACGAAGGAATCTTCATTCTTTGTGATTATCTTGGTTATGTGTGCTTCATTCGTCTATTAGAGATACTCGAGAGGGTAGTCTAAGGACAGGA
This sequence comes from Benincasa hispida, assembly GCF_027475165.1. Classification (NCBI taxonomy): domain Eukaryota; kingdom Viridiplantae; phylum Streptophyta; class Magnoliopsida; order Cucurbitales; family Cucurbitaceae; genus Benincasa; species Benincasa hispida. Next base: position 71,666,597 of record NC_143486.1, read on the forward strand.
TCTAGACTTGGGAAGGTCAGGTCAGAATCTAGGTTTGGGAAAACCAGATTAGAACGCATAAACGAGAGATAGGCGCTTAGGGATGAGCACTATTTGTTATCAACGCATCACATGCATCTTAGCAATAAGATATGATTGTAGCGGTCACCTTGCTTTCATTGCATCAACGCATAGGACAAGAGTAGAGACTTAGGAATAAGCTCTATGGACATTTTGCATGCAACACTTGCGTCCTAGATTTAGGAGCATCGCATTTACATTGGAAAATGACTTGCTGTGCATGGTAGTAACATGATCGCATAGTCTGACACATTCCCAAGTAACGTTAGCTAAAGATCTTCTCAACCCATTCATCGCATACTCATTGCATCTATCAACGTAACTTTTGTTTCTCAAATCCGCCGCATTTATTTATTTCTTTTATCAACGCAAACAACAAACCAGACACTCTATTTGTTTTACTGGTTACCGCAAAATTTTCATAATAAAATTATCAATGCAAACTATTTTCACAAGTCCCTGTGTTCGACCCTGGACTTACCAGAAACTCAGAGAAATTTACACTTGAATTCCGCTGGGGAAACTTGAGTGCACAACACAATTCCATCTACGCATATCATCCATATCCTCACTCAATAAAATAACGCATCAGTGTGAGAATCTAGAAGTTGTGGGCTCTATATGAACTTGGCTTGAGCATGAGACTGGGGGACACTGATCGTGTAGACGATCGAGCAAGTGGGAGATAGGAAGTTGTATATCGTATAGACGATATGCTCGATCGTGTAATAAATGGCAACCTATCATATAGACAAAGCCACACGATCATTTAGCTACGATCAGCTAAATGAACTATCAAATAGTCAAAGTCCACGATCTTTTAGTCTCTCTATAGCTATCGTTTAGTGAAACACTTTCACTTGATAGCTTCTCCGTGATTTCTTTCCGAAAGTAGTAACCCTCTAAAATTAGGAAAACATTTTTCCTTTTATTTCACGGTTACCATAAAACCACCAATAATTCCCACTCAATTGGTTATTAGAGAAAAAGAAACTAATTATCAAATAATTTATATTTTTATAAATAAATATGATAACCAACTTACCATATTATATTTATAACCTATACTTTTAATATTTTATCTCATGAAACATACAAACCATAGTTATTTTTCTATTTTATGGAACTTAATGTAAATCATATTTACATTAATCCTCCACTTGATGTATCTCATACATCACACCAATTATATCATATATAATTGAATTTCCTCATGTTAATTTGAACACTTCAAATCAACCCCAGGAATTGATTTTCTACTTGAATCCATTGAGTTACTAAGGGGACCTTATGGACCTGTAGCTTAAAGCTCCAGAAGTACATGAATAACTTACTAAACTCTTTAGTCATGGGATCCACCATCCGTTAACTGGCAGACACTGATAACGGGCAGAAATGCCTGTTATTACAGTGCAAGGATGTAGAACAATGTGGGAATGCGACGGTAAAAAAATGCAAAATCGTGTTCGAAAGCATTAAATTGAGAATATTGCAATCGCATGTGCCCATCGCATTAAAGAAGCTAATTTGCTTATTTTGTGCATGAAAATGTGTTGGCGCAAATAAAAATGCGATCAAAAGAATTTGGTTCCCGATCGCATTGGAAGATTGCGACCACAAAGTCTTGCGATTGTATGCGCTCGCGAAAATTCACTCAAGAAGGTGGCCGTATAAAGACGGCGCATCAAGCAGAAAGCATAATAAATCATGATGGGACGGAAAGTTGATGACAGTTGAATCCGAATTTACTTGACAAACCGTTAACGACACACTGTAGCAAGTACATTCAACTTTTCGGTGACCATTAATCGGTGCATCAGACAGAAGATTTAATGACATCCTATCATTGCAATCATTTGAGAGAAAAGCCTCTTCACCTTGAGCTCTATAAATACAAAAGGGCACCATCGTTAAAGGGGTTCCAGTTCAGACATAGTTCTGAGTTTGAATTCTACACAGTTCGCCATATACATAGAAGATAGATCATAGATAGTCAAAGTTTTTAATTCTTATACTTAGAATGTGGAGGCGAGCGAAGAGAAGAAGACGCCGAGAGATCACTCCTAGGTATCTCAAAAGATTGCTGGGAGGCACTGCAAACGGAGAGAGGGTCGACACTTGCGAAAGCAAGAACATTCTTCTTGGCAGAGTAGAGTAAAAGACAGTGTAAAAGCCTCGGGAAGCAAGACATTGCTACTAGGCTTCTTATCCCTGCTTTCCATTGTTGTTCTGTATTCTTACTTTATTTATAAAATGGAATCTGCATCTCCACATCTGTTCAATCTCTTCACATTTCGCATGAGTAGCTAGATTTCCGAATGGGTTGAGATGCACTTAGCTAGCATGACCTAAGATCTTCACTTTATGCAATCATCTTGTCTTATGTATGCATCCTTCACCCTTTAGAGATACTTGAGAGAATAGTTTAAAAAAAGAACCTAGACTTGAGAGAGTTAGGTTAGAATCTAGGGTTGAGAGAGTCAGATTAGAACCGTATAAGCAAGAGATAGAAACTTAGAGATAAGTTCTATTAGCTATTATGCATCGCATGCACCCTAGAAATAGGACATGATAGTATGCGATCACCTTGTGTATGTGTGTAGCATTCATCATCACATAGACAAGAATAGAGGCTTAGACATAAGTCCTATCGACACTATCGTATGCATCGCATGCGTCCTAGAAATAGGAACTATGGCATTTGCATTGAGAGATGACATGTTGTTGTGTGTGTGTAGCATTATCGCATAACTTGAACGCAATCTTAGGACGTGTTAGCTAAATCCCTTCTCAATCCATTCCCCGCATACTCATTGTAACTTTCTTTGTCATCAACTCATTACTCAATTCCGCCGCATAGGATTTATACTTAAAACAATACACCAACCAAACTTATTCGTTTTTGCCATCGCAAAGGAATCAAAATTTAGTAACGCTTAATCTCTTAGTAGTCCCTGTGTTCGACCCTGGACTTACCAGGCAACCTAGTAGGATTTATACTTGGGTTTTACTAAGAAAACTTGATGTGCAACGCATAATTCACCACCGGAATTTCATACCATTATTTCATCGCATTCACAATGCATTAGACACTCCACTAAAGATCGACAACTGCACTCTTCTTACTACAGATATATTTTGTGTCCATATCAACCAATCAACAGTGCGATAACCCTTCACAGATCGCTTGTAAGTACAGCTGGGCCAATTTACCGTTTTGCTCAAGTAGTTACATCTAACTCCTTAAGTATTACTGATTCCTCTAATGAACATAAGTCACAGTCCTACTATGACTGAGTCCTCTCTTCAAAAAAGAAGTTGTGGCCACTATGTTAAAGACCCAGAATTAGTCCTTAAGGGAACAATCTATCTACTTACCCCTACTTCAGGGAAGGAGTGAATTCCATCTTGTGTAACTGAGTTCCCAGCTCCTAGATCGGACAAATCCCCAAAAAGGTAGCCATGTTGAGTTGGCAATCTAGCCACTCTCACTCATACTAATCAAAGAACCGCCCTCAAAGACAGGAGTTCCCAAAACACTTAGGATTGAGGTCATGTCACCTATGGTCGTTTAGGTGAGATGTAGGTCTCAAGTATCAACGGCGTTATATAAAGAGACTAGTCATCTCATAGTCTGGTCTTATAGAAACTCTTTGTGTAGGACACCTTCGCTCGCATGTCTCCACATGAATGGTCAGGATCAGACCATCTGTAGTAGTTCACAACACTTATAAACCTCTACAAAGCGGGCCATATCCGTAATGTCACAAGGATAAGGTATCCCTCCTTAATCCTTATTTAATCCTTATACTACAGACCTTTTAGATTATTACTTAAGGCATGATCCACTTGTATATCTCATATACATGCTTAAGTTTACATAAATAACCACGGATCTTTGTTTATTGGATATGAGTAAATGCAAAATAAAATAACTCTTATTTTGTTCATAACAATGTGTACAATGTTTACAAACTACGAGACTCCAAGAGAATTAGGACACCAATCCCAACATAGCTAAGACATACTAACTTAAATCAGGTTGTTCACTTGCTATCTCCTCATGTTCCCCTACATCCTCTTCAGTTTCCCCTATGTCACTAGGTTGGCTAGACTCTATTGGCTACTCAGTGGGTAACCCCACCTCAAAACTTGTGTTGGATGACTCTCCTTCATCCTCAAGCTTTTTTTCCTTTTGCATAAACATCTCCTCTTCCTTAAAGGTGATGTCTCTGCTCACTATGAACTTTCTCTCAACCAGATGCCACATTTTAAACCCCCTAACACCCTCTATAAAGCCTACAAACATGCACTTGACTGCTCTGACCTTTAACTTTCCCTTATTTTGGTATACAAATGCTACACATCCAATAGGTTAGGAGGATGATTAGTCCACTTTTCCTCATGGGTAAGCAACTCTAAAGATGTGTAAGGGCACCTATTCAAGGTGTACAATGTATAGGCTGTAGCTTCTACCTAATAATTTCCCCCCTAAGATAGCATCAGAGAGCAAACACCTAATCCTTTCCGTTATGGTTCTATTTAACCTCTCAGCAACCCCATCTTGTTGAGGTGTATACCTCACTGTTCTATGCCTAGTTATACCATTCTCACTACAAAATTTATCAAAGTATTCATTGCAAAACTCAAGCCCATTATCGGTTCTAAAGTATTTTAACGTTTTAGATGTTTGATTTTCTATCATGGCTTTCCATTCCTTAAACTTCCCAAAAACTTGGTCCTTAGTTTTAAGAAAGTATATCCAACTCTTCCTAGAAAAGTCATCTATAAAAGTTAGAAAATACCTTTAGCCACCAAGGCTTGGTGTAGAAAATGGTCCCCATAGGTTAGAATGGACATAATCCAATGTTCCATTGGTGATATGCTGAGATTTTGTAAAACTTTGTCTGGTTGCTCTACCTAGAATGTAGTGTTCACAAAAGGAAAGGTGCTCACTGATACCTTTAGGCAGTATTCCTTGCATAGACAGTGCTTGCATCCTTTTTTCACTAATATGGGATAGTCTTTTGTGTCATAAGCCAGCCTCTATTAAGCTTGCTATTGAAACTGTGTATGCACTCATCATCATCTCTACTCCTCTCACAATATAAATGTCATTGGCCTTTTCGCGAACTAGCACAACCTTAGAATCTTTCATCACCCTAAGAACTCCACATTTTCCTCTGCATTCACACCCAATGGAGTCTAGCATGCCCAGAGATATCAAGTTTCTCTTGAGAAAAGGTACATGACTCACATTTCTTAGAAGCTTGATTGATCCATCCTTTAGCTTCAAGGATACTAAACCAACCGCTTTGGTCTTACAGGCTTAATTGTTTCTCATGTAAACAGATTCTTGATAACATGTAGAAATACAAGTTATTTATACTGTTTTATTTAGATAATGCGGCAAAAAGAAAGAAAAGTTGCGTCGATAGTATAGAAATTGGCTAACAAATGCGAGAATTATAAAATGTCGTCAATACACCCATTAACACCATTGCGATGGTAGAATAGAGTGTTTCAATTTCTGTTTTGTAGGAAATCAGTCACCGCATGCGTTAATGGCTCAAAGATAAAAGAAACAACGCATCTACGTCGCATTGCGCCCATCATTCAGGAATGAAGAGATGATAAACGCAATGACGGCACATGCGACAATCAATCAAGAGCTTAGCAATCAATGCAATTTCTACCGCATGCGGTAATAAAAAATAACACCGCATGCGGCGATTGATCGAAGATGTAAAGAGCAATGCATTTGTGGAGGATTTGGACAAATGTACAGCTTTCAGTTGTGCATTTCTGACGAGTTGATTGCGTAACAGAAGGAATATTCACTCCGTCGTTTTAGGAACTACCATAACCATAAAGTGGGGACCACGAAGTCAAAGAGCCAAGCTTCACCTATAAATAGCTTCTGCAAATTCACTAAGATATACTTGAATACATAGAGACGTGTATATATTGATCTGAGAGAGACTGGTCTGAAGTGATTTCCAGAGTAGATCCACGATAATTACGAGCAAGGTTGAGAGGTGAGTCTCCGGGCAAAGAATCCTTCCAATCCTCATCATTGAAGCTCTTTACGAAGGTAACTTCTACTAGAAGAGCAAGCCTGAGAGGGAAGCTCTCCTCTCCATTACTTCCACACGCCGGCAAGCATAATTTTCGTTCAGATCTATGTCAAGACGTTGACATTCCTTCTGTATTTGTCTCTAAATCTCTATTTCATCACTTGAATTCATCTTCTTTACTCTATCATTCACACCATGTATCAGACGCTTAATCTTAGTATTAATTGTTTTGATCATTACCATTATCATCTTTCTGTCTATTTTTGTTAATCCATAATCCATTTTCTCCATGACATTTTCCTAATTCCCTGGGTAATTAGCAAGAATTAAGCAAGTATATTAATTTGTGTTAAGGAAATAATTAAGTTTAGCTAAAGCATGCTCGACGACATCTTCACCTGTGAGAGCAGAAGTGAAGATGTTATTCTGCCTATCGAGAGAGGGTTGGAAGAATGCGTTAACTAAAGCGAGAAGTACTTCCAGAGATGGAAACAACCTTGCATTGATTACGTTCATCCCTGTTTCACCATAGAGATATGGGAACGCGGCCAATCACTGTGAGGTGTACGCCAAGGGAAAGCAGAACCTTAGTTGCATCTTTGACGTAATTAACAAACTTGCGTTGTTTTTACTATTTACTCTTTCTTTTTCTGATTCATCCATAAAGACTTGCCATCGCATACCACGATCCTTTGTATAACTTCACAGTCAGTCTCGACCTCAGTATCATGTATCATGTATATTGTATCATCTTAGTTTAGGATTTTACTTTTTAACGCAACTTTATTTTATCAATGCAATTTTATTTTCATCGTACTTTATATTCCTGTATAAACCCAATTCTTTATTAATTGCAAAAACTGGTCGAATGCATCACAAAAGTAACGCATTAATGAAAACAATCCCTGTGTCTGACCTCGGATTATTCTGAGAAACTTGCATTGGAATTATACTTGGTTTCAGCGCAAGGAAACTTGTGACACGCATTACTCTATCGCATACTACAAGTCTATCATTAACAACGCATATTTAGAAGTAGTATCGCATAAAGACTAAAGATATAAAAACATCGTGTCAAGTTTATGGCACAGTGCACACATAAAAAGAAACCACATCTTTTAGCGTTACAAGTTTATGCCGCCGTTTCCGGGGATGGGTAACGGTTCGTGTTGAGTACTTTTATGGTATTTTGCAGGACATATCTCTTTGTATTGGTTGTTTATCGTGAAGAGCAGTCTGATGGTTTATGAGTACTGGAATTGATCCGGAAATTCAAAGTTGACCTAGAGATCAGGTGTATTTTTTGCGCAAGAGCACATCAGAACCAAATTAGGCGACGAAGAATCAGTATGGAAGATAATAACAAGGCACCCAAAGGGAATCAAAGGGAAAATTGGCCAGCGCAAGTCCCTGTATTTCTTGCTGCTGACCGCAACATCCCAATGAGGAACTATGCGGTGCCAAATTTCTATAACTTCTCGCCATGAATTTCAAGACCCATGGTTGAGGAGAATGCAAGTTTTGAGATAAGGCCGATAATGCTTCAAATGATTCATAATGCGAGACAATTCGGAGGTCTACAAGAAGAAGACTCGCATGCTCATTTGACCCGTTTCGTAGAAATATGCAATGCATTCTCCATACCTGGTATGACTCCAGAAGGAATTATATTGTATCTCTTCCCGTATAGACTGCGGTATGAGGCAATGAGGTGGGCTCAATCATTAGAGCCAGATAAAATCAACACATGGGATTAGTTGGTTGAAAGATTTATGAATAAATTCTTCCCTCTAGTCGTCAACGCAAGGAGATGGAGGGATGTGTTGAATTTTGAACAAAATGGTTATGAAACTTTGAGCACCGCCTCGGTGCGATTCAGGAAATTAGTGAAGAACTGTCCGCACATCGGGATTCCCGATTGTATTCTGATGGAGATATTTTATAATGGCTTGGATCGATCAATGCAAGTAGTTGCTGATGCCTCTGTGGCAGAAGGATTAATGGACACGACATATACGGAAGCAAAGATCATTTGGACCGCATTTCGTGAAATGAATGGTTAGATAACGGGTATGAGGAAAAAGGTTAGGAGAAAAGAAGAGCATAAGGTGCCATTGTACCAGCTGATACAATGAACACCCTGGTAGATCAGATGACCATAATGACTTCACTCCTTCATATTATGGCTATTCAGCAAGGACAGCTCTCTCAAGGATCAGCGCAAGCCAATGCGTTGACACACGTGGCCACAATAAATTGCGTTAAATGTGGAGAGGGACATTCAGTGGAAGTCTGCTCGTGGAATCAACAATTTGTATACTCTATCTACAATGAACCGTTCAGCAACACTTACAACCCTGGTTGGCGGAATCACCCAACTTTCAGTTGGGGTGGGAATCACAACCAGGGAGGCCAAGGTAATCATCAGAGCAGTCATTCTAGGAATCGAGGCAACCCTTCGATTTTATTAATCAGGATCACATCCCAGGTAATTGTCCAAGTGTACAACCCTACGACCAACCGTTCTTTTCTGACACCTCTTGTAGTACCTCGTCTTTGGAATCGTTATTGAAACACTATATTGAGAAGAGCGAGGCAATTAAGCAATCGCAAACTTCCTCCCTTAGAAATTTGGTGGAGCATATTGAACAGCTTGCGATTGAACTTAAGAATAAAATTCTTGGTACGCTACCTAGCAGTTCGGGAGCATCGGGGCCATGTGGTAAAGAACAATGTCAAGCAGTGACATTGAGAAGTGGTAAAACAACAGTCCCTTTGCCGCCTATACCAGATTAAGTTATAAGACCAGTAGATTTAACCATCAACGATGACCATTCAACCATAAATGAAAGAATTACCAGTTCAGAAGAGAGTACATCTACAAAGGATGAATCTCAGCAAGACTCTAATGCAAAGTCAACGCAACCTCTAGCATCTAAAACACAGCAAACACAGGACATCAATGAACAGCCAATTGAATAGGAAGTACGACGGGATCCTCCACCATTCCCGTCCAGGCTAAGAAAAAAAGATGACAGCAAACAATTCCAGAGGTTCCTAGACGTTTTTCGACAATTACATATTAACATTCCCTTGATAGAAGCATTGGAACAGATGCCGAGCTATGTGAAATTCCTCAAGGACATACTTAACAACAAGAGGAAGATCGGGGAGAATGAAACTGTTGCGTTAACATATGAATGTAGTAGCTGTTTCAGAACAACATTCCCACCAAAATGCCCTGCTCAATAGGGGGTAAAGAAGTCGGGAATGCGCTGTGTGATTTGGGGGCAAGTATAAATCTCATGCTCTTGTCAATCTTTAAGAAGTTAAATATCGACAAAGCAAGACCTACCACGATTACGTTGTAGTTGGCCGATAGATCAATAACGCATCCCGAGGGCAAAATAGAGGATGTACTTGTGCAAGTAGATAAATTTATCTTCCCTGCTGACTTTATCATATTAGATTATGAAGTTGACAGAGAGGTGCCAATCATCCTGGGTCGCCCATTTCTTGCAACAGGGCAAGCACTGATCGACGTACAGCAAGGAGAGCTTACCATAAGGGTCGACGATCAGCAAGTTAAATTCAATGTTCTCAATGCGTTGAAATATCCAGGTGATATAGAAAATTGTCAATATGTTGAAGAACTATAGGATGATCATTGGAACGAGCCCCAGGAAGAAGATTTTGGGATCGGCGCAATGTGGGAGGAAAATTGCGCCACAATACAAATTGAGTCAGATTTTGAAACACTCAAGTTATCTAAACGAACAACGCAACGTACTAAGCCATCTTTAGAAGAACTGTTGACATAATTTTAGTCTTTAAGCATGTGGACAAATATGAATGTGAATGAATGAACAAGTCCATGTCCCCAGCAACGGCGCCATAAACTTGTTGACTTGAAATTGGTGAATGTAATGTGCATGCATGACGATGTGCTACAAGCTCATGTTGCCATAAACTTGTAACAAAAAATGTAATCTTATGTTGTGTTATTGCTCATGTACATTTTATGCGATACTACTTCTTGACATATGCATTGTTAACTAAATGCTTGTAGTATGCTATGGAGTAATGTGTTGTCACAAGTTTCCTTGCACTGAAATCAAGTATAATTCCAACGCAAGTTTCTTGGATTTATCCGAGGTCGAACATAGGGATTGTTGTCGTTAGTGTGTTACATTTGTGATATATACAACCGGTGTTTTTACAATTAATAAAGTGTGTGTTTGTATAGGAAATTAAATTGCAGTAAAGTAAAACTGTGCAGATAAACTAAAGTTGCATTAATAAAATAAATTGCGATGAAAATAGACCTAAGCTAATGTGATGCAAAATACAAGATACATGATATACATGATGCTGAGTTCGAGACCGACTGTGAAGTTTATACAATGGATAGTGGTATGCAATGGCAAGTCTTTATGGATGAATCAGAAAGGGGAAAGAATAATTAGTACAAACGTCGCATAGTTGTTAATTGCGTTAAAGATATAACTAAGGTTCCACATTCCCTTGGCGTACACCTCTCGTTGATTGGCCGCGTTCGCATATCTCTATGGTGAAACAGGGATGAACGTGATGAACGCAATGTTGCTTCCATCTCTGGAAGTACTTCTCGCTTTAGTTAACGCATTCTTCTAACCCTCTCTCGATAGGCAGAATGGCATCTTCACTTTTGCTCTCACAGGTGAAGATGTCGTCTAGCATTCTTTGATTAAACATAATTATTTCCTTAACTCAATTAATTACTTTCTTAATTCATTCTAATTATCCAAGGGATTAAGAAAACATCGTGGAGAAAGTGAATTACGGATGAATGGAAATAGACAGAATGATGGAGATGAAAATGATCGTGACAATTAATACTAAGATTAAGCGTCTGATACATGGTGTGAATGATAGAGATTAAGAAGATGAGTACAAGTGATGATAAAGAGATAGAAACAAATACAAAAGAGTGTCAACATCTTGACACAGATCTGGATGGTGGTTTTACTTGCCGACGTGTGGAATGAATGAACAGAAGAGCTTCCCTCTCAGGCTTGCTCGTCTGGTAGAGGTGACCTTCGTATAGAGCTTCAACAGCGGGGATTGGAAGGATTCTTTGCCCGGAGACTCACCTCTCGGCCTTGTCTCTTAATTCTTCCCAGATCTACTCTGATTACTCGCTCAACCAGTCTCTCATGAGTATATACACTTTTCTCTGTATTCAAGCATTCTTTTTCAGTGGAATGGCCGGAGCTATTTATAGGCTAAGCTTTGACTCTTTGCATTGTGGTCTCCACTTTATTGTTATGGCAGTTCCTGAAATGGTGGAGTGAATATTCCTTCTGTTACACAATCAATCCCGTCAGAAATGCACAACAGTCAGCTGTACACGCGTCAAAATCCTCTGCATTTGCGTTGCTTTTCACATCTTTGATCGTTTGCCCGCATGCGGTGTTGTTTTTGATTACCACATGTGGTTGAAGTTACGTTGATTTCTTAGCTCTTGATCGATTGTCGCATGCGCCATCATTGCGTTGATCATCTATTCATTCCTGAATGATGGGTGCAATGCGACATAGATGCGTTGGTCTTTTTATCTTGAGCCATGAACGCATGCGTTGAGTTGATTTCCTACAAAACAGACTTGAAATATTCTTTTCTACCATCGCAATGATGTTAGTGGCTATTGACCATAATTTATAATTCTCGCATTTCTTAGCTAATTTCTATACAATTGACGCAACTTTCCTTTCTTTTGGCCGCAATATCTAAATAAAACAGTATAAATAACTTGTATTTCTACAAGTTATCAAGAACCACCCGTGTTAGAGTTGAAGTTGTTGCCAGTGCACCTCAAATATGTGTATTTAGGGGACAATAACACTTTATCGGTTATTATGTCTGCCTCACTGAGCAAAGAGAAGGAGGAAGCACTGATTCAAATCCTGAAAAACAACGCAAAGGCTTTAGAATGGACCTTGGTAGACATTCAAGGAATCAGTCCCTCATATTGCATGCACAAGATTCGTCTGGAAGAAGAAAAAACAGAATCTATAGAAAGGCAACGACGATTGAACCCTGCCATGAGGGAGGTTGTGAAGAAGGAGATAGTGAAGTGGCTTGATGCACGCGTCATTTACCCTATATCTGACAGCAGCTGGGTGAGCTCAGTGCAATGCGTTCCGAAGAAAGGGGGAATAATAGTCGTCATCAACAGCAAGAATGAGTTAATTCTGACAAGGACAACTATGGGGTGGAGAATATGTATGGACTACCACAAATTAAATCTGGCCACTAAGAAGGACCACTTTCCCCTCCCATTTATTAATCAAATGTTAGATCGACTTTCGGGGAACGAGTTCTTTCGTTTTCTTGACGGCTACTCAGGGTACAACCAAATTGCGATTGCACCGGAAGATCAAGATAAAACAACTTTCACATGCCCCTTTGGCACATTTGCATTCCATTGCATGTCATTTGGACTATGTAATGCACCAGGTACCTTTCAACGATGTATGATGGCAATATTTTCAAATCTCTTGGAGGAGTCAGTCGAGGTATTTATGGATGATTTTTCAGTTTTTGGCAATACTTATGACTCCTGTTTATCAAATCTTGAAAAAGTCTTAAAGAGATGCGTGGAAACTAATCTTGTTCTGAACTAGGAGAAATGCCACTTTATGGTTGAAGAAGGAATTGTTTTAGGTCACAAAATATCAAAGGCAGGATTGGAAGTTGATCAAGCAGAAATCGACACAATTTTCAAGTTACCACCACTAGTCAATGTGAAAACACTTAGGAGTTTTCTGGGACATGCATGGTTTTAACGAAGATTTATCCGCAACTTTTTTTCAGATCGCAAGGCCCCTAAGTGCGCTCCTTGAGAATGACCACGAATATGATTTTGATGATGCATGTGCGGAAGCATTTCACATGCTAAAAATGTGTTCATCACCGCACCCATTCTGATTGCGCTGGATTAGACGCAACCTTTTGTGTTGATGTGTGATGCTAGTGGATCTGCAGTGGGCACAGTCTTGAGTCAGTGCAAAGATAAGATTTTGCATCCTATATATTATGCTAGTAAGACATTGAATGATGCGCAGGAAAATTATACAACCACGGAAAAAGAAATGCTCATAGTGGTATTCGCGCTGGAGAAATTTCGACAATACTTGATTGGGACAAAATGGTGTATATTGATCATTATGCGATCAAATACCTTATGAAAAAAAAAGGATGCAAAACCGAGACTGATAAGATGGGTACTACTACTGCAAGAATTTGACCTAGACATCAAGGATCGGAAGGGCACCGAGAACCAAGTTGCATATCATCTATCAAGATTGGAAAATTGTGAGGTTCAGGAGAAAGAAAAATACATTGAGGAAAGATTCCCTGATGAGCTGCTGATGTTGGTATGCGTTAATGTTCCATGGTATGCGGACATTGTAAACTTCATAGTTTGCGGCAAAGTACCCGAAGACTACATGTACCAGCAGAAGAAGAAGCTGGGACATGACGTCAAGTTTTATTTCTAGGACGACCCCTTTTTGTATCAACTTGAACCTGATCATATCTTGCATCGATGCGTTCCTGAGCATGAGGCCAAGCACATTTTGGAGCTTTATCATGAGTCCCCTTATGGAGGACATTTTGGGGGGCAGCAGACCGCAAAAGTCCTACAGAGTGGCTATTTCGGGCCAACACTATTCAAAGACGCCCATGCTCATGTTGTGCAGTGCGATAGATGCTAGAGGATGGGGAACATGTCCAGAAGAAACGAAATGCCTATGACTTCAATCTTGGAAATCGAATTATTTGATGTAATAGAGAATCGACTTTATGGGCCCATTTCCGTCGTCAGAAGGTCATCAATACATTCTGGTCGTAGTTGACTATGTATCAAAGTGGGTTGAGGCCATCGCATGTGCTAAGAACAATGCGGCCACGGTGGCGAAATTTCTCAAAAAGAATATCTTTACCCGATATGGGATGCCCTGGGCCTTAATCAGCGATGAGGGCTCACATTTCATCAACAGCATAATCACCAACTTGTTGACTAAGTTTAATGTCAGCCACAGAGTTGCAACCGCATACCACCCAAAAACCAATGGGCAGGCAGAAATTTCTAACTGAGAGATCAAAACTATCTTGGAGAAGGTAGTCAGTACCTTCTGTTAGACATATTTAAATATTAATATGTTTAATTAAAGTATGGGCTATGTATGTGGATTAATAATTTATCACATTGGGTTATTTTATTAGATTGGGCCCTATTATATGATCTAATTAATTAAGGCCCTAGATTCCTAATTGAGTATGGACTTAATGGGTAGAAGCCCATTCCTAGCTAATTAGAATTTAATGGGAACCCTAATTGAACTAGTATATAAAGAGATCTTAGGCTATGGTCCCCAATATACCAAAGCAATAAGCACTCAGTCTTTCTTGAATCCCATCTAGAGAGAGATCCCACTTAGGGCTTTTGGAGCTTTGGTTGAGGAAGATAATAGCCGCCACTTTAGAGTCATCATAAATCTTTTAATGGAATCCGGTATGTATATATTCTTGACAATTTGACATAAATGATTCTAGGGTTTATCTATTCAATATAGATATAGAGTATTTATGTAAAACCCTAACCCTAATTCAGAAAGAAGGGAAAAATAAAATACTAAAAATAAAGGAAAACATAACGAAAAATATAAATTAAATTAAGAGGAAGTTGGGTGGAATTTGGGGAAAATTTTGATAAATTAAGAAATTTATTAATAATTATCCAACAATAGCATATATAACTATGAATAAGTGAGTAGAATCGAGGAAGATTAATAAGGGAGTTGGAAGCTAGCGAATTCGGGGGACAAAGGAAATTAGATAACTTTTCGTTTGGAAACTGTTCATTGGAAGGCTTGGGAGGTTGAAATTAATAATTTGAAGGTGGGAAGAATTTGGATACCTTTTGTACGGAGACTGTTTATTGAGAGATTTGGAGGTGAAAATTTATTATCAGTGTACGGGGTAAGATAAAAATTAAAAAGAAAAGTGGAATCCACGTGTCGCAAGCAGTTAGGGTAAACCACTAGCAAGATTGGAGGAAGTTGGAGAGAATGGAGAGAGCGAGATTTGAGCGAGGGCTGGATTTGAGCAAGAGAATGGGAGAGAGCGAGACTGGTTGAGCGAGAGAATGGGAGAGAGCGAGACTGGTTGAGCAAGAGAATGGGAGAGAGCGAGACTGGTTGAGCGAGAGAATGGGAGAGAGCGAGACTGGTTGAGCGAGAGAATGGGAGAGAGCGAGACTGGCTGAGCAAGAGAATGGGAGAGAGCGAGATTGGCTGAGCGAGAGAATGGGAGAGAGCGAGACTGGCTGAGCGAGAGAATGGGAGAGAGCGACACTGCCAAGATCCAAGCTAGCGGAAGGCTGGAGAGAGCGAGATCCTTAGCAAGAAACATGAAGAGAGCAACACTACTGAGTGCCAAATGAGCGAGAAGGCCGAAGAAAGCGAAATCCTTAGCAAGAAACATGGAGAGAGCGACACTGCCGAGAGCCAAATAAGTGAGAAAGTTGGAGAGAGCAAGAACGGAGAGAGCGAGATTTAGACAGAATGTTGTGTTTTAAGGAATGTAATGTGATCTTTGCTATTTTTGATAATTAAGTCAAAAATTAAGCAATTTAGGTGGCAAAAGGAGATTTCATGAAGAAACATAGGGATTAAAATGCACGGCCAAGATTACATGCCATAGGAGTAATTTTGGTTGGCAAACTTAAAATTAGACAACTCAAAAGCTCAACTACCCCCAGTAATTTAAAAGAGGCCACTTGTAGGATGTGTTGTCACATAGAGAAGAGTTGAAAATGACTATAAATAGGAGGCTTTCGCTAAATAATTAAACTCATTCTCAAACAAATTCCAGTAGTAATAGTCGTGTGGAGAGAGTGAGGTAGTTCTGTGAGTTTAAAAGAGAGAAGCTCAAGGGAGGTGCTGCCCAAATTTCCTTCTAAGAGGGAAAGCTTACTGTGAGTGTTATAGCTTTATAGTTAACATATGTTGTGAGTGTTACATTGCTTTTATTAACTCAGTAGATGTTGTGTGTATTATGTTGCGTGAGAAAATACCATCCCTGCTAGCATGATAATTTTGCTAGGTTAGTATGCGTGGTAAAGGTTACGTCACTCAAGAGCATCATTTGTTAGAATGATAGTTGGGTAAAGTCAGTATATTTGGTGAATAGTACGTGCTTTGTTAGTCAGAAAGTACAGTGAGTAGCTTGATATACTGTAGGTGTTATACTTCTTTGTTAGCATTGTGTCTTTGATAAATCAGTACGTAATGTGAATATTATAGTTGTATAACCTGAACATCACAGTCTTGAGATGTTAGAATTTGCTATCCTATGAATTATAGGGTTTGTCGTCATCTCTCGCAAGCATTACAGTAGAGTCCATTGTGAATATTCACTTAAGTTAAAAGAGAAGTGCATCGTAAATACTGTGATGCCATGATATTGTTTATGTGTGACTATGGAAACTGCGATTATGCCCGGGATGTGGTTAGCATGCTTAACAAAAGATGCTTGGCGGGAAATAATGGTTGACTTCGGTCGGCGGGAAATAATGGTCGGCTGGAAATAATGGTCAGCTTTGGTCGGTGGGAAATAATAGTCAGTGACGACCGGCAGGAAATATGGTCAAGTACCTAAGACTTGCTAGCGGGATAAATAAAATGGTCAATCTGCACATTGGCAGGAATTGGGTTCATAGGAAGGTTTCCATAGGTGATTGTACTGTTTGATGATAGAATATGTTTGCTATGTGTGATGTTGGAATACAAATTAGTAGCTGCGTGATTATGCCATTGATTGCACTTAAGTTCAGTGTGAGTGCCAACATGTGCTTGGTTTCCAAAAATGATGATTTTCAAAATGAATTTCATCTTAAAATTACTAGGCTTAGTAGCTCACACTCTTCAAATTGTTTTCCTAACCCCCCCCCCCCACCAAGTAGCGGAGCAGAGCATTCAACAAAGAGTCCACCACCCACCACCATCAACTAAAAGCTCGGTAAACTCTCGGGACACGACTCAGATCATGTGTTAAAAGAATTGAAAAGAGGATTAAATTACATATATAGATAAATAGGTGGAGTATTGTAACCTTTTAATTGGTTGTATAGATTAATAGGTGGGATGATGAAAACCAATTGATTACATGTATAGATAAATAGGTAAATGTTGTAAACCCATTGTAATCATAATAAATAGAGAAAACAATATTTAGTACAAATATTGTCTTAGAAGGGTTATAATCACTCTCACGCTCCCTTCTCGGTCTTAGGGGTTTAAGGCTTGGGAGGGGGTGTGACAATTTATGCTAACAAGTGGTATCAGAGCATGAATTTCATGTTAAATCGTTGACTTATATTTGTTTTTCAATGATATTGTGATTCAATTTTGGTTCAGCTTCGTGTATTTTTCAATTAAAAGAAATATATATGTTTTTATTTATTTTGTGGAAAACCCATTATGTGGCTTGCCGGGGGTAACATGCGGGTGAAAAACCCATTTGATTATATATATTTCTTTTAAGGGAATATTAATTTTAATTTGATGAAGTTAACAGTTTTCGTGGGTACTGATCAAATGTCGAGTACTATGTTACCGGATATGTATATGTGTTACCCATTAAGGGTTTGGAATATATGGAGCACCATTTTTTTTTTGGCAATTTTGTCACTTATTGTTCAGATATGCCCATGAAAATTGAATCCTATTGAACTAAATTCCAGTCCGAATGAAGATTATGACATGTAGGTGGCAGATTAAGGGATTGTTTAGTCGATAACTTTGATTAGGTTTGATTGACAATGTTGAATTTGGTGAATTTAATCAATTCAGTTTTTTTTTTTTATTGAAAATATTGTATTTGTCAAGAAAATCAATCCTATAAGTAATTCCTATTTAATTAGGAATTAGTTGATAAATTAGGAATTAAATCAATCAAATTATGAAGTTAGATTTAAATTTGATCAATCACATTGTAAATTTAAGTTTAAATTTTATTAATCATGTTGTGGTTTAAATTTAAATATGATTGTTCATGTGTAAATTTAAATTTAAATTTGATTGATATTTTGGTGAATTTAAATTTAAATTTGATTGATGATATTTAGCAATATTCACATGTTTTGTTGCTTTAATTGTATTATGTGTATGCAATTATTAAGTGAATATTAGTAAAGACTATTTGGTGTCTTTCTCCTTTATTTTTGTACAATAATATTATTATATTACTGTGTCTTATATTTTAGATTGAATTGGTCAAAATAATATGTTACCAAAGTAGCCTATGTTATCTAGATTAATTTAATTCTAAGATATAAGATGTGCATATTCATGAATTTATGCGGATAATTATCGGCCCAAAGGAAGATAATTATTTGGCCAAATTGTGGGTATGCATGTGGTAATGAGTATGTGACAATTATAAGGATTACTCATGTGAAAAATAGTCGGTCCAAGGAAATGCTATTTTTTGACAGAGTTAATTGTTATTACTTTGATTACTACATTGAGAGTACCATTTACAGTTGGTGTGTTTGCCCAAAGGCTGGACATCAATGTTGTGTTAGGTATCTTGTTAAATGAGCCCACCACATATGTGAAATTATTTTGTTATATTTTAATTGTGAGCATATGTTTTGTTGTTTATTGTTTCAGTTGGTCTTACTCAAATATTTGGAAATCTGAGTTCAATCCCTAAGTTGAATGGATCGAACTTCAAGATTTGGAAGGAAAGCTTAGAGATACTTCTTGGATGTATGGATTTGGACCTTGCAAAGGACCGATAAACCTACTTCTATTGAGGAACAGCCAAATACGACTAATATAGAGAAGTGGAAACGGTCAAATCGCATGTGTCTGATGATCATTAGGCACTCCATTCTAGAGTATTTTTAGGGCTCTATCACAAAAAGTGAAAATGCCAATAAGTTTCTTGCTCAAATTGAGAAATATTTTGCTAAAAATAAGAAAGCGGAAGCAAGTAGTCATTTGACTTCTTTAACTTCTATGAGGTATAAGGGCAATGGAAACATAAGGGAGTACATTATGGAAATGTCTAATCTCGCAGGTAAATTAAAGGCACTTGATATCGAGATAAATGAAAATTTACTCATGCATCTGGTACTTATCTCTCTTCCTGCACAATTCACTCAGTTTAAGATAAGCTATAATACTCAGAAGGATAAATGGAGTATTAATGAGCTTATCTCACAATGTGTGCAAGAAGGAGATAGGATTAAGAGAGAGAACAGAAAGTACTCATTTGGCAACATGCTCTCATGATAAGAAGAAAAGGAAAATTGTGGATGCTACAGAAGGGACATCTTAGCAGAATAAAAATAAGAAACAAGCTACTGAAAATCCTTGTTTTTTCTGCAAAAGGAAAGGTCACTTTAAGAAAGATTGTCCCAAATACGCCAAGTGGCGTGTAAAGAAGGGTAAACTTCTTACTTTGGTTTGTTTTGAAGTTAATTTAGCTTCTGTACCTACAGATACTTGGTGGGTAGATTCTGGTGCTACTACTCACATAAGTATATCATTGCAGGGTTGCCTGTGGAGCCGGCCGCCAAGTGATGCTGAAAGATTCATCTATGTGGGCGATGGCAAAGCAGTTCCAGTTGAAGCTATTGGAAATTTTAGACAACTTTTAAAAACTGGTTGTTATTTGAATCTGAATGAGACTTTTGTTGTACCATCATTTAGACGGAATTTAGTTTCTATTTCCAGTTTGGACAAATTTGGTTTTTCTTGTTCTTTTGGAAATAATAAAGTTAGTCTTTTTCAAGATTCTAAGCTTATTGGTACCGGTTCTTTAATTGATAATCTATATATGCTTGATTCTTTTGCTTCATTTAACAAGATCCTGTTATCTAATTCATATGGTACAAAGCGTAAATTAAATAGAATTATGCTATGTTATGGCACAAGCATTTAGGTCACATCTCTAATCAAAGAATTCAGAGACTTGTGTTAGATGGAATTCTTGATTCCTTTGATTTAAGTAACTTCAACATTTGTGTGGAATGTATTAAGGGAAAACAGACAAATATAAGAAAATTAGGTGCCAACAGATGCTCAGACGTCTTAAAACTAATACATATAGACATTTGTGGTCCATTCCCTACGGCCTCTTGGAATGGACAACAATATTTTATTACGTTCATAGACGACTATTCAAGATATGGGTACCTATATTTAATTCATGAGAAGTTTAAATCCTTGGACGTTTTCAAGTCTTTCAAAATTGAAGTTAAACTTCAACTTGGAAAGAAAATTAAGGCTGTCAAATCTAATTGTGGTGGTGAATATTACGGTAGATATGATGGATCAAGTGAACAATGTCCAGTGCCCTTTGCCAAATACCCAGAGGAATGTGGAATCGTCCTGCAATACACTATGCCGGGCAAACCCAGCATGAATGGTGTAGCGGAGAGGCAAAATAGAACACTTAAGGATATGGTAAGAAGTATGATTAGTCATTCTTCTCTAACAGAATCCCTCTGGGGTGAGGCACTAAAGACTGCAGTATATACCCTTAATAGGGTACCTAGTAAAGCACTAGTTAAAATCCCTTATGAGCTATGGATAGGAAAGAAGCCTAGTATTAGGCATCTTCACATCTGGGGTTGTCTAGCTGAGGCTAGGCCTTATAGGCCTAATGAAAGAAAATTGGACTCAAGAACTATTAGCTACTATTTTGTTGGGTATTCTGAGCACTCTCGGGGTTTCAAGTTTTATGATCCCACTTCTAGATCATTGTTTGAGACAGGAAATGCTAGATTCCTTGAGGATGTTGAGTTTGGGGGGGAAGATAATATAAGGAAAGTTGTCTTTGATGAGGAATTGGTTTCTTTTCCTCATGTGATTATAAATGATGTTCAAGCTTCAATTCCTGACTTCATTGTTGAACCAATTATAGAACAAGACAACATTGAAGTCCTCGTTGTTGAACCAGAAGTTCAAACTCAATAACCTCAAGAAGTGCCATTAAGAAGATCTACTAGAAAGAGAAGAAGTGCAATTCCAGATGATTATATTGTGTTTCTTCAAGAACATCAGGATGATGTAGGCGTAATGGAAGATGATCCAATCAACTTCCAACAAGCTTTACAAAGTTCTAACTTCAAAAGTGGATAAGTTCTATGGAAGAGAAAATAAAATCCATGAAAGACAATGACGTTTGGGAACTTGTCGAACTGCCATCAGGAGTGAAACCCATAGGTTGTAAATGGATATTTAAAACAAAAAGGGATTCACATGGCAAAATCGAAAGATATAAGGCTCGTCTTGTTGCAAAGAGTTTTACTCAAAAGGAAGGCATTGATTACAAAGAGACTTTCTCTCTGGTTTCATCGAAAGACTCTTTTAGAGTAATCATGGCACTAGTAGCTCACTTTGATTTAGAGCTACACCAGATGGATGTAAAAACCGTGTTTCTCAATGGGAACATTGATGAGACAATTTATATGGTGCAACCAGAAACTTTGTGTCTGGTAATTCAAAGTCTATGGTGTGTAAATTAAAGAAATCCATCTACGGTCTCAAGCAAGCCTCTTGTCAATGGTATCACAAATTCCATGAAGTGATAACCTCATTTGGTATTGAGGTGAATATTGTGGAAGATAACGTATATCACAAGTTCAGTGGGAATAAATCGATCTTTCTGGTGTTATATGTCGATGACATACTCATAGCTAGTAATGATGTAGGTTTATTGCATGACACTAAGAGATTTCTCAAAAGAAATTTTGAGATTAAGGATCTTGGTGATGCTTCTTTTGTATTAGGAATTGAAATACTGCGAGATCATTCACAAGGTATTTTGTGATTGTCACAACAGAACTACATTGAAAAGATCTTGAGTAGATTTGGCATGAAAGATTGTGCACCAGGAGATACCCCGATCGCTAAAGGTGATAAATTTCATTTAGGTCAATGCCCCAAGACCACACTCGAGACTAAGAAGATGCAAAAGGTTCCCTATGCATCAGCCATTGGAAGTCTAATGTATGCCCAAGTATGTACGCGTCTAGATATTGCGTTCATAGTTGGA
Source organism: Benincasa hispida (assembly GCF_027475165.1). Lineage (NCBI taxonomy): Eukaryota > Viridiplantae > Streptophyta > Magnoliopsida > Cucurbitales > Cucurbitaceae > Benincasa > Benincasa hispida. The sequence goes on from NC_143486.1 coordinate 71,688,850, forward strand.
GTATTAGGCAGATATTTGAGTAACCCGGGGATGGATCATTGAAAAGCAGCCAAACGGATTATGAGGTATTTACAGAGAACAAAAGATTATATGCTCACTTATCGGAGATCAGAAGTTTTGGAGATCGTTGGATATTCTGATTCTGATTATGTTGGATGTCAAGACACTTTACGATCCACTTCAAACTATATCTTCATGTTGGTTAGAGGAGCTGTATCCTGGAAAACTGTTAAACAAACACTTATGGCTTCTTTTACTATGACTGCAGAGTTTATAGCATGTTATGAGGCATCCAATCATGGAATATGGTTGCGAAATTTTGTCACTGGGCTGCGGATAGTGGTTGGCATAGAAAGACCACTAAAATTATTTTGTGACAATAAGTCTGCTGTGATGTATTCCAATAACAACAGAAGCAATACGAAGTCAAAACATGTAGACGTGAAGTTTCTGGTTGTTAAAGAAAGAGTTCAAAATGGTCAAATTTCGATAGAACACATAGGAACAAACTCTATGGTAGCAGATCCATTGACAAAAGGTTTACCACCTAAAGTTTTTCATGAGCATGTTGCTCACATGGGTGTTAGTCACTTTTCTGGTTCCATGGTTTAGTGGGAGTTTGTTATTGAGGATGTTCTTTGACCTTATTTTGTTTATTTTCTATGTAGAATTAATTTGATGGTTTATGTTTTATTATCTGAACTTGTTTATCATGCATAAAGTTTAGCATAAATTTTTTAAGAATGATCTCATTAAGGAATTTGGACCAGTTGGAAACAGGCATGATCTAGATCACTTTGTATGTAGTTTCCATGCTATCCATCCATACTTGATCTATGTCATTGAATGTATTGGAATTGGTGATCAAGGAAGGTTTAGTTACAGGTAGTGACGAAAGCCGCTTGATTCCGTGCTAATACAGGAGATGGACCAGATTAAACTAAAAGGGAATTCTATTATTGAAATAACCTGTTTATGCGTGCTTAAGGTTTATGTGATTTAATTATATTAGGTACATAAACATAGCCCAAGTGGGAGATTGTTAGACATATTTAAATAATAATATGCTTAATTAAAGTATGGACTATGTATGTGGATTAATAATTTATCACGTTGGGTTATTTTATTAGATTGGGCCCTATTATGTGATCTAATTACTTAAGGCCCTAGATTCCTAATTGAGTATGAACTTAATGGGCAGAAGCCCATTCCTAGTTAATTAGGGTTTAATGGGAACCCTAATTGAACTAGTATATAAAGAGACCTTAGGCTATGGTCCCCAATATACCAAAGCAATAAGCACTCAGTCTTTCTTGAATCCCATCTAAAGAGAGATCCCACTTAGGGCATTTAGAGCTTTGGTCGAGGAAGATAATAGCCGCTACTTTAGAGTCATCATAAATCTTCCAATGGAATCCGGTATGTATATATTCTTGAAATTTTGACATGAATGATTCTAGGGTTTATCTATTCAATATAGATATAGAGTAATTATGCTAACACCTCTAGGAAGGATTGGTCACCCAAGCTCGATGAAGCACTGTGGGCATATAGAACTGCCTTCAAATCTCAAATTTGCATGTCCCCATATGCTTTGGTCTTTGGAAAAGCTTGTCATCTGCCTCTCGAGTTGGAACACAAGGCAATGTGGGCAAGTAAGAAGCTGAACTTTGATCTAGCAACCGCGGGGAAAGTCTAGAAGTTGCAATTGAACCAGCTAGTCGAGTGGCGAATGAACTCCTACGAAAATGCCAAGTTCTATAAGGAGAAAACCAAGAAATGGCATGATGACTGCATAAACAACCGGACATTCTTCGAGGGTCAACAGGTACTTCTGTTTAATGCGCGTTTGCGATTGTTTCCAGGGAAGTTGAAGTCTCGCTGGTTTGGGCCATTCCGCATCAAGACTATCTTTCCCCATGGTGTAGTGGAGCTAACAACTGAAGATGGGAACAACGCATTTAAAGTCAATGGTCAACGAATTAAGCCCTACTATGGGGGTGATGTGGAACGACGCATGGAGACCATCGACTTAGGCAAGCAGGATTAACCACTTGCGGGGATGCTATTGCGATAACTCTAAAAAACTTCTTTCAATTAACATCCCTATATCTATGTTTAAGCGCTTTCTTTACAACTTTCATCTACTGATTTTTAAATTGCGTTATTTACTGCTTATTAGAATTAGTCTTTACTGCTTTACGTGTTTACTTTCAATTTAATTCATTTGTGTATTCCCATGTCATGTTTAATTTCTTTACTTTTATGCATTAGTAGCGTTGTTCTTAAAATTTCTGTGAATGACTGAATAAAATGATGAACACCACAAAGTCTTATTGACTTACGCGTTTGGTGAATTAAAAAGAAAAATAAAGATTGGTATGCATTGCGATGATGGGTGCATCTTGTGATAACAAGATAACAAGATGCACTTGGCGTCCATCCAACCCAAATGCATTACTCTGAGGGGTGTGTTGCGCTCACATGTATTTTTTGCCCGTCCTTAGCGAAAACGCACTATGTTGAGGGAGTGTTGCGCCAGTAGAAATACCATGCGCCCGTCCTCCAGAAACGCACTGAGTTGAGGGGTGTGTTGCGATGATACATGCGTTGTTGGCCGTCTTCTGCAAAGATGCATTTGCATTAATGGAAGCATGGTGTTAATTTTATATCATGCACCCGTCTGAATCAAATACAAAAGATAATTCCATTCATTATGTTTCTATGTATAGAAGCTGTTACTTGATTCTTTGTACATGCTCAAAATTTTATATTGCGTTATTTGTAATTCTTTGTATACTTGGTTAATTTTTAATACAAGTGAGTAACAATTCTTTCCATATGCGTTAGCCTCTTATTTATCATCCTTTGTCAATTATTGCGATGTTCTTTATCTTTTCTTTTGCGTTATTCATTGTGTTGCCATGATGAATTATATGCGTATACTTAGTAACATTTCTCACACTTTGTAGTTTTTGACTAACACTTAGATAATTCGTAGCAATAGCACTGCTTTACCTTTTATCCTTCAAAATTGCTCAAACTTTATTTTCAAAATTTTGTCTAAGTGTTTGTCTATTCTGTCCAAAACAACGCAATAAAGACCTTACGCATCTCTAAATTTGGGGGTGGGGAAGGTCTGAGCAGATGCGATCAAGTTGATGCAGTCATTAAGAAAATGCATTCATAATTTTAAAAAAATGGGAAAAAAAAATATAAGAGACAACTCCTCTGACCAACAAAAGTTAAACTTAGCTGAAAATCAAGAGTTGAAGTTGAGATGCACACAACCGTAGTTAGATGTTCGCATGACACCCGTGGGAATAAGCCAAAACGAAGGGTGTAACTATGATCAACAATCTCTAATAAAATAACGCAACCCGACCACCGCATTCAAGTTGTACCAAGTTGTTTTTGCATGAAGAGGTAAACATTCTTTTTAAAACTAGAAGGGAATTTTTTAGTAGAGATTTGTTGTATAGAAGAATAAAGTAGGGCATGTTTATGAAATATCAAGGATAGAAAGAAATTGCGTTGTTAAGTAATGTTACCTAGGTGGAGCATTCGGAGCAACCAATCGACGCAAAATTTAGGATAAGAACTGAACAACATTGCCTTAGTAGAAGATATGCTTGAGGATAAGCATATATCTAAATTTGGGGGTGTGATAACTTGTAGAAATACAAGTTATTTATACTGTTTTATTTAGATATTGCGTCAAAAAGAAAGAAAAGTTGCGTCGATAGTATAGAAATTGGCTAAGAAATGCGAGAATTATAAAATGTCGTCAATACACCCACTAACACCATTGCGATAGTAGAATATAGTGTTTCAATTTTTGTTTTGTAGGAAATCAGTCACCGCATGCGTTAATGGCTCAAAGATAAAAGAAACAACGCATCTACGTCGCATTGCGCCCATCATTCAGGAATGAAGAGATGATCAACACAATGATGGCGCATGCGACAATCGATCAAGAGCTTAGCGATCAATGCAATTTATACCACATGCGGTAAGAAAAAATAACACCCCATGCGGCGATCGATCGAAGATGTAAAGAGCAAGGCATTTGCAGAGGATTTGGACAAATGTACAGCTTTCAGTTGTGCATTTCTGACGGGTTAATTGTGTAACCAAAGAAATATTCACTTCGCCATTTTAGAAACTACCATAACCATAAAGTGGGGACCACGAAGTCAAAGAGCCAAGCTTCACCTATAAATAGCTTCTGCAAATTCACTGAGAGGTATAGTTGAATACATAGAGACGTGTATATACTGATCTGAGAGAGAGACTGATCTGAAGCGATTTCCAGAGTAGATCTGGGATAATTACGAGACAAGGCCAAGAGGTGAGTATCCGGGCAAAGAATCCTTCCAATTCTCGCCGTTGAAGCTTTGTACGAAGGTCACTTCTACCAGAAGAGCAAACCTGAGAGGGAAGCTATCCTCTCCATTACTTCCACACGCCGACAAGCATAATCTCCGTTCAGATCTGTGTCAAGATGTTAACACTCCTTTTGTATTTGTCTCTAAATCTCTATTTCATCACTTGTATTCATCTTCTTTACTCTATCATTCACACCATGTATCAGACAGTTAACCTTAATATTAATTGTTTTGATCATTACCATTATCATCTTTCTGTCTATTTTTGTTCATCCATAATCCATTTTCTCCATGACATTTTTCTAAATCCCTGGGTAATTTGCAAGAATTAAGAAAGTATATTAATTTGTGTTAAAGCATGCTCGACGGCATCTTCACCTGTGAGAGCAGAAGTGAAGATGTTATTCTGCCTATCGAGAGAGGGTTGGAAGAATGTGTTAAATAAAGTGAGAAGTACTTCCAGAGATGGAAACAACCTTGCGTTGATCAGGTTCATCCCTGTTTCACCATAGAGATATGGGAACGCGACCGATCACCGAGAGGTATACATCAAGGGAAAGTGGAACCTTAGTTGCATCTTTGACGCAATTAACAAACTTGCGTTGTTTTTACTATTTAGTCTTTCTCTTTCTAATTCAACCATAAAGACTTGCCATCGCATATCATGATCTTTTGTATAACTTCACAGTCAGTCTCAACCTTAGTATCATGTATCATGTATCTTGTATCTTGTATCATCTTAGTTTAGGATTTTACTTTTTAACGCAACTTTATTTTATCAATGCAATTTTATTTTCATCGCACTTTAGATTCTTGTATAAAACCAATTCTTTATTAATTGTAAAAACTGGTCGCATGTATCACAAAAGCAATGCATTAACGAAAACAATCCCTGTGTTTGACCTCAGATTATTCTAAGAAACTTGCGTTGGAATTATACTTGGTTTTAGTGCAAAGAAACTTGTGACACGCATTACTCTATCGCATACTACAAGCCTATCATTAACAACACATATTTAGAAGTAGTATTGCATAAAGACTAAAGATATAAAAACATCGTGTCAAGTTTATGGCACAGTGCACGCATAAAAAGAAACCTCATTCTTTAGAGTTACAATTCTCCATATACATCCTTGTAAGTATTAAACCAAGGTCTGAAAGGTTTCATATGATAGGTACAACTAGAGTCAAGTACCCAATCATGCTTCCCAAGAGGACTGATTTGGTTGGTTTGGTTTCTAATGGAGGCTAAGGCATCAGAATGAAAGTAGGAACCTTCAACCACTGAAGCTTTTGGTTGTTTTCCCTTCTAAACCTTCCCTTTTTCTTAATTTTTCCATTTCAGGCTGTAGCAATCTCTCATCAAGTGACCTTTCTTCTTGCAATAGTTACATCTCAGCTTAGTCTTAGGTTTGTGCTCTTCACCTGACTAATTTTTATTCCTCTTAGACTGATTCTGCTTGTTCTTCCCCTTGACAAACAACCCCTCTACACTAGGAAAAATTATGATAACTCTCTCTATTTTGTTTAAAGGATCAGAGGTATTTATTGTTGAACTAGTTGCATAAATAGAATTTAAGCCCAAAATAACAGAATATGTAGTACAAGGATAAAATAATCGCATATATAGATTAAAAAAAAATGGTAAAAGACTAAATAACTCATGCCTAGCCACCATTTTGCTCGCTTCTTCCAATTTTTCTCAAATTAAAAACTATCCCTGATAGCAATCAGTGATAGCTACTATTAGCTGCTATCAGCTGCCATCACTGATAGATTCTATCAATTGCTATCAGTGATAGCTTTCAATTTGAGAAAAATTAATACAATCTTGAAATATTAGCTTTTAATTTGCTATCAATTATCAGTAGCTATCATTGATACACTTTCATCAATTGGAATCAACCTTGAAATATTAATACTTAAGGCTATCAGTGGCTATCAATATAGATTTATAAATAGTGATCAACTTTGAAAGAAAACCAACAACTTTGATTACCACAGTAGCTATCACTAATCATATCTTTTATCATGGCTATCAGTGATAGCAGATACCAGTCGCTACCACTGATAGACTTTCATCAATCAGAATTAACCTTGAAATATTAACACTTAAGGCTATCAATGATAGACTTCTATAACTGGTTATCACCTTTGAAGGAAACTCGATATATAGATATCACCTAAGTTTTATCACCGATATAACTAATATCACTCATATTGTGGTTATCAGTGATAGCTTCTTTTACTGATAGCATCATTGATAAGATGTTATCAATGATCTCACTAATATCATGCTATCAGTGATAGTTCTCTATTACTGATAATGTGCTATCAGTGATAGCTTCTATCATCGATAACGTGCTATCAAGTAGCTTCTATCATTGATAATATGCCATTAATATTAGCTTCTATCATTAGTAACATGCTATTAGTATTAGCAGTCATAGCCACTGAACACCTTTTTGCTCATTTCTTACCCTTTCCAAACATTTATAAGTCCCTTTTCTTTTCGATGATAGCTTCTATCACTGATAAACATGCTATTAGTTATAACTTCTAGACATTCCATTTACATTTTAGTTTGAGATTCAACTTTATTAATTAAATTCACTAAGTTGGCTATCAATGATAGATTTTTATATGTGGCTACTAACTATGAAAATATAAGCTATGAATGATAGAAAATACTAGTGACTATCAGTGATAGACTTTCATTTGCTATTTATATTTATTATTTGTTATAATAATCAAATTTGATGATTGGCTTGTTGGTGTTAAGTCACTTATGAATTGAGTACTTTCAAATCTTGGGTACAAAACACTGCCTCATAATTCTTGTGAAAAAAAAAGGAAGAAGAAAAGATTCAAATAAATGAAAGAAAAAATTTAAAAATAAGATAAAGAGAAGAAGCAAAAACTGAATAAATGAAAGAAAATTAAATAGAAAAAAAGGAAGAAAAAACCAGAGAAGTGAAAGAAAAATTAAAAAAAAAAAAAGAAAAGGAAGAAGCAGAATTGGGAGAAAGAAAAAAAATAAAATGATAAAAAAAGAAAAGGGAAGAAGCAAAAATCGGATAAAGGAAAGAATAAAATAAAATAAAAAGAAAAGAAAAGAAAAGGAAGAAGTAAAAGCAGGAGAAAGAAAATAAAATAAAATAAAAAATAAAAAATAAACGAAAGGGAAGAAGCAAAAACTAGAGAAAGAAAAGAAAATTAAAAATGAAAAAAAGAAGGGAAGAGGCAAAAATAGAAGAAAGTAAAGAAAAGAAAAAGACTAAAAAAAAATTAGAAATTAAAAAAAAAAAATCAAAGATTGACTAGTCAACTCATACATATTTGCAAATATTTTAAAGATGTAATATATTTTTAGATTTTTTCTCTTATTCTACTACCTATTACAAATATCCTTTATTGTTGGGAATGATGCTCTAAACTCTCATATCTTGTAGTTTGTAAACACAATTTTGAATAAACGCTTGTGATGTATAATATATGATATTTTCTTCACTTATTGTCTTTGAACATTGGATGGTTTATTTGTTTTACCACAAACCAATAAACTAAAATCTCTGGTTGTCATCATATAACTTTAACATGTATGTGGAGACATAGAAGTGCATCATGTCTTAAGTGATAACCAAAATGGTCTGTAGTATATGAATATAGGAGGGAAACCTTATCCTAGTAACGCTACAGATGTAGCCCACTTTGTAGAATAATTACAAGTGTTGTGACTTGCTACAGATGGTCTTGATCCTAATCATTCATGTGGGGACATGTGAGCGGGGGCGTCCTATACAATGATTTTGTATAAGACCTGACCATGAAGTGTCAATGTCTCGTTACTTAACGTCGTTCATGACAAAGACTTCACTTCCTCCTTGTGTTGAACTCTTCATTTTGTCCAAATTATCACCCAAAACTTTGATTATACTTAAAATACTCAATAGGTGTAAAATAAACAAATAAACTCATGAATGTAACGACGTTCAATAAAAGAAGCTTGCTTTCAGATGATTTGTGAGGATAGTCTTCACTTTAAGAAACAATTTAAGATACGCAAGAATGGCATTGTTAAGTCTAGAGAATGGAAAAGAATACCAACACCATCATGTGTTTAATTTAGATTTCAAATTCTGGGCCTAGGGCTTGAAACTTAAATCTTTATTTGGAGAGTAACAAAAAGGGAAGTTGTAAGCTTGGTTTTTTAAACCCTTTTTTAAATTGTATTTCAGTTTGGGTTAATTAAATCTCTAATTTGATACAATCGATTTTAAAGTAAAACTATAATTTATCATAAATAATAGATCATTTATTATTTTCAAACAAGGGGTTTTTCAAAAATAAAAAAAATAAAGGAAATTATTTACACAAAATAGCAAAATTTTAATTTTCTTTGATAGAGGCTGATAAAGGTTGATAGAGTCTATCATTATCTATTAGTGATAGAAACTAACAGAACTCTATCCTTGATAGACTCTGATAGAAGTCTATTAGTGTATCATTTTTATTTTTATTTTTATTTTTGCTATTTCTGTATTTTTCCTATTTGTGAAAATTTCCCTTCCAAGTATCTAAATAATACATAACTCCCAAACGAAAATTATTAAAACAATTAAAAGATGTGGAAATAATGTTGCCCATAGCCTGGGACAGAACTAGCCTTATGAAATTGTAACTTAACCTTATATGAATTTGTGTTTCAAAAGAAGAGAAATTGCTTATATGTAGTTATGCCTCCTTCACATGACGTTCTTGATCCACCATTGCCTTTACCAATAAAGTGTTTCTTCCTTTTCGATAATTCAATTTTAGAAACTTGAAAGTTGAATGTGTTTGGCTTAAAAAGAAATCCTATATTGGGAGATATTCTAAGCATTCTCCATGAAAACGATAAGGAGTCGTGTTGAAAATGTCGAGGTCCACAAAAAGAGGATTGGAAAAAAAAAAGGGGTGAAGGTTTCTTTTTCCTTTTTCTTATTTTTTCTTTTTTCTCTTCAATTTAACTTTTCTTTTTTTTTTTTTTCAATTTCCTTTACAACAAGATTATGATGTCGAATAAGATTTATAGTACAACAAGATTGATTTTCTTTTTAGTGAATACTAAACCTCTAAATTTCATTAAATTCCATTTAAGAGAAATAAGATAGAACAAAAAGGATGTAGATAATTTTCATTTTCTTTTTCCCTTCTATTCAGTGCAATAACACATATGAAGGTATGAGCATTATGTAAACATCCAACTTCAAGAAAAGAAGTTACATGTCAATTATTTCTTAGTTATATTTACTCATATTTTGTTGATGAGGCCATTTAAACATACAGAAAAAAAACTTTACAAAACCCAAGACCTTAAATTGATCCAAACCAACCCTTTATAATAATGGAGCAATGTGTTTTTGGTGCATAGTTATTCCCACTTATGAATCAAAACATCTTTATGATTAGTGTTGTCTTTCAAATAAATTCCATCATCTTTAGCAAGTCAAATGTAGTTAGAATCGTAGCACATATTATAGAGTCAAACTGATGTGCTCTTAATCCAAAAGGCTTGAAATGATGAATGTTGTGCATTTGGCTTCTGCAAGTAACAACAGAACAAAGTCGTATTCCAAAAGTTTATTCTAAATCTCCAATTGAATTAACTTCCAACACTAACTTTGTGTTCTCCAGTCTTTGGATTTGCAATGAATAGATAGCATTTGGCCATTGCTTAGCCCATTCACAACGTGGATCTGTCATTTTGCAAGCTCTGCGGCCTTGGTCTCATCTAGCATTGCCAAACATAACACAAACAACAACTCCACACACTGCTTGGTCATACATCTTATTTCCATTTGGTTCATCATATTGCACTTGGAAAACAACTTTGAGATTTTTTTAAAAAAATTGGGATGTAGCATGACCATTAGTGTAATGGATTTTTATACAATCTCGCTTGGACAAAAAATCTATATAAGTCAATACTATTAAGAGAAGTTAGTTATAAAATAACAACATTTTTGGATAGGGATGTGTTTGTTTCACTAGAATATCGTGTCTGTTATAAAATAGCAATGTAGCTGTTATGGCAATATACGAAAAAAATAGGCAACTAGTTTTCTTTAGATTTTTATACATTCTTATGAGACTTTTTTTAAAGGATGGAAAGTTTCAAGAATTTAATTTATAAAAAGATTATGTATTTTTCATTCTCTCCACGAAGTATGATTCTCATTCCAATTTTGTGTTCTTCATTTCTCTTTGATTGGTTAAGATGGACACAAAATATATCTGTAGTAAGGAGAGTTTAGCTGTCGATCTTTAGTGGAGTGTCTTGCAGTTAACGGATGGTGGATCCCGTGACTAAAGAGTTTAGTCTATTATTCACGTACCGTTGGAGCTTCGAGCTACAGGTCCATAAGGTCCCCTTGTAGCTCAATGGATACAGTTGAGGATCAGTTCTTGGTGTTGATTTCAAATGTTCAAATTGACAAGAGGTATTTTAATTATATATGATATAATCGGTATGATGTATGAGATACATCTAGTTGAGGATTGATGTAAATTATATTTACATTAAGTACCATGAAATAAAAAAGAACTATGGTTTATATGTTTCATGAGATGAAATATTAAAACTATAGGTTATAAATATAGTATAATAAGTTGATTATCATTTATATTTATAATAATATTAGTTATTGGATAATTAATTCTTTTTCTTTAATAACCAATTGAGTGGGTGGTTATTAGTGATTCATGGTAACCATGAGTTAAAAGGAAAATTATTTTCCTAATTTTTAGTAACTTTTGGCAAAAATTGTTTTTGAAATTTCTCTAGCAAAAAGAAAACTCACGGCGCATGTCAAGTAAATACGAATTTACTAAGCGACAGTGTATTTTAGTAAACGATCATGTAGTGTTTTGTAGGCGATAAACATTGAGTTAAACAATGAACTAAATGATCACTTAGCTTTTGCTAAACAATCGCTTAGCTTTAGCTAAACGATTGGGCATCGACCTATGCGATAGGTTTCAACCATCTCCCACTTGCCCATTTGTGTACACGATTGTTCATTCCTCATTCGTCTGCCTCATTCCAAGTCTGAACAGAGCCCACCCTATAGATTCTCACACAGAGAATACCAATTCTTGGTGGTGTCATACTCAACTCGACACCGTCGAGAATTTGTGGTGGCCATTCGTGTTCTTGCTGGAGTGTTCTTGACCAAAGTGATCACCGAGGACGAGTGCGAAGTGTTCGTTTAGTGTTGTGGTCATGGTGTTCAAGCGTTCGAGGTTGTTATGTTTGAGCGTTCATGAGCAAGGAGCGCGGAGACTAGTCTACAAATGTTTGTAACTTTTGCCTTGTTCATTTGTAGTTATCATGCTGTAATTTCTATATCGATTACATAACTATTATGTATTGTTTACAACTGTAAATGTAATGTTCATTCATGATTGTAATTTGGAATGATCTTTTTTCCACTGCTCATGAAAATCTTGAGTTCGATTTCCTTTAATTGGTATCAGAGCCAGGTTGTTCTGATATTCCAAATTACAACTCTGTTTTGAACTCGTTTTACAGTCGCGATGGGTTTCTGCATTGTGGTTAATCGTTTTCTGCATTTGTGGTTGGGTTGATGAATGTTTCGGGTATTATTTCTTTTTGTTAAGCTTTCTGGTATTACAAAGTGTTAATTTATAAGGACCCTTGTGTTTTTGGGTGTAATTAACTTTACAATCGAGTTTGTAATTCAAAGAGTTTGAGTTAGTCGAGTCGTTTGTGATGAAGCTTCGAAACATGGAGATGTGGTTCTCAACGAAGAAGAAGACCAAGCATTGGTTGTATTGTGTAGCTTAAGGTAAACGATCGTTGGGATTTAACTAAGCGATCATTTAGATTTTTCTAAACGATCGTGTAGTATTTTCGAAATGATCGTTTAGCTAATGCTAAGCGATGGGGTAAATCATTTACTCTATTGCATAGCGTTGGTGGCGTGATCGCGTAGGCACTGGAGGTAGACGATCATAGTGGGAGCATGTGATGCTTGTCGTTTAGTAAAAGACGCGCGCTAGATGATCGTGTAGTTAGCAAGCTTCATCGCTTTGTTACTACCTACACGATTGTGCGTATGCGATATGGAGGCACTAGCTAAACGATCGCTTAGGCGATGGTACTTCACAACATCGTAGTCATTTAGACGATCGCGGAAGGAAGGCGTTGTATGGAGCGTGCTAAGCGATCGTTTACTTCAGGCTTCATCTCTTTGTAAAAGGTACGCGATCCTGTAGTAATAGCTAAACGATCGTGTAGTATTTGCTAAACGAATGTTTAGCTCTGGGAGCGCTGGTAAGCGATAGAGCAAAGCGTTTGTTTTATCGTGTACACGATCGCGAGGAGCTTAGTACACGATGGTTGGAGACGCGATGCTTTGCCCGAGCGGTTCAAGACCTGGTTTGCCTGTTTGAACCGGAGACTCCTTGTCTTTGTAATATTTAGCTTTCCCTTTGTGATTTTAAGGTAACTTCACCCGATTCATCAACATTGGTTTATTATGCATGTGATGTATGGTGTTTATATGCCAAAGTGTTTGAAATATAGTTCAAAACCCACCTTAGGTTGTGTAATTATTCATGCATCATGTATTATAAATGTTATAATCGAGCATGAAGAAATTACTTGATAGCATGCGCATGCATCATGAAATATAAGAGTTATATTTTGCATGCAGAACATTATCATGCATCATCCTTTTATTGTAAATGTTATAGTCTAAGGGTGAATGGAAGCATGTTTTTCTTGTTTCATTGTTGTTTTGTATAAGTGTTATATAAAAGAAGTAGCAATGAATGGACAATGCATTGAGCATGACACTTAGGCTGTTAATAAGCGTTATGAATGTCTTGCATGTGTTAGCTTAACATTGTGGATGTTTCTGTTTATAAGTGTTATAAAGGAAATTAGACCTAAAATCAATAAGAAAGAATTGCATGCGGACTTAGTGTGAACTCAAGTTTTTTAAAAGGGTTTTAAAATTGGATTGGGATAGACCTAAGTTCAAGTGATTTTAAAGAGTTTAGTAACCTAGATTAATCTTTTGAAATCGGTTTAATAGGATTAAATTGGTTGAAATAAAAGATTAAATTTGTTATAAACCTATCTATAAGGGACCTTTTGTCTAAGGCGGGTTCTGGCTAGGCTGGGGTTCTTCAGTTGACGAAAACCCCAATCTGATCGTGGTGGAGAGTATATGGACCTCCAATTCCAAAATTATATGATAGAACATGGGATTGCGTCCCAACTCTCGGCCCTAGGTACACCTCAGTAGAATGGTGTATCAGAAAGGAGAAACAGAACCTTGATGGACATGGTTCGGTCTATGATGAGTTATACTCATCTTCCAGACTCGTTTTGGGGTTATGCAATGGAGATGACATGTTATATCCTGAACAATGTTCCCTCGAAGAGTGTTTCTGAAACACCTTTTGAGTTATGGAGAGGCTGTAAAGGTAGTTTATGGCACTTCAAGATTTGGGGCTGTCCGACATATGTGCTAGCGACGAACCCAAAGAAGTTGAAACCGCGTTCAAAGGTTTGCCTCTTTGTAAGCTACCCCAAGGAAACGAAAGGTGGATACTTCTGTGATCCAAGTGAGAACAAAGTGTTTGTTTCTACAAATGCTATCTTATTGAAAGAAGACCACATGATGAATCATATGCCACGGAGTAAGCTTGTTTTACGTGAGATCTCAAGTGAGACTGAGACTGCTGAGGGTTCAACAAGAGTTGTTGAACATGCCGACAGATCAACAAGAGTTGTTCAGGTCGGAATGTCTAGTCAACCAGTTGAAACTGCCTTGACGTAATGGGAGGGTTATGAAACCACCGGATCGCTACATGAGTTTTACTGAAGTCCAAAACGTCATTACGAATGATGGGGTCGAGGATCCGTTGTCTTTTAAGAAAGCAATGCATGATGTTGACAAAGATGAATGGGTTAAAGCCATGAACCAGGAAATGGAGTCTATGTTCTTCAATCATGTCTAGGAGCTTGTTGATCCACTTGATAGGGTAAGATCTATTGGGTGTAAATAGATCTTTAAGCAAAAAAAAGGTATAGATGGAAATCTGCAAACCTTTAAGGCTAGACTCGTGGCAAAGGGTTATATCCAGGTCGAGAGAGTTGACAATGAGGAAACTTTCTCACCTATTGTCATGCTCAAGTCTATCAGGATTCTCCTATCCATAGCCACATTTTATGATTATGAAATATGGAAAAAGGACGTCAAAACTGCCTTTCCTAATGGTAATATTGAGAAGACCATCTATATGACTCAACCAAAGTGGTTCATAGTTCCAGATCAAGAGTAAAGAGTTTGCAAGCTTAATAGGTCCATTTATGGGTTGAAACAAGCATCTAGATCTTGGAACATCAGATTTGACACTAATGTCAAGTCGTTTGGCTTTGATCAGAACGTTGATGAGCCTTGTGTTTACAAGAAGATCATCAACAGCTCAATAGCTTTCCTAGTACTGTATGTGGATGATATCATACTCATTGGAAATGATGTAGGGTATCTGACTGACATTAAGAAATGGCTTGCTGCCCAGTTCCAAATGAAAGATTTGCTGTCTCAGGCATTGTACATTGATCAAATATTGATCAGGTATAGGATGCAAGATTCCAAGAGGGGTTTATTACCCTTCAGGCATGGAATTGTTTTGTCTAAGGATCAATGTTCTAAGACACCTCAAAAAGTTGAGGAGATGAGACGGATTCCCTATGCTTCTGTTGTATGAAGCTTGATGTATGCAATGTTGTATACCAGTAGGGATTGTCAGTCGGTATCAGTCCATTCTAGGATTTAAGTACTGGACGGCGGTCAAGACGATCCTTAAGTATCTTCAGAAAACGAGCGACTACATGCTTATGTATGGAGATAAGGATTTGATCCTTACAGGATACACGGACTCTGGCTTTCAGACCGATAGAGATTCTCACAAATCGACATTGAGATCAGTGTTTTCTCTGAATAGAAAGGTTGTAGTCTGGCGAAGCATCAAGCAAGAATGCATCGTGGACTCCACCATGGAAACCGGATACATAGCGGCTTGTGAAGCAATTAAGGAGGCTGTTTGGCTGAGGAAGTTCCTTTCAGATTTGGATATTGTTCCAAATATGGATTTGTCTATCATTCTTTATTGTGATAACAACGAGGCTGTGGCAAATTCGAAGGAACCTCAGAAGTCATCGTCGAGGTAAGCACATAGAACGAAAATATCACCTGATCAGGGAGATTGTGCATCACGGTGATGTGATAGTCACAAAGATTGCATCGGAGCACAACATTGCTGATCCCTTTACAAAGGCCCTCATGGCTAAAGTGTTCGAGGGTCACCTAGAGGGTCTGGGTCTGCGGGACATGTGGCATCTTGTCTAGAGAAAGTGGATGATGATACTGGTATGCCCTAGTTTATTGTATATTGTACATCTTTATATTGTATTGTACATTAGTCTTCCGAGTCATTAGGACAAGTGGGACTGTTGGGATTGGTGTCCTAATTCTCCCAGAGTCTCATCGTTTTGAAGATACACATTGTTTAATGAATAAAATAAGTGTTATTTAATTCTGGCATTTACTCATATCCAATAAATAAAGTTCCTTAGTTATCTTATGTAAACTTAAGCATGTATATGTGATATACAAGTGGATCATGCCTTAAGTGATAACCTAAATAAGTTTGTAGTATAAGGATTAAGGTGGGATACCTGATCCTAGTGACACTATAAATATGGCCCACTTTGTAGAGGTTTGCAAGTGTTGTAAACTACTACATATGGTAGATCCTGACCATTCATGTGGAGACGTGTGAGTGGGGGTGTCCTATACAAAGAGTTTGTATAAGATCTGGACCACGAGATGACTAGACTCTTTATATAACGTCGTTGATACTAGAAACTTGCATCTCACCTAAACGACCATAGGTTACATGACCTCAATCTTAAGTGTTTTGGGAACTTCTGCCTTTGAAGGCGATCCTTTGATTAGTATGGGTGAGATGGCTAGATTGCCAGCTCAACATGCCTACCTTTTTGGGGACTTGTCTGATTGGGGAGCTGGGAACTCAATCCACAAGATGGATCACTCCTTTCCCGAAGTAGGGATAAGTAGATAGATTGCTCACTAAAGGGCTAATTCTGGGGCTTGAACATAGTGGCCACAACTTCTCTTTGAAAGAGAGGACGCAGTCATAGTAGGACTATGACTTATGTTCATTAGAGGGATCGGTGGTACTTAAGGAGTTAGATGTAACTACAGGGGCACAACAATTATTGGCCCAGCTGTACTTACGAGCGATCTGTGAATGGTTGTTGCACTTCTGATCGGTTAAGATGGACACATAATATATATGTGGTAAAGAGAGTTCAGCTGTCGGTCTTTAGTGGAGTGCCTGGTAGTTAACGGATGGTGGATCCCATGACTAAAGAGTTTAGTCAGTTATTCACATATCGTTGGAGCTTCGAGCTACAGGTTCATTAGGTCCCCTTGTTAGCTCAATGAATTCAATTGAGGATCAGTTATTGGTGTTGTTTTGAAATAGTCAAATTGACAAGAGATATTTTGATTATATATGATATAATCGGTATGATTTATGAGATACATCTTGTGGAGGATTGATGTAAATGAGATTTACATTAAGTACCATGGAATAGAAAAAGAACTATGGTTTATATGTTTCATGAGATGAAATATTAAAACTATAGGTTTTAAATATAGTATGATAAGTTGGTTATCATTTATATTTATAATAAAATTAATTATTGGATAATTAATTCTTTTTCTTTAATAACCAATTGAGTGGGTGGTTATTGGTGATTCATGGTAACCGTGAGTTAAAAGAAAAATTGTTTTCCTAATTTTAGTAACTTTTGGCAAAAAATGTTTTTGAGATTTCTCTCGCAAAAAGAAAACTCAAGGCACATGTCAAGTAAATACGGATTTACTAAGCGACAGCATGTTTCAGTAAATGATCGTGTAGTTTTTTGTAGGCGACAAACACTAAGCTAAACGATCGCTTAGCTTTAGTTAAACGATTGGGCATCGACCTATGCGATAGGTTTCAGCCATCTTCCACTTGCCCAATTGTGTACACGATTGTTCATTCCTCCTTCGTTTGCCTCATTCCAAGTCCAAACAGAGCTCACCCTCTAGATTCTCACACCGAGAATACCAAGGTAACCTTCTTAGTGATGTCATACTCAACTCGACGCCGTCGAGGTTTTGTGGAGGTCGTTTGTGTTCTTGCTGGAGTGTTCATGATGGAGGCAATCGCTGAGGACAAGTGCGAAGTGTTCGTGCAGTGTTTCAGTCATGGTGTTCGAGTGTTCGAGGTTGCTGTGTTTGAGTGTTTGTGAGCAAGGAGCTTGAAGACGAGTCTACAAATGTTTGTAGCTTTTGCCTTATTCATTTGTAGTTATCATACTTTAATTTCTATATCGATTGCATAAATGTTATGTGTTGTTTACGATTATAAATGTAATGTTCATTTATGATTATAATTTGGAATGATCTTTTTTCGGCTGCTCATGGAAATCTCGAGTTCGATTTCCTTCACATGGGGATGTCGACAACTTTAAGTTTGGGGGTGGGAAGCTTGTATTGTGATATTATATTATACTTTATACCATTATTGCTACTGGGACTCATAAAAAAAAAATAATCAAAGAACCAAAAGAAAGAGACGTTCCTCCTTCTAGAATAAAATGGTATCATTTGTAGTCATGACATTCGCCCATGTTTTCAGCTACATGAAATGTTAACTTAGGAAGAAACTCATATTAAACTTAAACCTATAAGGTCTTCCTTTGTTGTTCTTCTCGGGTTGGATGTGCAAGGTCATATCAAAAGGGAGAAGAGATTCCATCAGTTCATCAACTTTGGGTTGACATTTTAACTTTGGGTGTTCCCTCATGAGCTACATGTAGTATGTCTCAAGCTTCTTTTACAAAGATGAATGAATTGATTAACAAAACGTAATTTTATCAACACCATTGAAAATAGCACTGAGTCTTCATGAGCTTTAAGAGGATGCTTCTTCTTGAGCCTCCGTCTACTTCTTTTCCAGTTAGGGAGCATTAACACAATTTTGGTTTGCATCTTTAGCGAAGTCCAACTTATGGTTGGGGGACAATGCGACTACAGTAAGAAAATCTAAAATAAAGTTAAGCAATTACCACGTTATAATTATATTTTGGAAGGATATATCTATAGAGACTAATGAATAACATAACTTTATTGGTATTGTGGGGGACTTTTATATTGTGAATGCTTCCTCCTTGTGTTGAACTCTTCATTTTGTCCAAATTATCACCAAAAATGTTGATTGTACTTCGAATACTCAATACATGTAAAATAAACAAATAAATTCATGAATGTGATGATGCTCATTAAAAGAAACTTGCTTTCAAATGATTTCTGGGGATAGTTTTCACTCTGAGAAGCAGTTTAAGACATGCAAGAATGATATTGTCAAGTCTTGGAAAAGAATACCAAGGCGAATGTGTTTAATTTAGATTTCGAATTCTTGGCCTAGGGCCTGAAACTTAATTCTTTATTTGGATGGTAAAGAAGAAAAGGAGAGTTGTAAGCTTGGTTTTTTTTAACCTTTTTTTAAACTGTATTTTAGTTTGGGTTAATTAAATCTCTAATTTGATACAACCAAGTTTAAAGTAAATTTGTAATTTATCATAAATAATAGATCATTTATTATTTTTCAAGTACGAGGTTTTCCAAAAACACAAAAATAAGGAAAAATATTTACACAAAATAGAAAAATTTTAATCTTCTGATTGAGGCTCATAGAAGCCTATGAGTGTCTATCATTGTTTTTTTTTTCCTGCTATTTCTGTAAATAGTTTGTTATTTTTTCAATCTATAAAAATTTTCCTTTCAAATATCCGAATAATACATAACTCCTAAATGAAAATATTAAAACAGTTAAAAGATGTGGAAATCATGCTACCCATAACCTACGACAGAACTAGCCTTATGAACTTGTAACTTAACCTTATATGAATTTGTGTTTCAAAAGAAAAGAAATCACTTAAATGCAATTATGCCTCCTTAACATGACGTTCTTGATCCGCCACAACCTTCACCAATAAAGTGTACCTATCTTTTCAATAACTCAATTTTAGGAATTTCAAAGTTAAATGTGTTTGCCTTAAAAATAAATCATATGTTGCGAGATCTTCTAAGCATCTTCCACGAAAAGCAAATGAGTTTCAAGTCAAAGAATACGGTAGGGACTCGTGTTGAAAATGTCGAGGACCTTAAAAAGAGGAAGAAAAAAGATAGGGCGAGGGCTTCTTTTTTCCTTTTTTCTCTTTTTGTCTTCTTTTCCCCCTCATTTTCCATTTCTTTTTTTATTTTAATTTCCTCTACAATTCCTTAAGTTATTTTCTAATTTATTATCTCAAAATATTTGGATGAAAATTTTGAAACAATGAGATCAGGGTTTTAAATATTAAATTTTAATACAATGAAATGTTACATTTCCAAGATTGTAAATTTAAGACTTGATTAAAATCTTCTTATCCTTAACTTAACCTCCTTTATTATTATTCACTCATAAAACAGTATTTCAAGCGACAACAATTTTAAATTTACTCATGTATATTGCTCTTAGATTAATACCATGGGAACCAAGAACTAGAAAGACAAACGAACGTACAAATAATGGAAAAATAAATGAAAAGAAGAAAAGAATTGTGAGACATGTAAAAGTTGAACAAGATTTATAGTACAACAATAATAGTTTTCTTTTTAATGAATACTAAACCAATAAATTCTATTAAGAGAAATAAGATAGTATGAAAGAGATGTGGTTAATTTTCATTTTCTTTTTCCCTTCTATTCATTGCAATACACATACGAAGGTATGAACATTATATAAACTTCCAATTTCAAGAAAAGAAATTACATGTCAATTACTTCTTAGTTATATTTACTCAAATTTCGCTGATATGGTCACTTAAACACACAGGAGAAAAAACTTCACAGTAGCTAAAACTTTATATTGATCCAAGCCAACCCTTTACAATAATAGAGCAATGTGTTTTTGGTGCATAGTTATTCCCATTTATGAATCAAAACATCTTTATGATTAGTGTTGTCTTTTAAATAAATTCCATCATCTTTAGCAATCCAAATGCAGTTAGAATCATAGCACATATTATAGAGCCAAACTGATGTGCTCTCAATCCAAAAGGCTTGGAACGATAAATGTTGTGCATTTGGCTTCTGCAAGTAACACCAGAACAACGTCGTATTCCAAAAGTTTACTCTAAATCTCCAATTGAATTCACTTCCAACATTTAGTTTGTGTTCTCCTAAATCATTGTCTTTAGATTTACAATGAACAAATAGGATTTGGCCACTACTGAGCCCATTCACAACGTGGATTTGCCATTTTGCAAGCTCCGCAGCCTTGGCCTCATCAAGTATTGCCAAACATAACACAAACAATAACACCACACACTGCTTGGTCATACGTCTGGTTTTCATTTGATTCATCATATTGCACTTGTAAAACCACTTTGAGATTGCTTTTAAAATTGGGATGTTGCATGACCAATAGTATAATGGATTTTTATACAACCTCATTTAGGGAAAAAATCTATATAAGTCAATACTATTAATAGTTTTTAGTTAAAAAAATAATAATATTTTTGGATAGGGATGTGTCTGTTTTACTAGAATAGCAGTCAGTTATAAAATAACAAAGTAGCTGCTATGGGGATATACATAAAAAAAATAGGCGACTAGTTTTCTTTTGATTTTTATACGTTATTACAAGACCTTTTTAAAGGAGGGAAAGTTTCAAGAATTTAATTTATAAAAATTATGTATTTTTTATTAGTTTAAATTGCGAGAATCTCTTCATAAAACTTATTCTCATTCAAATTTATATTGTGTTTTTCATTTCTCTTTGATCATGGGGATGTCGACAACTTTATGTTTGGGGGTGGGAAGCTTGTGTTGCAATGTTATATTATGTTTTATATCATTATTGCTACTGGAACTCATAAAAACACAAAAAAAACAAAACAAAAGAACGAAAAGAAAGAGACTCTTCTCCTTCAAGAGTAAAATAGTATCCTTTGCAGTCATGACATTGGCCCATGTTGTTAACTACATGAAATGTTACCTAGGAAGAAACTCATATTAAACTTAAACCTATAGGGCCTTTTTTGTTCTTCTCAGGTTGGATGTGTAAGGTCATTTCAGAAGGGAGAAAAGATCCCATTAGCTCATCAACTTTAATTTTAGCAACATCTCGATTCCCTTCAATAGCCACTACCTTCCTGTCAAATCTTTTAGGCAGAGATCTAATAACTTTTCTAACATTGTTTCCTTCTTAACACATTTCTCTCGAGACAAGTGATTCATTTAGAATATAAAGAAGACAAACATAAAATTCAACAATTGTCTAATCATTGAGCATTTTCAAGTTTTCATAATGTAAGGTAAGAAATTGAAGTCTTGACATTTTAACATTGGACGTTCCCTCATGAGCTACATGTAGTATGTCTCAAGCTTCTTTTGCAAAGATGAATGAATTGATTAACGAAATGTAATTTTATCAATAATGAAAATAACGCTGAGTCTTCATGGCTGCAATCCACTTCTTTTTTAGCCAAAAACTTGATGATGGGAATTTGGAAGTCAATTTGACTTGACAACCAACTTCCCTTGGATGCGGTATGTGATGCATGTCCTAAGATATATGCGTTGTTAGTCATGCATTGGAATGAAAAATGCATTAATCGAATGTATGCGATGACCATGAATCCTGCCACAATTTTTCTTGCATTCACACCAAGTATAACATGAACAAGTTTCTCGAGTAATCCGAGGTCGAACACAGGGACTTGTATCTATATATTTGCGGTGATTGTGTATGTGGCGGTTGAATAAAATAATGGAGGGGATATTGCTACGTTAATCCTACTTCTACTTCTATCTAACAGACAACGCAATGAGAATATGCATGAAAGGTAGAGATGTGACAAACCTTGACATGAAATAAATGTATGGGAAAATGGATAAAATGCGGAGATGTTTTCATTGCAAAACTTAAGAGTGATCGCAAGGGCAATTTTAGCCAGCGTCAGACTATGCGATCATGTTATAACCATACACGACAAGTCATTTTCCAATAGAAATACAGTGCTCCTAATTCTAGGACGCATGTATTGAACGCAAAGTGTCCATAGAGCTTATCCCTAAGTCTCTACTCTTGTCCTATGCGATGATGCAAAATGCATGAAAGCAAGGTGACCACATTCAATTCTATCCTATCTCTAGGATGCATGCGATGCGTTAATAACAAATAATGCTCATTCCTAAGCGCCTATCTCTGGTATTATGTGTTCTAATCTGGCTCTCCCAAGCCTAGATTCTGACCTGACCTTTCCAAGCCTAGATCCTGTCCTTAGACTACCCTCTCGAGTATCCCTAATGGACGAATAAAGCATACATAATACAAGACAATCACATATACTTCGCTGACCTACAGTTGTTACTATTCCTAGTGAACAACGCATACCTTGCTTAATGCGTCCAACCACTTACCCTCTCGGACAATTGATTCTTACTGACTTCACTCATAGACAAGCAATGTGTTAGCCTATAGACAGGCATTGCAACAGCTCACACTAAGCAAATATGGTTACTTACATACTCGCGCATCGCATACCTCTCGATAATTTGCTACATACTTCATATCTCTAATTCACATGACTAAGTATGCAATACCCAAGCAATCCCACTAAGTGTTCCAATGAAAGTAAAGATGCTAAGCAAGAAGATGGAAATGGAGTCGAAGGAAAAGAGAAATGCATTGTAAACACATTGTATTAATTTCTTAATTTCGAAATGTTATACAATACAATATGAGAAAAGAAAGGAAAAGAAATGACCGGCTGAAAGCAAAGATTTGCTTCCAGCGGATGTGCGTCAAGGTTGCCGGTGGTGCCATGGATGCCATCAACAGGTGAAAACCTTGGATAAAATGAATTTCAGCTCATCGGCTTCTATTTATAGAGCTTGGGTCACTGACAACATTAATTGGACTGCTCTAAGTCTGATGTTCAATGCGATAGTCCTTTCTGAACCTCTGCTACCAACGGCGCGGTAGGTGAAATGTCAGCATCATCTTTGGATTTTCTCGAGGTAGATGCGTTGATGCGTTCATTCCACCAACTTTGTGTTGATCCCCTTACAATGTGTTGTCGCGTAGCCACAGTCATCCAATGGCCACATTTACTTAATACTGCAACTCTACATGATGACCACAATCGCTTGACGAGTGCAACTCTCATGCGATGGACGCATACGGCTAATTACCACAACATCCATGTGTTGATCGATGTGTTTGCCTTGCGATGGAGTGTTTCTCCGTATGCAGTCGTCTATGCGATGGTCCGATTTCCGCATTTGTGTTCATTTCCTGCATTGACTACAAAAATAGAACATTGAACGCAAATTAACGCAAAGTAATGGGTTAGCTGAGATTCGATATGCTGATCGACGCTAACTCTCTTTCTCATGAATTCTTAGAATGATCGACGCATATTCTGCCTAGCAATCTTCATAATTCTAAGTAAAAGGCCTAGGATGACATGCATTTCTACATGTCATCACACCCCCAAACTTAAAATCATGCTTGTCCTCAAGCATACGTTATACTCAAGAAATTCTAACTCACCTTCTTGCTTTACTTTGCGATGACCAGCTTCTCAGAATATAATTTACGCACACCTTTGACCATCACCGCAATGCTCTCCTCCCCTTTGGCT
This sequence comes from Benincasa hispida, assembly GCF_027475165.1. Lineage (NCBI taxonomy): Eukaryota > Viridiplantae > Streptophyta > Magnoliopsida > Cucurbitales > Cucurbitaceae > Benincasa > Benincasa hispida. Next base: position 71,713,090 of record NC_143486.1, read on the forward strand.
GCTTCTTCAAAAAGATCTTTTGTAAGTTTAATCCAGCAAGTCTTTGCTCAAAAAAATTTATTCATTCATCGCAATTTTTTGTTTAGCTTTTGAGATTGCGTTCATTCAAAAAAAGTACTTCAAAACTTTGCGATGACTTATTCAAATGCGGCGTTGAACCTCGTTACGCCTTTCGTTTTGGCTTACCCCCACGTGTTCATACGGGCATCCAACTTCGATTGCATTCCATATTCAACTCAACTCTTGTCTCGTTTGTTTTGGCTTGCGCCGAACAGAGGAGTTGCGCTAATGCACTGATCCTGGTGACTTGCCTTCGTTTTGGCCTGCCCCCACGTGTGTCATGCGGGCATCCAACTTCGAGCAAGTGCCTTTCACAACTTAACTCTTATCAACATGGGTTTCCCCATTGCATTGACAGTGGAGTTATTATTCCCAAAATCTCACTTCAACTTTTTTTTTTTTGTGTTTTTTTTCAACTGATCACAATATAATGAATGCAATTCTCCGAGACTACTGCCACCCGCAAACTTAGAGGTTGGTAGCATTCTCACCGCAAAGATAAAAACAAAATTACAAGAATGTGATACTAAATGTTTGAACACAAGTTTGCACAAAATAAAACTTAAGACTTTCAAAATTTGAAGAAGCTAATAAAAGTAAAGAATGCCTTGCGTTGATTAGTTAGAAAATGCGGTGAATTATACGTACCATCATAGAAACATCGCAAAACAATGCAATCGGGAAAGAAAGGATTTCAAAAGGATAAGGCATACAAGATAACAAGAGAAGACCTTCAGACGGAACAATGCATGCGCTCATGTGTTGGAATCCATGCGATCGAAGCCTTGCGTTGAAGGGTGAAAGGAATTCTTCCATTGAACTACGAATCGAGGAGACTTATTGTTACACCTACAAGAGCAAACGTACCCAAAACATGGGAAGCAACCATATATCCAAAATAACAATAAAAATAAAATAAATAACCTATACTAAGAAAGCAATGTAAAGAGAGAGTAGAAGACATCCTTGGAAAAATAAGAGTGTTGTCACCGCAAGGAGTCCTCCGTGCAGGAGATGGCTCTCAACTACTTGGGTCAAGTTGCCCTGACCATTAGAACTTCCGGCAATTGTTGGGCGCATGCGGTCGTCACGTGCTTAAAATAACCTTCAGCTCTTTTACGACTGATTGTCCTTCTACCTTGGGGTCAACATCGGCTTTCAGCGCATCGCCTACACTTCAATATTATTTGAAACCTGGTCGCACAAGCTGCAATACACCCAAGATAAAAAGTTTGCTCGTAGAGACACAAAAATTAACAAACATTTAGTTGCCAAGTACCCGACAACGGCACCAAAAACTTGATGACGAGAATTTGGAAGTTAATTTTACTTGACAACCAACTTCCCTTGGACGCGGTATGCGATGCATGTTCCTAAGATATGTGTTATTAGTCATGCGTCGATGGTCATGCGTTGGAATGAAAAATGCGTTAATCGAATGTATGCGATGGCCATGCGTCCTACCACAAGTTTTCTTCCGTTCACACCAAGTATAACTATGAACGCAAGTTTCTCGAGTAATCCGAGATCGAACACAGGGACTTGTAACTATATGTTTGCAATGATTGTGCATCTGGTGGTTGAATAAAAGAATGGAGGGGATATTGCTACGTTAATCCTGCTCCTACTCCTATCTAACAGACAACGCAATGAGAATATGCATGAAAGGTAGAGATGCGACAAACCTTGACATGAAATAAATGTGTGGGAAAATGGATAAAATGCGGAGATGTTTTCATTGCAAAACTTAAGAGTGATCGCAAGGGAAACTTTAGTCAGCGTCAGACTATGCAATCAGGTTACAACCATACACGGCATGTCATTTTCCAATGAAAATGCGGTGCTCCTAATTCTAGGACGCATGTGTTGAACGTAAAGTGTCCCATAGAGCTTATTCCTAAGTCTCTACTCTTGTCCTATGCGATGATGCAAAATGCATGAAAGCAAGGTGACCACATTCAATCCTATCCTATCTCTAGGATGCATGCGATGCGTAAATAACAAATAGTGCTCATTTCTAAGTGCATATCTCTGGTATTATGTGTTCTAATCCGGCTTTCCCAAGCCTAGATTCTGACCTAACCTTCCCAAACCTAGATCCTGTCCTTAGACTACCCTCCCGAGTATTCCTAATGGACGAATGAAACATACATAATACAAGACAATCGCATATACTTCGCTGACCTACAGTTGTTACTATCCCTAGTGAACAACGCGTACCGTGCTTAATGCGTCCAACCACTTACCTTCTCGGGTAGTTGATTGTTGCTGACTTCACTCATAGACAAGCAATGCGTTAGCCTATAGATAGGCATTGCAACAGCTCACACTAAGCAAATAAGGTTACTCACATACTCGCGCAACGCATAACTCTCGGTAGTTTGCTACATACTTCAAATCCCTAATCCACATGACTAAGTATGCAGTACCCAAGCAATCCCACTAAGTATTGCAATGAAAGTAAAGATGCTAAGCAAGATGTTGTAGATGAAGTCGAAGGAAAAGAGAAATGCATTGAAAACACATTGTATTAATTTCTTAATTCCAAACTGTTATACAATACAATATGAGAAAAGAATGGAAAAGAAATGACCGACTAGAAGCAAATATTTGCTTCCAACGGATGTGCGTCAAGGCTGTTGGTGGTACCATGGATGGGTGGAGGAGTTGACTCTCTCAAGATCTAACTCCGATCGAGGGCTTCGGTCGTCACTTGGAATGGATGAAGGAGGTGAAGAACTCTCAGCCGTCTTTTCACGCGTTTTTCTGGATCGCAAGGATCCGCCCCAAGTGAACCTCAGGCAAAAACCTTGGATAAAATGAATTTCAGCTCATCGGCTTCTATTTATAGAGCTTGGGTCGTCGACAGCATTAATTGGACTACTCTGAGTCTGACGTTCGGCGCGTTAGTCCTTTCTGATGTTACCAATGGCGCGGTAGGTGAAATGTCAGCATCAACTTTGGATTTTCTCGAGGTAGATGCGTTGATGCTTTCATTCCACCAACTTTGCATTAATCCCATTAGAATGTGTTGTCGCATAGCCGCAGACATTCAATGGTTGCATTTACTTAACACCGCAACTCTACATGATGACCGCAATCGCTTGGCAAGTACAACTCCCATGCAATGGACGCATACGGCTAATTACCGAAACATCTATGTGTTGATCGATGCCTTTGCCTTGCGATGGAGTGTTTCTCCATATGTGGTCATCTATGCGATGGTCCGATTTTCGCATTTGCGTTCATTTTCTGCATTGGCTACAAAAATAGAACATTGAACGCATAATTAATGCAAATTAATGGGTTAGATGAGATTCGATATGCTGATTGACGCAAACTCTCTTTCTCATGAATTCCTAGCATGATCGACGCATATTCTGCCTAACAACCTTCATAATTCTAAGTAAAAGGCCTAGGATGACATGCATTTCTACATGTCATAAGGAGCATTAACACAATTTTGGTTTGCATGTTTAGCGGAGTCCAACTGTTGGGCTAACCACTCTTCACTAGGCTCAAATACTCAAGATCAACTCTTGAAAGATGAAGAAAAGGCTCATAAATATTTTTTTCAAACCCTCAAAACTCGAAACTCGATGCTCGATGTCTGCCTACTCGATTCTCAACGAGAAATCTCCTTTTTAATAACTGTTTAGCGAAGCCTAACTGTTGGGCTAACCACTCGAAACTCTTGATCCGCCACAACCTTTACCAATAAAGTGTACCTTCCTTTTTAATAACTCAATTTTAGGAATTTCAAAGTTAAATGTGTTTGCCTAAAAAATAAATCCTATGTTGCAAGATCTTCTAAGCATCTTCCATTAGAAGTAAATGAGTGTTAGGTCAAAGAATAAGGTAAGGACTCGTGTTGAAAATGTCGAGGACATTAAAAAGAGAGAGAAAAAAGATGGGGTGAGGGCTTCGTTTTCCTTTTTCACTGTTTGTCTTCTTTTCCCCCTCATTTTCCATTTCATTTTTTTAAAATTTCCTTTACAATTTCTCAAGTTATTTTCTAATTTATTGTCTCAAAATATTTGGATGAAAATTTTTAAACAATAAGATCGGGATTTTAAATATTAAATTTTAAACAATGAAATGTACATTTCCAAGATTGTAAATTTAAGACTTGATTAAAATCTTCATATCCTTAACTTAACCTCCTTAATTATTATTCACTCATAAAACAAAGATGTGGCTAATTTCATTTTTTCTGAATAAAACTCTAAATTCCATTAAGTGAAATAAGATATTACGAAAAAGATGTGACTAATTTTCATTTTGTATGTAAACCTCCAATTTCAGAAAAAGAAATTACATGCCAATTACTTCTTAGTTATATTAATTTCGTTGATATGGCCACATAAACACATAAAAGGAAAAAAAAATCATAGTAGCTAAAACTTTATATTGATCCAAACCAACCCTTTACAACAATGGAGCAATGTGTTTTTGGTGCATAGTTATTCCCACTTATGAATCAAAACATCTTTATGATTAGTGTTGTCTTTCAAATAAATTCCATCATCTTTAGCAATCCAAATGCAGTTAGAATCATAGCACATATTATAGAGCCAAACTGATGTGCTCTCAATCCAAAAGGCTTGGAACGATGAATGTTGTGCATTTGGCTTCTGCAAGTAACACTAGAACAACGTCGTATTCCAAAAGTTTACTCTAAATCTCCAATTGAATTCACTTCCAACATTTAGTTTATGTCCTCCTAAATCATTATCTTTGGATTTACAATGAACAAATAGGATTTGGCCATTGTTTAGCCCATTCACAACGTGGATTTGCCATTTTGCAAGCTCTGCAGCCTTGGTCCCATCAAGTATTGCCAAACACAACACAAAAAACAACACCACACACTGCTTGGTCATACGTCTGGTTTCCATTTGGTTCATCATATTGCACTTGTAAAACCACTTTGAGATTGGTTTTAAAATTGGGATGTCGACAACCTTATGTTTGGGGGTGGGAAGATTGTGTTGTGATGTTATATTATGCTTTATATCATTATTTATACTAGAACTCATAAAAAAAACAAAAGGACGAAAAGAAAGAGACGCTTCTCCTTCAAGAGTAAAATAGTATCCTTTACAGTCATGACATTGACCCATTTTGTTAACTACATGAAATGTTATTTGGGAAGAAACTCATATTAAACTTAAACCTATAGGGCCTTTGTTTTTCTTCTCAGGTTCGATGTATAAGGTCATTTCAAAATGGAGAAGAGATAGCATTTTCTCATCAACTTTAATTTTAGCAATATCTCGATTCCCTTCAATAGCCACTACCTTCATGTCAAATCTTTTAGATAGGGATCTAGTAACTTTTCTAACAAGTTTTCCTTCTTAACACGTCTCTCTTGAGACAAGTGATTTATTTGGAATGTAAAGAAGACAAGCATAAAATTCAATAATGGTCTAATCATCGAGCATTTTCAAGTTTTTGAAATGTAAGGTAAGTAATTGAAGTCTTGACATTTTAACTTTGAATGTTCCCTCATGACCTACATGTAGTATGTCTCAAGCTTCTTTTGCAAAGATGAATGAATTGATTAGCAAAATGTAATTTTATCAACAACATTGAAAATAACACCGAGTCTTCATGAGCTTTAAGAGGAAGCTTCTTACACCGTAATCCACTTCTTTTTTGGTTAGGGAGTATTAACACAATTTTGGTTTGCATCTCTAGCGGAGTTCAATCTACGTATGGTGGACAGTGTGACTAGAGAAAGACACTTCACTAAAATAAAGTTAAGCAATTATAACGTCATAATTATGTTTTGAAAGGAAACATCTATAGATACTAATGAATAACTTAACTTTAATGGCATTGTGGGGGTTTTTATATTGTGAATGCTTCCTTCTTGTATTGAACTCTTCATTTTTTCCAAACTATCACCCAAAACTTTAATTGTACTTCAAATACTCAATAGGTGTACAATAAACAAATAAACTCATGAATGTAATGACGTTCGATAAAAAAAACTTGCTTTCAGATGGTTTGTGGGGATAGTCTTCACTTTGAGAAGTAGTTTAAGACAAGTAAGAATGATATTATTAGGTCTAGAGAATGAAAAAGAATACCAAGACAATCATGTCATTAGTTTCAAATTCTGGGCCTAGGGTTTGAAACTTAAATCTTTATTTGGATGGTAACAAAAAAGGGAAGTTGTAAGCTTGGTTTTTTAAACCTTTTTTAAATTGTATTTCGATTTAGGTTAATCAAATCTCTAATTTGATACAACCGATTTTAAAGTAAATTTGTAATTTATCATAAATAATAGATCATTTATTATTTTCAAATAGGGTTTTTTCAAAAATAAAAAAATAAAGGAAACTATTTACACAAAATAACAAAATTTTAATCTTCTTTGATAGAGGCTGATAAAGGCTGATAAGAGTCTATCATTGTCTATCAATGATAGAAACTGAAAGAACTCTATCATTAATAGACATTGATAGAAGTCTATCAGTGTCTATCTTTGTTTGTTTCTTTTTTCTATTCTTGTAAATAATTTGTCATTTTTCTTATTTGTGAAAAATTTCCTTTACAATTAAAAGATGTGGAAATCATGTTGCCCATAGCCTAGGACAGAACTAACCTTATGAAATTGTAACTTAACCTTATATGAATTTGTGTTTCAAAAGAAAAGAAATTGCTGATATGCAATTATGCCACTTTCACACGACATTCTTGATATGCCATTGCCTTTACCAATAAAGTGTATCTTCCTTTTCGATAATTCAAGTTTAGAAACTTGAAAGTTTAACGTGTTTGCCTTCAAAAGAAATCATATATTGGGAGATATTCTGAGCATTTTCCACGAAAAACAAATGAGCGTCAGGTCAAAGTATACGGTAAGGAGTCATGTTGAAAATGTAGAGGCACTAAAAAATAGGAGCGGAAAAAAAAAGAAGAAGAGGTAAGGGTTTCATTTTCCTTTTTCTCATTTTTTTTCTTTTTTCTCCTTATTTTTCCTTTCTTTTTCTTTTCTTTTCAATTTCCTTTACAATTTCTCTAAGTTATTTTCTAATTTAATGTCTCAAAATATTTGGATAAAATTTTTGAAAGAATAAGATCAGGTTTAAAATATTAAATTTTAATAAAACGAAATATTACATTTCCAAGATTGTAAATTTAAAATTTGATTAAAATCTTCTTTATCCTTCCTTAATTATTGTTCACTCATAAAATTTGATTTCAAGGGACACTAATTTTAAATTTACTCAAGTACATTGCTCCTAGAGTAATACCAGGGAAACCAAGAACTAAACAGTCAAACGAACATGCAAATAATGCAAAAATGAAATGAAAAGAAGAAAATAATTTTAAGAAATGTAAAGTTGAACAAGATTTATAGTACAACAAGATTAATTTTCTTTTTGTGAATACTAAACCTCTAAATTCCATTAAATTCCATTTAAGAGAAATAAGATAGTACAAAAAGGATGTCGATAATTTTCATTTTCTTTTCCTTTCTATTCAGTGCAATCAATAATATGAAGGTATGAACATTATGTAAACCTCCAACTTCAAGAAAAGAAATTACATGTCAATTATTTCTTAGTTATGTTTACTATTTTGTTGATGCGGCTAGTTAAACACACAAAAAAAAAAACCTTAAATTGATCCAAACCAACCCTTTATAATAATGGAGCAATGTGGTTTTGGTGTATAGTTATTCCCACTAATGAATCAAAACATCTTTATGATTAATGCTGTCTTTCAAGTAAATTCCATCATCTTTAGTAAGTCAAATGCAGTTAGAATCGTAACACATCTTATAGAGCCAAACTGATGTGCTCTCAAAAGGCTTGGAATAATGAATGTTGTACATTAGGCTTTTGCAAGTAACACCAGAACAAAGTCGTATTCTAAAAGTTTACTCTAAATCTCCAATGGAATTCATTTTTAACACTAAATTTGTTTTCTCCTAAATCATTGTCTTTGGATTTGCAATGAACAGATAGGATTTGGCCATTACTTAGCCATTCACAATGTGGATCTACCATTTTGCAAGTTCCACAGCCTTGGTCTCATCAAGCATTGCCAAACACGACACAAACAACAACACCACACAATGCTTGGTCATACATCTTATTTCCATTTGGTTCATCGTATTGCACTTGGAAAACCACTTTTGAGATTTTTTAACAAAATTTGGGATGTAGCATGACCATTAGTGTAATGGATTTTTATACAATCCCATTTGGAAAAAAAATCTATATGAGTCAATACTATTAAGAGAAGTTAGTTATAAAATAATAATGTTTTTTGATAGGGATGTGTTTGTTTCACTAGAATAGCCTATCAGTTATAAAATAACAATGTAGTTGTTGTGGGGATATATCAAAAAAAAATTAGGCGACTAGTTTTCTTTTAATTTTTAAACGTTGTTATGAGACTTTTTTTAAAGGAGGTGATGTTTCAAGAATTTAATTTATAAAAAGATTATGTATTTTTCATTCTCTCCACAAAATATGATTCTCATTCCAATTTATTTTGTGTTCTTCATTTCTCTTTGATCATGGGGATCTCGATAACTTTAAGTTTGGGGGTGGGAAGCTTGTGTTGTGATATTATATTATACTTGATACCATTATTTCTATTGGGAGTCATAAAAAAACCAAAGAACGAAAAGAAAGAGACGCTCCTCCTTCTAAAGTAAAATGGTATCCTTTGCAATCATGACATTCACCCATGTTTTCAGCTACATGAAATATTAACTTAGGAAGAAACCCATATTGTTGGGCCTGCACACTTGAAATTCTTGAATGAAAAAACCCAAATGATGAAGCTGGCTGATGCATTGTTTTATGTAATGAAATAATGAAAGGAATTGCGGTGATGGAAAATGAGTTGTGCAACAAGTTTTCTCAGCAGAATCTAAGTATAAAACCTACTGAGTTTCCTGGTAATTCTAGGGTCGAACTCGGGGACTAAGGAAAACAATATGTGGTAGTAATTTTTAAGATCACCTTGCGGTAACAAATAAATTAATGATTGGTTGGTTTGTTGTTTGAAGTATGAAAAATATGCAACGGATTTGAGAAAATATTGATTATGCGACAGATACACTGAGTATGTAGAGGAACGGGTTGAGAAGGTCTTTAGCTAGCGTTTTCAGAGAATGCGTTCAAACTGTGCGATTATGCTACACTCATGCGACAACAATCATTTTTCAATGTAGATGCGGTAGCTCCTAATTCTAGGACGCATGCGATGAATGCGATAATGTCTATAGAGCTTATTCCTAAGTCTCTACTTCTTGCCTATGTGATGATGCAAGATGCACACAAGGACAAGGTGACCACATACAATCATAACTTATCTTTAGGATGCATGCGATGCGTTAATAGCAAACATCACTTATTCCTAAGCTCCTATCTCTTGATTATAAGTTTCTAATCTGACTCTCCCGAGCCTAAATTCTAACCTAACCTTTTCAAGCCTAGATTCTATCCTTAGACTACCCTCCCGAGTATCTCTAATGGACGAATGACGCATAAATAATACAATATAATCGCATAGAATGAAGATCCCCAATTATGTTAGCTAAGTGCTTCTCAACCCATTCAACAGATTTAGCTACTCATGCGTAATATACAGAGAATGAATAGATATAAAGATGTAAATTCCATTTCCATAATCAGTTCAGAGTACAAAATGACAATGGAAGATAAGGATAGAAAGCTTGGTAGAAATTTCTTGCTTCCCAAGGCTTTTACACTATTAACTCTATTTTTCTCAAAAGATGTTCCTACTCCCACAAGAGTTGGCCCTCTCTCTGGTTTCGACGCTTCCGGCACTCTTCCAAGTTCATCGAAACGATCTCTCGGTATAATCTCACTTCCCTCGCTTCCACCTTCTAAGTAAAAGAAAACTATGAACAAGGCTACTTCTATCTAAAGGGAAAATTCTCTAACTGTCGAACTTCTTCACTGAAGGTGGCCTCTGGTATTTATAGAGCTTTGGGGTGAAAGGCTTCTTCTCTCTTACGATTGCACTGATGGGATGACACTAATTCTCTATCTGATGCGCCAAATATTTGTCACCGAAAAGTTGAGTGTACTTGCTATAGTAGGTCGTTAACGATTTGTCAACTTAATTCGGAATCAACAGTCATCAGCTTTCAGTCCCATCGTGATTTATTACACTTTTCACCCAGATGCACCCACCATGATGCGCTGGCTCTATGCGGCAACATTTTTTAGTAGATATTCGTGAGTGCAAATGATCGCATAGCCTTGCGTTAACGCAATCTCTTGATGTGCTCGACCGTTGATTTCTTTGGATCGCATTTTTCGCCTTGCGTCAACGTATTTCTGCAGAAAAATACATACGTTAACTATTTTCGTGCAATGGATGCATGCGACCGCAATATTGTGAACTTAATGCTTTTGGACGCAATAATGTATATTTTTATCATCGTAACCCTGCATTGTTTTATAACTTAGCACTGTAATAACGTCCATTTCTGCCCATTATCACACCCCCAAATTTAAACAATGCTTGTCCTCAAGCATAAGCTAAAGATTTCCTTTAGAAAGTCGACCACCTTCTCTTTCCTAGATTTCTCAAGGATGCCTTATTCAAATCGTATACACCAAAATTTCCTTAATTCTTATCCAGGTCGTTTCTTAAAATATTTCCAAAATTTAGGAACCGTAAGTTTAACCTTCAAAAAGACTTTATTAGATTCCAGGACATCGCATGATTTATTTCAAAAAAAACTTTTTCAGGTGTTAAATGATTCTTTTATCCTTGCGTATTTTAGACATTATATTTTTTTTTTCTGACTTTGCACTGATCCAAGTGTCTCACCTTCATTTTGGCTTGCCCCCACGTGTGTCATATGGACATCCAACTACGAGCAAGGCGCTCTTTCTCAGACTAAACTCATGCCCATTTGGCAGCAGAGTTGCGATCATTTATTTATGCGTTGATCACGATTCCTACCTTCATTTTGGCTTGCCCCCACGTGTGTCATGCGGACATCCACTACGAGTAGGATCCGATTGTAACGTTATGAAATATATATATATATATATATTATAAGCAAGGCTAAAAATAGCAAGGTTGAAAAATGAATACCACACTCCAAAATTTAAAATGCACCAATGTCCTCATTTCAAAAAGATTGAAAGAAGTCATGCGATGTTCTTAGGAAGTTTCGTAAAGGTCAGTTTGAAAGAAAGCTAGCAGACCACTAACTTCTAGAAATATTTCATGAGGTGATTTTCCTAAAATTAAGTTGACTCTAGTGTGTACGAAAAGATAGAAGCATGCGTTTCATCATTGAAATCATAATTGGCAAAGAGAAATTGTGCGGTGGCTTACTAAATTGATCAATGTTAAATGATTGTGGCAACCAGAGAGGATGCATTGATAAAATTTTCAAAACTAAAACGCGATGCGATAGTGCAAAATTTGGAATAAATTCAAGGAAAGATATAACCTCTAAATTTGTATTGTCGCCCACATTATTTTTTGACACATCTGCTTTGCGGCGATATGTTTTCTTTTGATTGCGGTGATGAAATAAAGTAGTTACGTCTTCGTGTAGCACCTTTGCGATCGTTTACCTCGATCGTTGCAAGAAAAACATTGAGAGGGTCAAATACAAAAACAAAGTTACAAAATCGTTTACCACGATCGTTTAACACGATCACATTATATATTTTTTTAAAAGATGTAAAATGAAGACAGATAAACGATATTTGAAATAACATCATAGTGGTGAGAGTTCATGAATCATAATTTAGAAAAGGATATCCCAAAAGTCTTGCGCCCTAGATAATTTTCTATCGTATGCCAGCGCAAGGGCCACTCGATTTCCCTTCATTCCGGATTTCTCAGGTCTACAGAGGCCTTTTCTCGATGAAAATCACCCCCACAATATGCCTTGACTCATTGCCCATTAACCTTAAATGTATGGGTCCCTTCCTCATTAATCAGCTCAACCGCACCATGCGGGAATATTTCTTTAATTATAAAGGGTCCAGACCACCACGACTTTAACTTGCCAGGAAAGAGCCATAACCGTGAATTGAAAAGTAAGAACTTTTCTCCGACGTGGAGATTTTTGCCGCATAGCCGGTTGTCATGCCAACACTTTTCTCGTTCTTTTAAATTTGGCAATTTCATGAGCTTGCGTTCTCCACTCATCAAGCTCGACCAATTGGAGTTTTCTTGCTTCCCCTGCTGCTTTCAAGTCGAAGTTAAGCTTCTTCACCCGCCCACAGCGCTTTGTGCTCTAGCTCCAATGGTAAATGACATGCTTTACCAAACACCAACGCATACGGAGACATGCCTATCGATGTTTTGTAGGCAGTTCAGTATGCCCACAGTGCATCGTCCAACTTTGTTGCCCAATCTTTTCGCGAAGGCTTTACCACCTTCTCCAGTATCAACTTGATTTCTTGGTTGGACATTTCAACCTAATCATTCGTCTGTGGATGGTATGCGGTGGCCACTTTGTGGAGGATATTATATTTGCACAGCATTCTTTGACAGTGTGATTGACAAAGTGGGTGCCTTCATCACTTATTATGGCATATGGGTTGCCAAAACGAGTGAAAATATTCTTCTTCAGGAATTTGGAGACTACCGTCGCATCGCTTTCGGCACATGCTACTGCTTCTACCCACTTGAACACGTAGATGACGGTTAATAAAATATAGTTTGACCATTCGATGGTGGGAATGGTCCCATGAAATCAATGCTCCAGACGTCGAATAACTCCAGTTCTAAAAAGATGTTAATGGGATCGCATGTTTCCATGCAATATTACCCATGCGCTGACACCGGTCACATCTCATCGCGTAGTCTCTTGCATCCTTAAATAGTGTTGGCCAATAGTACCCACTTTGTAATACTTTCGCTGATGTGCACTGGCCTCCAAAGTGCCCGCCATATGATGAATCATGACATTGCGATAATATGCGTTGGTGAGTTGTATCCGATACACACAGTCGCAGAATCTTGTCTGACCCATCTTATCTAGATTTGGTTTATCCCAATAATAAGATCTGCATTCATGCCTGAGCCGCCTCTTTTGGTGGTCAGTATAATCTTCGGGAAATTTCTCGCAAACCAGATAATTTACCACGTCTTCAATCTGAAATAGCTGCTCGTCTGGGAACACTGCGCTCACCTCTGACTGATTGCAGTCAACCTCAGGATTTTTCAATCTGGATAAATGATCCACAACTTGATTCTCTGTCCCCTTGTGATTAATTGTTTCCATATCGAATTCCTGGAGGAGGAGAACCCATCTAATCAACCTCGTCTTCACATCCTTCTGTGGTGGTTTAGTTAGTTTGAGTAGGGTTTAAAGTATTACTCGCATATGCGATGGGATGTAGTATTGTTTTTCTCTTCTGCACCAGCACTGCTCCCATCGCATACCCGCTCACATTGCACATTAATTCAAAGGGTAGTGTCCAATTTGGTGTGATCAATACGGGCGCAGTCGTTAACACATTCTTCAAAATCATGAATGCGTTGAGGAAATTGTCATCAAAGTCAAACTTTCTATCAGCCTTCATCAACGCACTCAGCGGTCGTGCAATCTTTGAGAAGTCTTTGACAAAATGTCTGTAAAATCCGATATGTTCCAAGAAGCTCCTAACAGCCTTTACACTCATTGGAGGTGGGAGCTTTTCAATCACTTCAATTTTTGCCTTGTCGATTTTCAATCTGTCCCTAGAGACCTTGTGCCCCAGCACGATGCCCTCCTTCACCATAAAATGGCATTTCTCCCAATTAAGCACAAGGTTCGTCTCCTTACATCTTTTCAATATCTTCTCCAAGTTGTCAATACAGACATCGTATGTGTGCCCATATATAGAGAAGTCGTCCATGAATATTTCTACAGAGTCTTCGAGATATTCTGAAAAGATGGTCATCATGCACCTTTGGAAAGTGCTCGGCGCATTGCAGAGGCCGAACGGCATGTGGCGAAAAGCAAATGTTCCATACGGGCAGGTGAATGTGTTCTTTTCTTAATCTTCAGGAGCAATCATGATCTGATTATAATCGGCATAGCCATCCAAGAAGCAGTAGAAGTCATTTCCAGCTAGACGATCCAACATTTGGTCAATAAAAGGTAAAGGGAAATGATCTTTCTTTGTTGCCGCATTGAGTTTGCAATAGTCCATACAAAGCCGCCATCCGGTGACGGTCCTTTGCGGTATCAGCTTGTTATTTGCGTTAGGGACTACCGTCATCCCTCTTTTCTTTAGCACGCACTGCACGGGGGTTGACCCATGTGCTGTCTACTATTGGATAGATGATGCCCGCGTCTAACCACTTGATTATCTCTTTCTTTACGACCTCCTTCATTGCAGGGTTGAGTCTGTGCTGATGTTCGATCGATCCTTTGTGGTTTTCTTCGAGACGAATTCTATGCATACAGTATGTGGGGCTAATTCCTCAAATTTGAGCGAGTGTCCAACCAATTGCTTTTACATATTTTCTCAGAATGCTCAACAACACATTTTCTTAGTTTTCATTAAGTGCAGAGGAAATGATTACTGGTAGCTTTTCATTCTGCCCTAGAAACGCATACTTCAGGTGGTTAGGAAGAGTCTTTACCTCTATTGTTGGTGGTTGTTCTAAGGACAGTTTTGTTGTTTTTCTTTCTTCATTCACTATCAGATTAACTTCTTGAGATGCGATCACTTCATCTTCCTTGTTTGTTTTCTTCTGTGATCGCATTACATGCTACAATGGATGCGATCGCATCCTCATCTTCCTTTTCATCTTCAGGCTTCTCTTCTTCATTCAAACTCTGTTCATCGGCGGATTCATTAAGGTCTTCTTCGTCAGGATGTTTCATGGCACGGATAATGTCAAGGCTTTTATACTGTTAACTCTATTCTGCTCAAAAGATGTTCCTACTCCCGCAGGAGTTGGCTCTCTTTCTGATCTCGATGCTTCCGGCACTCTTCCAAATTCTCCGGAACAATCTCTCAGTACAATCTCACTTCCCTCATTTCCACATTCTAAATAAAAGAAAACTATGAACAAGGCTACTTCTATCTAAAAGGAAAATTCTCTACCTGTCGAACTCCTTCACTAAAGGTGGCACTGGTATTTATAGAGCTTTAGGGTGAAAGGCTT
The DNA here is from genome assembly GCF_027475165.1 of Benincasa hispida. Lineage (NCBI taxonomy): Eukaryota > Viridiplantae > Streptophyta > Magnoliopsida > Cucurbitales > Cucurbitaceae > Benincasa > Benincasa hispida. The sequence continues at coordinate 71,728,288 of NC_143486.1, forward strand.
CTTCTCTCTTATGATTGCACTGATGGGACGACATTAATTCTCTGTCTGATGCGCCGAATATTTGTCACTGAAAAGTTGAGTGTACTTGCTATAGTAGGTCGTTAACGGCTTGTCAACTTAATTCGAAATCGACAGTCTTTAGCTTTCAGTCCCATCATGATTTATTACGCTTTTCACCCAGATGTGCCCACCATGATGCGCCGGCTCTATGCGGTAACCTTCTTGAGTAGATAGTCGCGAGTGTAAATGATCGCATAGCCTTGCGTTAATGCAATCTTTTGATGCGCTCGGCCTTTTTGCTGATCCAAACCATGATCAACCCAAGTTATTTTGCCCTAAATAATTTTTGGTAGGTAGAAAACTTGGTCCAGGTTGCTCCACGATCTTCCAGCTGATGTGCAACACATGGATAGATCCACTTTCTTCTGCCTGATGGAAGTGATGCCTTCTGCTCTGATGGGAAATGAATTTTCAAACAAATTAATTTTCTCTCTCTCTCGTTCTCTCCTCTGTTTGCAAAAAACTCTTTCTAACTCTTTTCTTTCTGATTATTTTCGTGAATTTGCTGTGTGAATGAAGAAGAAAAAGAACATGCAATATAATAAAGAGAAAGAAGAGAAGAAGATCTACACGATGATATATGTTGTTCGGCAATACAGTGCCTACATCCACGGGAAGGAGAAGAATCTTTTATTTCAAGAGCTCAGTCACACTTTTCTTTACAGATCTTGTAGCTTTCTTATAAGCTTCTGTAAGATAGTATTAGAAATTGTAAATGATGCATATTTATACATTTTTAGCTGATACAAGTAGTTACATAACAAACTATAAAGAAAAATGTAAAAGCTGGCCCTTTAAGCTCAACATGGAAGCTTTTCTCCTTCCAGATCTGACTTGTCTTCACCCTTTTTCAGGAAGCTAGAAGCCGATCTGATCAAGATAGTTGGAGAGCTTAAGCTTTAAAATTGGTTTGGTAAGCATATCAGCGGCATTCTCACTGGTATGGACTTTTAGAACTTCGACTTCACCCTTTTCTATTCTGTCCCTTCCAAAGTGATATTTAATATCTATGTGTTTGGTCCTTGAGTGGTATTAAGGGTTTTTGGAATGATGAATGGCACTTTGGTTATCCCAGTAGATCTTAACTACTGTTTGATTGATACCAAAATCCTTCATCAACCCCTTTAACCACAATGCTTCTTTTATTGCCTCTAATAAAGCCATGTATTCTGCTTCAGTAGTCGATAGGGCTGTGATTGACTGAAGATTTTCTTTCCAACATAATAAATTTGGACCATAAAAGAATAGATAACCTAGTAATGATCTCCTTTTGTCTTGGTCACCTGCAAAATCTGAATCAACATATCCATATAGCTCTGATTATGTTTCTTTTGTACTTTGATATGTTAATTTAGATTGTTTGGACTATATTAAGAATCTTAATATCCATTTTGTTGCTTCCCAGTGCCTTTTTCTGGGGTTAAACATGTATCTACTGACAAGACTAGTACAATAGGAATAGTCTGGTCTAGTAGATATCATTAGATACATTAGACTACCTACTGCTTGGTTGTAAGGAATTAATTGCATTTGAGTCAAATGTTCTATGTCTGTTTTCTTGGGTTAATTTTCTAAAGAAAGTTTAAAATGACTAGCAATAGGTATAGTGACAGGTTTAGCATTAGACATATTGAATCTTTTAATAACCTTTTCACAGTAGTTTAATTGACTAATGGTGAGGATAGAGGAAGCCCTGTCTTACTTATTTCAATCCCAAGAATCTTTTTAGACTGACCCAAGTCCTTCATGTCAAACTTTCTCTTTAGGAGATCTTTGACATGTTTTAAATCCTCCTTAGATTTCCCAGCTAGCAACATATCATCCACATAGAGTAGTAGATAGACTTTGTCCTTATAGGTTGTTGAATTAACATAAGAACAAATGTCGTAGGTACTTCTTTGAAACCTAATGCTCTCTATGTAATCATTAAATCTTCTGTACCAGAATCTAGGGGATTGTTTAAGACCATATATAGATTTGTTTAGGAGACAATAAAGGTTTTCCTTTCCTCTTTCTTCAAACCATTTAGGTTGAACCATATAGATAACGTCTTCTAGATTTCCATGAAGGAAAACTATTTTAACATCTAGTTGATCTAATTCAAGGTTGTACTGAGCAACTAGAGATAGTAGAAGTCTAATAGTGGTTTGCTATACTACTGGTGAAAAACTTTCAGAGTAGTCTATGCCTTCCTTTTGGGTAAACCCCTTTGCCACTAACCTAGCCTTGTACCTAGGTTTTTCTTCTTTAGTAGAACCCTCCTTTAGTTTATATATCCACTTGGAAGCTATAGGCTTGCATCCTTTTGGAAGAGGAGCTAGGGTCCAAGTATTATTGACAGTGAGTGATTCCATTTCTTCACAATTAACTTCAATCCAAGACCTAACATTAGGGCAGTTCACTGCCTCTTCAAAAGTTGCAGGTTCTTGGTCATTAGAAGCTATTGTGGCATTTAGAACTAGGTTCATGTAATTAGTTTTAGTACACCTAGCTAGAGGAACTATCACTCTTCTTTATCTATCCCTAGCCAATGAGTACTGACTTAAATCTGGTTGAGTTTTAGTATTCTCAGTAGGCTTACTTGAGTTTTCCTCTTCTTCTTCTTCTTCAGTTTCATTAGAAGGGTTATGACTAGTGGGTGAATCTTTAGGTGTTTCCACCTCAATCCTAGCAGTACTAGGGCTTTTAGAAACTTCACAGGTTGTCTTTTCCTTTTGCATAAACATCTCTTTTTCTCTAAAAGTGACACCCCTGCTTACAACAAATCTTTTCTCCATCTTAAAGCCTTTAACACCTTCCGAGAACCCAACAAACATACATTTCACTGCGCAAGACTTTAGTTTCCCCTGACTTTGGTGAATATAGCCAACACATCCAAATACCCTTAGATTTTCTAGGTTAGGAGGATGTGTTGTCTATTTTTCTTTAGGAGTTAGGAAGTTTAGGGAGGAATGAGGACATCTATTTAAGGTGAAAACAGTTTAGCTTGCTGCCTTAGCCCAATACCTTTCACAAAGAATTGCATCACAAATAAGACAACTAATCTTTTCCATGATTGTTCTATCAAGTCTTTCAGCAACTCCATTCTATTGAGGAGTAAATCTAACAGTCTTATGCCTAGTTATTCCTGTTTCTTTACAGAACTTATTAAACTCTTCACTGCAGAATTCCAGTCCATTATCAGTTCTTAGTATTTAAATTCTTTAGAAGTTTACTTCTCTATCATGAGTTTTCACTCCTTAAACTTATCTAACACTTGGTCTTTAGTTTTAAAGAAGTGAACCCAACTTTTTCTAGAGATGTCATCAGTAAAAGAGAGTAGATACCTTGAGCCACTTAGGCTAGGTGTAGGAGCTGGACCCCATAGGTCTGAGTGAATATAATCTAGGATAGCCTTTGTGGTGTGTTGTGCTTTAGTGAAACTTTGCCTTGTGGCCTTTCCTAAAACACAATGTTCACAAAAAGTTAGATTTTCTGAGAGACCTTTAATAGAATCCCTTGCATAGATAGGACTTCTAGGCTTTTAGCACTAATGTGAGACAATCTCTTGTGCAAAACATCAACCTCTATGATCTCATTTGTGGTGGCAACATATGCCCCTATCATTATTTCAACTCTTTTAACCACAAATAAGTCATTTACCTTTTTCCCAACTAGTATTACCTTAGAATCTTTTAACATCTCAAGGGTTTCTCCTTTATTGCTGTATTCACACCCAATTGCATCAAGCATTCCTAAGGAAATTAGGTTTCTCTTAAGAAGTGGAACATATCTCACATTTCTAAGAAGTTTAATAGTTCCATCCTTAAGTTTCATAGAAACAAAGCCAATGCCTTCTATCTTACAGCCTTGGTTGTTTCCCATATAAACCATTGCTCCTTCAATTTCTTCAAAGGTGTTGAACCATAGTCTCATAGAGGTCATGTGATAGGTGCATCCAGAATCTAGGACCCAATCATGTTTTCCTAGGGGATTTACATGGTTGGATTTATCTAAGGTTGAGGCTAGATTATATGAGTAGATATAAGAGCCTTGTACCATAGAAGCTTCGGGCTGTTTACCTTTAGAGTCCTTTTCTTTCTCTTGGTTCTTCCTTTAAAGAATAAAGCAGTCTTTGATTAAATGTCCTTTCTTTTTGCAGTATTTACATTTTTTCTGTTTAGGCTTTTTTTCTTCTGAATATGTGATTTTCTGTCCTTTGAGTGATTTGGTTTAAAATTTCTAGCAAATAACCCTTCACCACTAAGATGATCCTTTTTATCAGTTTGTAACTCTAGCTCTCTAGTTCTTAGGGCTGATATTATTGTATCAGTACTTATATTATCCCTTCCATATTTTTGAGCATTTTTACTCTCCCTATAGGGTTAAGGAAGAGAATTAAGAAGCACATAGGCCTCATTTTCATCCCCCAGTTTCTCTCCTAAGATTTTGAATTCAACAACAATTTTCTTGAATTTATCTAGATTATAAGTCAAAGATTTTGATGAATCCATTTTAAATGTAAAGAATTTCTCCCTAAGGTATATTTTACTAAGAAGATTTTTCGTAGCATATAATTCTTCCAGTTTAGTCCATATCCTATAGACTGTTTGTTGATCTAAAACTTGCCTTAAAACATTATCACTAAGGTTTAGGACTAATGTACCATAAGCTGCCAGTGCCCCATCTTCTTTTTCTTGAGCTGTCACTAAGGGTAGGAGTGTTGATGGGTCAAGAAGAGCTCTGTGAGCTTTTTGTTGGCCGAGAATTGCTTTGATTTTTGCCTTCCATAGGCCAAAATCTCCTTTACCATCGAACTTCTCTACTTCAAATCTTGCTACTTACATTTTGGAATGAAAACTTGAATCTTGAATCTTCAAGAACTGTAATCTTGTAAGTCTTTTGCTCTGATACCACTTTGTTGGGCCTGCACACTTGAAATTTTTGAATGAAAAAACCCAAATGATGAAGCTGGCCCTTTTTGCTAATCCAAACTGTGATCAACCCAAGTTATTTTGCCCCAAATAATTTTTGGTAGGTAGAAAACTTGGTCCAGGTTGCTCCACGATCTTCCAGCTAATGTGCAACATGTGGATAGATCCACTTTCTTCTGGCTGATGGAAGTGATGCCTTCTGTTCTAATAGAAAATGAATTTTCAAACAAATTAATTTTCTCTCTCTCTCGTTTTCTCCTCTGTTTGCAGAAAACTCTTTCTAACTCTTTTCTTTTTGATTATTTTTGTGAGTTTGCTATGTGAATGAAGAAGAAGAAGAAAACTCTTTCTAACTCTTTTCTCTCTCCTCTTTTTGATTATAATGATATAATTATGTTTTAGAAGGATATATCTATAGAGACTAATGAATAACATAACTTTAGTGGTACTGTGGGGGACTTTTATTTGTGAATGTTTCCTCATTAAGTTGATCTCTTCATTTTGTCCAAATTATCACCCAAAACATTGATTGTACTTGAAATACTCAATTCGTGTAAAATAAACAAATAAATTCATGAATGTAATGACTTTCATTAAAAGAAACTTGCTTTGAAATGGTTTGTGGGGATAGTTTTCACTCTGAGAAGCAGTTTAAGACATGCAAGAATGACATTGTCAAGTCTTGGAAAAGAATATCAAGACTATCATGTGTTTAATTTAGATTTTGAATTCTTGGCCTAGGGCCTGAAACTTAATTCTTTAAATTGTATTTCAGTTTGGGTTAATTAAATCTCTAATTTGATACAACCGAGTTTAAAGTAAATTTGTAATTTATCATAAATAATAGACCATTCATTATTTTCAAATAGAGGGTTTTCCAAAAATACAACAATAAGGAAAAATATTTACACTAAATAGAAAAATATTTACACTAATGAGTGTCTATCATTGTTTTTCTTTTTTCTTTTTCCCTATTTCTGTAAATAGTTTATCATTTTTTTTATCTATGAAAATTTTTCTTTCAAATATCTGAATAATACATAACTCCTAAACGAAAATATTAAAACAGTTAAAAGATGTGGAAATCATGCTGCCCATAACCTACAACAGAACTAGCCTTATGAACTTGTAACTTAACCTTATATGAATTTGTGTTTCAAAAGAAGTGAATTTGCTTATATCTAATTATGCCTCCTTAACATGACGTTCTTGATCCGCCATAGCCTTTACCAATAAAGTGTATCTTCCCTTTTAATAATTCAATTTTAGGAATTTCAAAGTTAAATGTGTTTCCCTAAAAAATAAATCCTATGTTGTGAGGTCTTCTGAGCATCTTCCACGAGAAGCAGATGAGTGTCAGGTCAAAGCATACGACAAGGACTCGTGTTGAAAATGTCAAGGACATTAAAAAGAGAGAGAAAAAAGATGGGGTAAGGGCTTCTTTTTCCTTTTTCTCTTTTTGTCTTCTTTTCCCCCTCATTTTCCATTTCCTTTTTTTTAAAAAAAAAAATTCTTTTACAATTTCTTAAGTTATTTTCTAATTTATTGTCTCAAAATATTTGGATGAAAATTTTGAAACAATAAGATTGGGGTTTTAAATATTAAATTTTAATACAATGAATATTACATTTCCAAGATTGTAAATTTAAGAATTGATTAGAATCTTCTTATCCTTAACTTAACCTTCTTTATTATTATTCACTCATAAAACAGTATTTCAAGCGACAACAATTTTAAATTTACTCATTTATATTGCTCTTAGATTAATACCATGGGAACCAAGAACTAGAAAGACAAATCAACGTACAAATAATGGAAAAATGAAATGAAAAGAAGAAAAGAATTGTGAGACGTAAATTTGAACCAGATTTATAGTACAACAAGAATAGTTTTCCTTTTTCGAAATACTAAACCTCTAAATTCCATTAAAAGAGATAAGATAGTATGAAAGAGATGTGGCTAATTTTCTTTTTTTTCCCTTCTATTCATTGCACTACACATATGAAGGTATGAACATTATGTAAACCTCCAATTTCAAAAAAAGAAATTACATGTCAATTACTTCTTAGTTATATTTACTCAAATTTCGCTGATATGGCCACTTAAACACCCAGAAAAAAAAACTTCACAATAGCTAAAACTTTATATTGATCCAAACCAACCCTTTACAATAATGGAGCAATGTGTTTTTGGTGCATAGTTATTCCCATTTATGAATCAAAACATCTTTATGATTAGTATTGTCTTTTAAATAAATTCCATCATTTTTAGCAATCCAAATGCAGTTAGAATCGTAGCACATATTATAGAGCCAAACTGATGTGCTCTCAATCCAAAAGGCTTGGAATGATGAATGTTTTGCATTTGGCTTCTGCAAGTAACACCAGAACAATGTCGTATTCCATAAGTTTACTCTAAATCTCCAATTGAATTCACTTCCAACATTTAGTTTGTGTTCTCCTAAATCATTGTCTTTAGATTTACAATGAACCGATAGGATTTGGCCATTGCTTAGCCCATTCACAACATGGATTTGCCATTTTGCAAGCTCCGCAGCCTTGGTCTCATCAAGTATTGCCAAACACAACACAAACAACACCACCACACACTGCTTGGTCAAAGGTTTGGTTTCCATTTGGTTTATCATATTGCACTTGTAAAACCACTTTGAGATTGCTTTTAAAATTGGGATGTTGCATGACCAATAGTATAATGGATTTTTATACAACCTCATTTCGGAAAAAATCTATATAAGTCAATACTATTAATAGCTATTAGTTATAAAATAACAATATTTTTAGATAGGGATGTGTCTGTTTCACTAGAATAGTAGTCAGCTATAAAATAACAATGTAACTACTATGGGGATATACATAAAAAAATAGGCGACTAGTTTTCTTTTGATTTTTATACGTTGTTACAAAACTTTTTTAAAGGAGGGAAAGTTTTAAGAATTTAATTTATAAAAAGATTATGTATTTTTCATTAGTTTAAATTGTGAGATTCTCTCCACAAAACTTATTCTCATTCAAAATTATTTTGTGTTTTTCATTTCTCTTTGATCATGGGGATGTTGACCTATAGGGCCTTTCTTTGTTGTTCTTCTCAGGTTGGATTTGTAAGGTCATTTCAAAAGGGAGAAGAGATCCCATTGGCCATTATCTTCCTGTCAAATCTTTTAGGCAAGGATCTAATAACTTTTGTAACATGCTTTCCTTCTTTACACATCTCTCTCTCGACAAGTGATTCGTTTGGAATACAAAGAAGACAAACATAAAATTCAACAATGATCTAATCATCGAGCATTTTCAAGTTTTCAAAATGTAAGGTAAGCAATTGAAGTCTTGACATTTTAACTTTGGACGTTCCCTCATGAGCTAACTGTAGTATGTCTCAAGCTTCTTTTGCAAAGATGAATGAATTTATTAACGAAATTTTATCAACAACATTGAAAACAACACTGAGTCTTCATGAGCTTGAAGAGGAAGCTCCTTCTTAGGCCGCAATCCACTTCTTTTTCAGTTAGGGAACATTAACACAATTTTGGTTTCCATAAGTGGAGTCCAACATTTGGGCTAACCACTCTTCACTAGGCCCAAATATTCATGATCAACGTTGGAAAGATGAAGAAAAGGCTCAGAAATATTCCGTTGAATCCTCGATACTCGAAACTCGATGCTCGACGTCTTCCTACTCGATGCTTGATGAGAATTCCCTTCTCCGCCTGGCGAGTCTCTGTTAAATCCTAAATGGAACTTGATGACAACTGAACTAATACTCGATCTTACTTGATGATTCTTGAACGATACTCGGTGCGACTTGAAGGTGAAAACAATCAACTCGACACAAATAGAGAAGATCTATGCACGATTGAACTTGATACTCAACGATGTGATTTGAATGGTGAATGAATGTGAGCGATTTGTAGTAAAGAAAGTGATCGCATGAACAAAGATAAAGAAAGAAGGTGAGACATAGTGTTTACGTGGTTCGATAAGATTGCCTACGTCCACGGGAAGATCTGAGTTCCTTACTAATGAAGATTGCGTACAGTTTTTGTTATTATAAGAAGACTAGGAAAAATTATGATAACTCTCTCTATTTTGTTTGAAGGATAAGAGGTATTTATAAAGTATACCAGCTGACTGTTCACAAAGTTAGTTATAAACAAATAAAAAGCTAAGGTATTTGAGTCAAAGTCTCTTCAAAATCTCCACCTTGACTCCAATGCCTTGCAATCATCTAATCTTTCTGATTCTGACCATTCTGTCTACCTTGTGTCTGGAAGCTCAAAACCAACTTGTTCTATACATTTAAACAATTTAAGTTTTGAAATAGGTTTTGTTAACATGTCAGCTGCATTGTCTAAAGTATGAACCTTTAAAATTTCTCTCTCCACTGTCTCAATTTTATCTCTAATGAAATGATACTTGATATAAATGTGCTTAGTTCTAGTGTGATATTGTGGATTTCAGGATAAATGGATAGCATTTTGGTTGTCACAGTAGAGTTTCACCACTGTTTGATCTATTCCAAAGTCTTTCAGCAATCCCTTAAGCCACGCTTCTGTTAAAGTCATATATTCAACTTTTTTTGTAGATAAGACTACTATAGGCTATAGTGTTGCTTTCCAACTAGATAGATTAGGATCATAAACGAAAAGGTAACATGTTAAAGATCTCCTTTTGTCCAAATCACTAGCATAGACAGCATCCACATATCCATAAAGTTTTAAGTTTGGTTCAGCTGATCTTTGGTAGACTAATCTTGAGTTTTTAGACCAAACCAAGTACCTTAGGATCCATTTAATAGCCTCTCAGTGTCTCTTACCAGGATTAGACATATATCTACTAACTAAGCTAGCTGAATATGAGAGATCAGGTTTGGTAGAAATTATTAAATACATTAGGCTTCCGACTACTTGACTATAAGTTATGACAGTCATCTATTTCTGATGTTCTTGGTCAGAATCTTTAGGAGAGTTAGCTGAGGAAAGCTTAAAGTGCTGAGCAATAGGTCAGCTCACTGGTTTTGCATCATTCATGTTGAACCTTTTATGGATCTTCTCATAGTAATTAGACTGATTGATGCTTAAGATAGACTCTACTGGGATTGGTGTCCTAATTCTCCCGAAGTCTCGTAGTTTGTAGACTGTACACATTGTTATGAATAAAATAAGAGATATTTTATTTGGCATTTACTCATATCTAATAAACAAAGCTTCATGGTTATTGTATGAAAACTTAAGCATGTATATGAGATATACAAGTGGATCAACCTTAAGTGATAACCTAAAAAGGTCTGTTGTATAAGGATTAAGGAGGGATAACTGATCCTGGTGACACTACGGATACGACTCCCTTCGTAGAGGTTTGCAAATGTTGTGAACTACTACAGATGGTAGATCCTAACCATTCATGTGGAAACATGCGAGTGAGGGTGTTCTATACAAAGAGTTTATATAAGACCGGACCACGAGATGACTAGTCTCTTTATATAACGTCGTTGATACTTGAGACTTGCATCTCACCTAAACAACCATAGGTGACATGACCTCAATCCTGAGTGTTTTAAGAATTCCTTGCTTTGAGGGCAGTCCTTTGATTAGTATGGGTGAGAGTGGTCAGATATCCAACTCAACATGCCTACCTTTTTGGGGATTTGTCTGATCTGGGAGCTGAGAACTTAGTTACACAAGATGGAATTCACTCCTTCCCCGAAGTAGGGGTAAGTAGATAGACTGCTCTCTTCAAGGCTGGGTCTTGAACATAGTGGCCATAACTTCTCTTTGGAAGAGAAGACTCAGTCATAGTAGGACTATAACTTATGTTCGTTAGAGGGATAAGTGGTACTTAAGAGTTAGATGTAACTATAGAGGCATAACGGTTATTGGCCCAGCTGTACTTATGAGAGGTCTGTGAAGGGTTATCTCACTGTTGATTGGTTGATATGGACACAAAATATATCTATAGTAAGGAGAGTGCAGCTGTCGGTCTTTAGTGGAGTGCCTGGTAGTTAACAGATGGTGGATCCCGTGATAAAGATTTTAGTTAGTTATTCACATACCGTTGGAGCTTCAAGCTATAGGTCCATAAGGTCCCCTTGGTAGCTCAATGGCTTCAAGTTGAGAATCAGTTCTTGGTGTTGATTTGAAATGTTCAAATTGTCAAGAGGAAATTCGATTATATATGATATGATCGGTGTGATGTATGAGATACATCAAGTGAGGGATTAATGTAAATGTAATTTACATTAAGTACCATAAAATAGAAAAAGAGCTATGATTTATATGTTTCATGAGATGAAACATTAAAATTATAGGTTATAAATATAATATGGTAAGTTGGTTATCATATATATTTATAATAATATTAATTATTGGATAATTATCTCTTTTTTCTCTAGTAACCAATTGAGTGGGAGGTTATTAGTAGTTTTCATGGTAACCGTGAGATAAAAAGGAAAAATATTTTCCAAAATTTAAAAGAGTTTCCATTCTCGAAAAGATACTCATGGTTTGCTGTCAAGTGAATTCGATTCACTAAAAATAGCATAAAGAGAGACTAAACGATTGTGAAGTGGCACTATATGGTAGTTCACTCAGTTGGTCATAGCTAAACGATCGCAGGGCTTTTTCTATACTATAGATTGCCTTCTTCTAAACGATTGAGCATTCGTCTATACGATAGACACTTCTCATCTCCCACTTTCTCAATCGTCTACACGATTGTTATTCCTCCGGTCTCTTCCTCTAACCAAGTCCACATAGAGCCCACAGTTCTGGATTCTTACACTGAGAATACCAAGGTAGCCATTGTGGTGGTGTCCTCACTTAACTCGACTGAGCTCGAGGTTTTGGAGGTCATTCGTTGGGTTTATGATCTTGGAGTTCGTTGAGTTCGTGTTAGCTATTTTTGTTGGGGTTGATGTCCTAAAGTCTCATGTCCTGTAGTTTGTAAACTGTTTGTACGAACGCTTGTGTTGTATAATATACGATATTTACTTCACATCTTGTTTTTGCTCAGTTGTATTTGCTTTACCACGAACCAATAAACATAAAATACCTGGTTATCTGTATGTAACTTAAGCATGTATGTGGTGACATAAAAGTGGATCATATCTTGAGTGATAACCAAAATGGTCTGTAGTTTATGGATATAGGAGGAACCTTGTCCTGGTAACGCTACGGATGCGGCCCGCTTTGTGGAATGGTCACAAGTGTTATGACTTGTCACAGATGGTCTGATCCAGATCATTCTTGTAGGGGACATGCGAGCGGGGGTGTCCTATACAAAGAGTTTGTATAAAACCTGACCACGAAGTGTTAAGTTTCGTTATATAACATCGTTTATGACAGAACCTTCACTTCACTAGGATGACCATAGGTAACATGACCTCAATCCTGAGTGAGTTGGGAACTCTTGCCATTGAGGGTGATCATTTGATTTATATGGGTGCGAGTGGCCAGGTCACCGATTCAAACCTACCATTTTGGGATTCGTCTGATTTAGGAGCTGGGAACTCAGCAACACAAGATGGAATTCACTCCTTCCTCAAAGCAAGAGCAAGTAGATAAATAGCTCCCTTAAGGGCTGATTCCAGGCCTTGAACGATGTGGCGCAACACACCTTCTCTTGGCCCAAGAGGTGTTCACACATAGTTGGACTATGTTGTATTATTCATTAGAGGAATCAGTGGTACTTAAAGAGTGAAGGGTCATCATACTTGTGATTGGTTATATCCGATGGACATAGAAATATATCTGTGATAAGAAGAGTTCAGCTGTTGGTCTTCAGTGGAGGAGAAATGACTATAGTAGATATGTGATATCAAACTATAGGGTAAGAATATAGTATGATTATATTCTTTAATTATTAAATTGGTTAATTATGAGATAATTGGTTGTTTTATTCTCCTCAATCGTGCGTTAGTGGGAACAGCTTCATTCGGTTATGGTAACCGATAAATAAAATGAAAATTGTTTTCATTTGGCAAAAAGATCGAAAATTCGCAATCGGTGTGAAAACAGAAACGATCGCCTAGCTTGAGAGCCTATACGATGTAGCTCATTATCTAAACAATCGCACACCAGAGACTAAACGATTGCATGCCTTTTCTTAAACGATCGCATAGCGTGCCGTGTTTTCTAAACGATCGTCTACCTTTTATTAAACGATCGCTTAGTAAAACCTACAGGATCGTGTAGATTCATCTAAACGATAAGCATCCCTGCTATGTGATAGCTCTTTCTCTCCCACTTGCTTATCGTCTACATGATCTGTCTTTTCTACCTCTACCAAATTCACCAAAGACCACACTTTGGATTCTCACTCTATGAATACCAAAGGCTCCAACTGGTGGCGTCGTCCCCACTGTTCACTTGTTCGTGCTTATTCAAGTTACTGCTTCTCGTGTAGACAATCCTGCTGCTGCACATAACTGAGTTGTTGGGCGATAGAGTTCGCGTAGAGGTTCTTCCACTACTTTGAGTTTGATGTTTGAAAAGAGTCTTTAACTGGTATGAGAACTCTTTCCCTTGTGTTTTATTTATCGAAGCATGCCGTTAATTAGTGTTTATTTGCATAACTATCTGTTAGAATGTATGTGTTGTATTTCGGTCCCAAAGAAATCGAAAAGATCCAAACACGCTCATGGATGCTCGACGTTGAGAGATCCTTCAATTGGTATCAGATCCAGGTTCTGATATTCCAATTTCATTGTTGCAACAAATTACATATACATTCATGGTGGATGCATGTCTGCTCTGTTTAATTGTTTAATTGCTGTGGATGTGCAGATTAATGGATGTTTTCGGTGATGTTAGCCTCGATTTTATTTAATTCTTTTACATTTTCGGTTGATTGTAAAGGCCTCTGCATTTTTGGGCATTAATAGTCATTACCATGTATGTAATTCAAAGTAAGTTTGAGTCTTGAGTTGTTCGTGAAGAAGATTGGAGCAATGGTTGCAGTTCTTCAAGGAAGGAGACGATCAAGGGTTGATCGAATCGTGTAGACGATGGGGTAAGCGATTTCTGAGTATCGGGTCGTGTAGATGATGGGATCCTCACGTATCATTTAATGCGCAAAGCACTAGACAATCGTTTAGCTTCATCGCTTAGTAAGTGACTAAACGATTGCTTAGCAACACATGGTAAATCGTTTACCTTTCATCGTGTTAAGCGATCGCCTAGACGATTAGGCTTCATAGCCTTATTGTCGTCTAAGCGATCGTTTAGCTTTTGCGCCTATCATCTAGTGTGCGCTGGGTGATTGCTTACCTTTGGCATTTACTAAACGATGGAGTCCTTCTGGCGGTTCAAGACTCGGTTCGCTCGGTGGAAAATGTGGTTTAGAAAAATCTAATAAAGTTTTGTTCGTATTTTCAGCAACAACCTTTTCAAAATGGCAACAATCATGTTAGCTTTGCTTAGCGTCAAAAAATTAACTGGTGAAAATTTTTCGACCAGGAAACATATGATCACTACGATCCTAATCATTGAGTATCTCATGTTCGCCCTTACGAAACCTTATCCTCCTATTCCAGCTCCAAATGCCGCTCGAAATGTTCAGGAGGCATACAAGCGATAGACATGGGAAAATGAGAAGGCCCGAGCCTACATCTTGACAAGTCTTGGACAACCGTCTGAACAGCTTATGCATGAGGCTCTTAAATATATATTCAACTCCAAAATGGAAGAAGGCACCTCTGTTCGTGAACATGTGCTTGACATGATGGTCCACTACAATGTGGCGGAGTTGAATAGGTCTACCATCGATAAGGGCAGCCAGGTTAGCATAATCCTGCATTCTTTGCCGGAGAGCTTCCTGCACTTTGTTAGCAATGTAATTCTTAACAAAGTAAAATATAACCTTACAACTCTCCTCAACGAGTTGCAGACCTACCAATCTTTACTGAAAAGTAAGGAGAGAAAGAAGGTGTGCAAATGTTGCTTCATCCTTCAAGATGTTCCATAGAGATTCGACCTCGGGAACGAAGTCTGCACCTTTTACTTCTAACTCTACAAAGGGGAAGAAAAAGAAGGGTGGTAAGGGAAAAGGGAAGGCGCCTGCTAACCCGCCGCTTGTCAACCCAAGAAGGCGTCCATCGGTTGAAAAGGGAAAGTGTTTCCACTGCAATCAGGATGAACACTGGAAGAGCAACTGTCCTCGCTATCTGAAAGAGAGAAAGACAGCCAAGGCTAAGGGCAAGGCCGATAAAGGTAAATATGATTTACTTGTACTTGAAACTTGTTTAGTGGAGAATGATGATTCTGCCAAGATAATTGATTCGAGCACCACTAATAACGTTTGTTCTTCTTTTCAGGGGATTAGATCCTAGCAACAGCTGGAGGCTGGTGAGATGACGATACGAGTAAGCACTAGGCACGTCGTCTCAGTTGTGGTAGTAGGAGGGCTCCAGTTAGCTTTATAGAATAGGTTTATTGTTTTGAATGATGTATATATTGTTCCCGAATTTAAGAGGAACCTTATTTCTGTAAAGTGTTTGCTGCAATGTAAACACACTGTTAGTTTTAATGTGGATAAAGCGTTTATTCATAAAGATGGTATTATTATTTGTATAGCAAATCTGGAATCTAATTTATATATGCTAAGGCCGTTAGCCATTAATTCCCTCCATAACACAGAATTGATAGAACATGGAATCGTTTCCCAACTCTCAGCACCGGGTACACCTTAGCAAAATGGTGTAGCGGAGAGGAGAAATAGAACCTTGTTGGATATAGTTCATTCGATGATGAGTTACACTTCCCTACCGAACTTATTTTGGGGTTTCACAGTGGAGACTGTAGTATATATACTCAACTGTGTTCCCTCCAAGAGTGTTGTGAGAACACCTCTGGAGATGTGGAACAGGCGTAACGCTGGTTTACGTCACTTCTGCATTTAGGGTTGCCCTACACATGTGCTTGAGGAAAATCCCAAGAAGTTGGAATCACGATCGAAGTTATGCCTCTTTGTAGGCTACCCCAAAGGTACACAAGGGGTTGAGAACAGTCCACGAAGTAAAGTTGTGTTGCATGAGCTTTCCAATGAAACTACTGAAATTTCAACAAGAGTTGTTGAAGAGCCTGCTACATCAGCAAGAGTTGTTGATGGGTGTTTATCTAGTAGGTCAGTTCCACCTCAAGAGTTGAGGGAACCTCGACGTAGTGGGAGGGTTGTGAACCCGCTCGTTTGCTATATCGGTTTCACAGAAATTCTTGCTATGGTAGTAGATGGTGACATTGAGGATCTGTTGTCTTATCAGAAGGCAATGGAGGATTTTGACCGGGAAGAATGGGTCAAAGCCATGGATCTCGAGATGGAGTCGGTGTACTTCAACTCAGTATGTGATCTTGTAGATCAGCCTGATGGAGTAAGACCTATAGGTTGTAAATGGATCTACAAGCGTAAACGGGGTGCTGATGGGAAGGTACAAACCTTCAAGGCTCGACTTGTGGCAAAGGGTTATACCCAAGTAGAGGGAGTCAACTATGAGGAGACTTTCTCGCCTATTGTCATGTTAAAGTCAATCCGCATCCTCCTGTCCATTGCAGCTTATTATAGTTATGAGATCTGGAAAATGGACGTTGATAACTAGTAGAAATACAAGTTATTAAAGCTTAAATTATTAAAACAATGGGAGAAAGCGATAGTGAAGAGGCAATATTACGATTGAATGCGCCAAACTAAAAGAAAAATTGCTATCGCTAACTCTCATCGCAAAGCAGTTAAACTGAGTTATTCTATGCAAGAACAATGCGAAAGCATGTTTTGAGGTTGCGATCCAAGGGTACCTCAAAGATGATCATGTAATGACCTGATATAAAGGAGGTGGCCTAATGTAATACAACGTGATGGGACGTAAAGCTGATAACGGTCAAATCAGAAACTTAGTTGACGATCGTTGAAGACAATACCGTTGCAAATACGTTGAACTTCTAGTGACTTTCAAACGATGCAACAGGGTATGGAAATTAATGTTGTCCATCAACGCAATCATTAGTGAGAAGAACTATTTTAGTCTATAAATAACCAATGCTACCAAACCAGGAGGACTTCCAAGCGAGACCAAGCCAAGGGAAGGGAATTCTTGAGAAGAAATTAATTTTTGAAGAGGTTAAGAGACTACCAGAAACAACACGAAGGAGAGACACCAAACCCTTGTGAGAGCAAGAGTTTACAACTTGGGAAAGAATTGAAGTGATACGAGTAGTGTAAACGCCAGAGGAAGCAAGACATTGCTTACCTGGCTTAATACTTACACCATTTACAGTTTTGTACTTAAACACTTTATTTGCAAGAATGGAAACTTCATTTCAATTTATGTTCAGTCTCTTCATACCATATATGAGTAGCTAAATTTATGAATGGGTTGAGAAGTACTTAGCTAGCATAACTTAAGCTATGCACTTTATGTGATCTTGTCTTATGTATGCTTCATTCATCATTTGGAGTACTTGAGAGAATAGTCTAAAGACAGAATCTTGACTTGAGAGAGTCGGATTAGATCGCATAAGCCAAAGTAGAGACTTAGAAATAAGTTTTATCTGCTGCATTCCATACACCAACAAAGTTAAATCACCATTTACTTCTTAATCACCAACAACACCAAAAACTTGATGGGTGGAAAAGAGAGAGCGGAAAAATATGCGTCTTATGCTATGCGTTGATCTCCATGCGTCGATGGTCATGCGTTGGACTAGAAAATATACAATATGCGTTTAAGCATGTATGCGGTGACCATGCGCTCCTGTCACAGGTTTTCTTGCTTTCTCGCCAAGTATAACGAGAATGCAAGTTTCTCGGGGTGATCCGAGGACGAACACAGGGACTTGTAACTTAATAATGTTTTTGAAGTGATGTGTTTGAGGCAATGAATAAAAGTAAAAAGATAGAAAATGGAATATGCACTACTCCTACTCCTAACTAAACAGATTGAGCAATGGATGTTTAACTATGAGGATTGGTAGAGATGCAGCAGGTGTTAACGCATAATAATATTGATTATGTTAGGTCGCTCGAGTAATCCCAGCTCACCACACTAACGCATTGCACACCCCTCGGTGGCCAGCCGCATGCTTATATCTCTATAATGCATGGTTGCGTCGAGCATAAGATCGTGCATATCTCTAGGAACAAAGCTTACTTTGCTTTAGTGTGTTCCACTACTCACCTCCTCAGGCAGTTAGTTGCAACTAATCAGCTCATAGACGAGCATTGCGATGGCTTATAGACAAGCATTGCTACTGCCTCACACCAAGCGAAGAAGATTAACTCACTATACTCTCGCAATGCACATCTCTCGGTGGGTTGCTACATCTGTTCTAACTCTAGGCTGCACGATTAAGTATGCGACTACCTTTGATAACTAAACGATGATAAAGGAGAAGAGGATGAAGAAGAGGGAGCTGAAAGAACCAATAGATGCATTGGTTACAAAATGTATTAACGTATTAAGCCAAAATGTAATACAATACAGAGATAAGAGGAGAGGTGGAAGGCTAGATGCAAGGTATACAGATCTTTTGGGATCGTAAGAACAAAGTGCTAGCACTATCTCAGGCATTGTACATTGACAAGATGTTGCTCAAGTACTCAATACAGGACTCCAAGCGAGGCCTACTGTCATTTAGACATGGAGTCACTTGGTCTAAGGACATGTGTTCTAAAACGCCTCAAGAGGTTGAGAAGATGAGACATGTCCCATATGCATCGGTCGTTGGCAGTTTGATGTACGAGATGCTCTGTACTCATCCAGACATCTGCTACACTGGGGGCATAGTCAGTAGGTATTAATCTAACCCAGGCTAGGGTCACTAGACAGCAGTGAAGAACATCTTCATGTATCTTCGACGAACGAGGGACTACATGCTCGTGTATGGATCTAGGGATTTGATGCTAATTGGATACACGGATTCTGACTTTTAGACTGATAAGGACTCTTGCAAGTCCACATTAGGGTCAGTCTTTACTCTTAACGGAAGAGCTATAGTGTGGCGAAGCACTAAGCAGGGATGCATCGCTGACTCCATTATGGAGGCAGAGTACGTAGCGGCTTGCGAAGCTGTTAAGAAGGTCGTCTGGCTCAGGAAGTTCTTGACAAAATTGGAAGTTGTTCCAGATATGTCTAGGTCTATTACCCTTTATTGTGATAATAGTGAGGCAGTGGCAAACTCCAAGGAGCCGAGAAGTCACAGGCATGGCAAACACATAGAGCGAAAGTATCATCTGATCTGTAAGATAGTGCATCGAGGGGACGTGATCGTCACGAAGATCGCTTCAGAGAATAATGTTGCTGACCCATTTACGAAGGCTCTCACAACTATAGTGTTTGAGGTTCACCTTCAGAGCATGGATCTACAAAATCGCCCACGCCTGGACTAGGGCATGTGGGAGATTTTCTTGTACTGGGCTTTTATGCCCTAGTTTATTGTTTTGTACTAGTTTTATGTACACCCCACTTCGCTTTAGGACAAATGGGAGATTGTTAGGGTTAATTCCCTAAAGTCTCTTGTCCTATAGGTTGTAAAATGTTTGTACGAATGCTTGTGTTGTATAATATACGATATTTACTTCACATCTTGTTTTTTCTCAGTTGTATTTGCTTTACCCCAAACCAATAAACTAAAATCTCTAGTTATTTGTATGTAACTTAAGCATGTATGTGATGACATACAAGTGGATCATGTCTTGAGTGATAACCAAAATGGTCTGTGGTTTATGGATATAGGAGGGAAACCTTATACTGGTAACGCTACGGTTGCGGCCCACTTTGTGGAATGGTCACAAGTTTTGTGACTTGTAAGAGATGGTCTGATCCTGATCATTCGTGTAGGGGACATGCACGCAGGGGCGTCTTATACAAAGGGTTTGTATAAGACCTGACCACGAAGTGTTAACGTCTCGTTATATAACACCATTCATGACAGAGACTTCACTTCATTAGGATGACCATAGGTAACATGACCTCAATCCTAAGTGAGTTAGGAACTCCTGTCATTGAAGGCAGTACTTTGATTTATATGGGTGTGAGTGGCCAGGTCACCGATTCAAACCTACCATTTTAGGGATTCGTCTGATTTGGGAGCTAGGAACTCAGTTACACAAGATGAAATTCACTCCTTCTCCAAAGCAAGGGCAAGTAGATAGATAGCTCCCTTAAAGGCTGATTCCAGGGCTTGAACGATGTGGCGCCACACACCTTCTCTTGGCTCGAGAGATGTTCACACATAGTTGGACTATGTTTTATTGTTCATTAGAGAAATTAGTGGTACTTAAGGAGTGATCGTACTTACAAGCATGTACTTACGAGCATCTGGGAAGGGTCATCGTACTCATGATTGGCAATATCCGATGGACACAGAAATATATCTGTGGTAAGAAGAGTTAGATGTTGGTCTTTAGTGGAATGTTTGACAGTTAATGGATGGTGGATCTCGTTGCTAAAGAGTTTAGTCAGCTATCCACGGACCGTTGAAGCTTCGAGCCACAGGTCCATTAGGTCCCCTAGGTAGCTTGGATAAAGTCAAGAATCAGTATTTGGGTCAGTTTGAAATGTTCAAATTGACAAGAGAGAGTTTGATTATATATGATATAATTGAACTGGTTAATTATATATGATACAATTGGCTAAATGTATGAGATACATTATTTTGGAGGAAATTAGATATAAGTATTATTTATATTAAGTGGAGGAGAAATTACTATAAGGAGATATGTGATATCAAACTATAGGGTAAGAATATAATATGATTATATTCATTAATTATTAAATTGGTTAATTATGAGATAATTGGCCGTTTTATTCTCCTAAATCGTGCCTTAGTTGAAGCAGCCACATTCGGTTATGGTAGTCGATAAATAAAATGAAAATTGTTTTCATTTGGCAAAAAGTTCGAAAATTCGCAATCGGTGTGGAAACGTAAACGATCGCCTAGCTTGAGAGCTTATACGATAATAGCTCATCGTCTAAAAGATCACACACCAGCGACTAAATGATCGCACACCTTTCCTTAAACGATCGCTTAGCTTTCCTAAACGATCGCATAGCGTGCCACATTTTATACATGATCGTCTACCTTTTACTAAACGATCGCTTAGTAAAACCTACACGATCGTGTAGCTTCATCTAACCGATAAGCATCCCTGCTATATGATGTCTTTTTCTCTCCCACTTGCTTATCGTCTACACGATCTGTCTTTTCTCCTACCTCTACCAAATTCACCAAAGACCACACTTTGGATTCTCACTCCGAGAATACCAAGGGCTCCAACTGGTGGTGTCGTCCCCGCTGTTCACTTGTTCGTGCTTGTTCGAGTTGCTGCAGTTCGTGTAGACGATCGTGTTGCCGCAGTCAACTGAGTTGTTGGATGATAGAGTTTGGGTAGAGATTCTTCCGCTGCTTTAAGTTGGACGTTTGAAGAGAGTCTTCAACTTATATGAGAACTCTTTCCCTTTTGTTTTATTTATTGAAGCATGTCGTTAATTAGAGTTTATTTGCATAACTATTTGTTAGAATGTATGTGTTATATTTTGGTCACAATGAAATCAAAAAATCGGAACGCGCTCATGTATGCTCTTCGCTAAGAGTTCCTTCATGTGGATGATATCCTACTCATTAGGAATGATGTAGGGTTTCTAACTGACATTAAGAAGTGGCTAGTTGCCCTATTTCAAATGAAAGATTTGAATGAGGCGCAGTATGTTCTAGGGATCCAGATCATTCGGGATCGTAAGAACAAGAGGTTAGCCTTGTCTCAGGCATCGTAAATTGATCAAATATTGATCCGATACAGGATGCAGGACTCCAAGAGGGGTTTATTACCCTTCAGGCATGGAATCTTATTGTCTAAGGATCAATATCCTAACACACCTCAAGAGGTTGAAGAGGGAAGCTTAATGTCACTTAGCATCGTAGATTCCCTATGGTTCAGCTGTTGGAAGCTTAATGTATGCAATATTGTGTACCAGACCCGACATTTGCTATGTAGTAGGGATTGAGTCGTTATCAATCCAATCCATGATTAGATCACTGAACGGCGGTCAAAATGATCCTCAAGTATCTTTGGAGAACGAGGGACTACATGCTCGTGTATGGCGATAAGGATATGATCCTCACAGAATATACAAACTCTGACTTTTAGACTGATAGAGATTCTCGTAAATCGACATCAGGGTCAATGTTCACTCTGAATTGAGGGGCTATAGTGTGACGAAGCATCAAGCAAGGATGTATCACGGACTCCACTATGGAAACCAAATATGTAGTGCTTGTGAAGCAGCTAAGGAGGCTATTTGGCTAAGGAAATTCCTTAAAGATTTGAAAATTTTTCCAAATATGGATTTACCGATCACTCTCTATTGTGATAATAGCGGGGCTGTGGCAAATTCGAAAGAGCCTCGGAGTCATCATAGAGGCAAGCATATCGAACGAAAATATCATTTGATCAAGGAGATTGTGCATCGCGGTGATGTGATAGTCACGATGATCGCGTCGGAGCATAACATTGCTGATTCGTTTACAAAGGCTCTCACGACTAAAGTGTTTAAGGGTCATCTGGAGAGTCTGGGTCTCAGATCAATGGTACTTAAGGAGTTAGATGTAACTATAGGGGCATAACGGTTATTGGCCCAGTTGTACTTAAGAGCGATCTATGAAGAGTTATTGCACTGTTGATTGGTTGATATGGACACAAAATATATCTGTAGCAAGGAGAGTGCAACTGTCGGTCTTTAGTGGAATGCCTGGCAGTTAATGGATGGTGGTTCCCGTGACTAAAGAGTTTAATCAGTTATTCACGTATCGTTAGAATTTCGAGCTATAGGTCCATTAGGTCCCCTTGGTTGCTCAATCGATTCAAGTTGAGAATCAGTTCTTAGTGTTGATTTGAAATGTTCAAATTGACAAGAAGAAATTTGATTTTATATGATATGATCGGTGTGATGTATGAGGTACATCAAGTGGAGGATTAATGTAAATGTGATTTACATTAAGTACTATAAAATAGAAAAAGAGCTATGGTTTATATGTTTCATGAGATGAAATATTAAAACTATAGGTTATAAATATAATATGGTAAGTTGGTTATCATATATATCTATAATGATATTCATTATTGGATAATTATCTCTTTTTCTCTAATAACCAATTGAGTGGGAGGTTATTAGTGGTTTTCATGGTAACCGTGAGATAAAAAGGAAAAATGTTTTCCTAAATTTAGAAGAGTTGCCATTCTCGAAAAGGTACTCACAATTTGCTGTCAAGTGAATTGGATTCACAAAACGATAGCTCAAAGAGAGACTAAACAATCGTGGAGTGACACTGTATGATAGTTCACTCAGCTGGTCATAGCTAAATGATCGCAGGGCTTTTTCTATACCATAGATTGCCTTCTTCCAAACGATTGAGCATTCGTCTATATGATAGAAACTTTTCATCTCCCACTTGCTCAATCATTTACACAATTGTTATTCCTCTAGTCTCTTCATCTAACCAAGTCCACACAGAGCCCACACTTCTGGATTCTCACACCGAGAATACCAAGGTAGCCATTGTGGTGTTGTCCTCAGTCAACTCAACTGAGTTCGAGGTTTTAACCCATATATAGACTTATTGAGTAAGCAATAGAGATTTTCTTTTCCTTTTACTTCAAATCCTTTAGGTTGCATCATATAGATTGTCTCCTCTAGGTGTCCATGAAGAAAAGCAGTTTTGACATCTAGTTGATACAATTCTAAATTATTTTGAGCAACTAATGATAGAAGAAGTCTTATGGAAGTTTGTTTGACAACGGGAGAGAAAATCTCATAATAGTCTATTCCTTTCCTTTGAGTGAACCCTTTTGAAACCAATCTAGCTTTATCCCTAGCCTTTTGATCACAGGATACTCCTTCCTTAAGTTTGAAAACTCATTTAGAGGCAACAGGTTTGTAACCCTTTGGTAGAGGAACTAAAGACCAAGTGTCATTCACCTTAGTGAATGCATCTCCTCATTCATAGCTTCAATCTAATCCCTTGCATTAGCACAACTTGTTACTTTCTCAAAGGTTGTTGGTTCTTGGTTAGTAGGAGCTACAACAACATTCAAAACCATATTCATATAGTTCATTTCAGTATATCTAGCTGGAGGTGTAATTGTTCTCCTTTGTCTATCCCTAGCTTGGGGGATATCAGACGTGAAGATTTCCATGAGCGGTAAAAGGATCATTCCAAATTCCATTTGAGTTGATTATAAACAATTATAGTACAAGAACGGAAACTAACAGGTTATGCACAGCACGAAATTACATCATGCTAAATGATAGAATCAAGGGATAGAGTATGCGTACCTTTGAAGAACCATTCTTCAAACTCCCTCGATCAATCTACAAGCGTCCACAGCAACACAGCCCTTGAATGCAACGATCGGTGCAACATGATCACCAGCATGAACACAACGAACACAATGATCACGAACCGAACAAACGGCCTTCGACTCCTCGAAACTAATCGAGTTGAGTGAGGACACCACCATAATGTTTACCTTGGTATTCTCGGTGTGTGATAACGGGCAGAAATGCACGTTATCATAGTGCTAAATCCTTAAACAATGTTGGATTGCGTTGATGAAATATGTTAAATTGCATCCATTAAGCATAAAATCTTTAATATTGCGGTCGATCTTTATATTTTTGTGCAGAATAATGCGTTAACACAATGCAAAGAATGCGATCATAGGAATACATTGGTCGAGCACAACTTCACCACAAGAATTTGGGTTGATCATGCTCACAAATATTCACCCAAGAAGAATCACCATAACATGGTAGATGCATCCGGACGAAAGGACAATTAAGATCGATGGGACAGAAAGCTGACGGCAGTCGGATCCATATTAAGTTGACAGCTGATAACGGTCACAAAGTACATCCAACTTTATCGGTGACAATTATCCGGCGCATCAATCAGGAATTAAAGCTGTCCCATCTATACAACCAGGAGAGAGAAGCCGCCTTTCACCATTGATGCCCTATAAATACAAAGTGCATTCTTCAGAGAACGGGTTAAGAAGTCGATTATTTCATTATTTTACAAGTTCACGTCTTTTTCCATAGTCTTCTTTCATTTTAAGGCGGACACGAGGAAGAAGGTGTGCCAGTAGATCGTTTCGATGAGCTTGGGAAAGCACCGGAAGCTTCAAGACAGAGAGAGGGCCGACTCCTGTGGAAGTGAGAACATCTTTAATTCAAAATAGAGATTCCAGTGTAAAAAGCCTCGGTCAGCAAGGAATTGCTACTAGGCTCTCTACCTTAAACTTCCATTAGCATTTTGTACTTAACTTATTTATAAGAATGGAATTTCTTTCTCTATATCTATTCACACTCTGTGATTCACGTATGAGTAGCTAAATTAGTTGAATGGGTTGAGAAGCATTTAGCTAGCACAACGAAGGAATCTTCATTCTTTGCGATTATCTTGTTTATGTATGCTTCATTCATTTATTAGAGATACTCGGGAGGGTAGTCTAAGGACAGGATCTAGACTTGGGAAGGTCAGGTCATAATCTAGGTTTGGGAAAACCAGATTAGAACGCATAAACGAGAGATAGGCGCTTAGAGATGAGCACTATTTGTTATCAACGCATCGCATGCATCTTAGCAATAAGATATGATTGTATGCGGTCACCTTGCTTTCATGCATTTTGCATTAACGCATAGGACAAGAGTAGAGACTTAGGAATAAGCTCTATGGACATTTTGCATGCAACACTTGCGTCTTAGATTTAGGAGCATCGCATTTACATTGGAAAATGACTTGCTGTGCATGATAGTAACATGATCGCATAGTCTGACGCATTCCCAAGTAACGCTAGCTAAAGATCTTCTCAACCCATTCATCGCATACTTATTGCATCTATCAACGCAACTTTTGTTTCTCAAATCTGCTGCATTTATTTATTTCTTTTATCAACACAAACAACAAACCAAACACTCTATTTTTTTTACCCGTTACTGCAAAGTTTTCATAAGAAAATTATCAACGCAAACTATTTTCACAAGTCCCTGTGTTCGACCCTGGACTTACCAGAAACTCAGAGGAATTTACACTTGAATTCCGCTGGGGAAACTTGAGTGCACAACACAATTCCATTAATACATATCATCCATATCCCCACTTAATAAAATAACGCATCAGTGTGAGAATCTAGGAGTTGTGGGCTCTGTATGAACTTGGCTTAAGGATGAGACTGGAGGACACTGATCGTGTTGATGATCGAGCAAGCGGGAGATAGGAAGCTGTCTATCATATAGACGATATGCTCGATCGTGTAGTAAATGACAACCTATCACATAAACAAAGCCACACGATCGTTTAGCTACGATCAGCTGAATGAACTATCATATAGTCAAAGTCCACGATCTTTTAGTCTCTTTATAGCTATCGCTTAGTGAAACACTTTCACTTGATAGCTTCTCCGTGATTTCTTTCTGAAAGTAGTAACCCTCTAAAATTAGGAAAACATTTTTCCTTTTATTTCACGATTACCATAAAACCACCAATAACCTTCTACTCGATTGGTTATTAGAGAAAAAGAAACTAATTATCAAATAATTAATATTTTTATAAATAAATATGATAATCAACTTACCATATTATATTTATAACCTATAGTTTTAATATTTTATCTCATGAAACATACAAACCATAGTTCTTTTTCTATTTTATGGAACTTAATGTAAATCATATTTACATTAATCCTCCACTTGATGTATCTCATACATCACACCAATTATATCATATATAATTGAATTTCCTCATGTTAATTTGAACACTTCAAATCAACCCCAAGAAATGATTTTCAACTTGAATCCATTGAGCTACTAAGGGGAACTTATGGACCTATAGCTTGAAGCTCCAAAAGTACATAAATAACTTATTAAACTCTTTAGTCACGGGATCCACCATCCGTTAACTGCCAGACACTGATAACGGGCAGAAATGCACGTTATTATAGCACAAAGATATAGAACAATGTGGGAATGCGACGGTAAAAAAATGCAAAATCGTGTCCGAAAGCATTAAATTGAGAATATTGCAATCGCATGTGCCCATCGCATTAAAGCAACTAATTTGCTTATTTTGTGCAGGAAAATGTGTTGGCGCAAATAAAAATGCGATCCAAGGAATTCAATTCCCGATCGCATTGGAAGATTGCGACCGCAAAGTCTTGCGATCGTATGCACTCGCGAAAATTCACTCAAGAAGGTGGTCGTATAAAGATGGCGCATCAAGGTGAAAGCATAATAAATCATGATGGGACGGAAAGCTGATGACGGTCGAATCCGAATTTACTTGACAAGCCGTTAACGACACACTGTAGCAAGTACATTCAACTTTTCGGTGACCATTAATCGGCGCATCAGACAGAAGATTTAATGACATCCCATCATTGCAATCATTTGAGAGAAAAGCCTCGTCACCTTGAGCTCTATAAATACAGAAGGGCACCATCGTTAAAGGGTTCCAGTTCGACATAGTTCAGACATAGTTCTGAGTTCAAATTCTACAGTTCACCATATACATAGAAGATAGATCATAGATAGTCATAGTTTGTAATTCTTATACTTAGAATGTGGAGGCGAGCGAAGAGAAGAAGACGTCGAGAGATCACTCCTAGGTAGCTCCAAAGATTGCTGGGAGGCACTGCAAACGGAGAGAGGGCCGACACTTGCGAAAGCAAGAACATTCTTCTTGGCAGAGTAGAGTAAAAGATAGTGTAAAAGCCTCGGGAAGAAAGACATTGCTACCGGGCTTCTTATCCCTGCTTTCCATTGTTGTTCTGTATTCTGACTTTATTTATAAAATGGAATCTGCATCTCCACATCTGTTCAATCTCTTCACATTTCGCATGAGTAGCTAGATTTCTAAATGGGTTGAGAAACACTTAGCTAGCATGACCTAAGATCTTCACTTTATGCGATCATCTTGTCTTATATGCATCCTTCACCCTTTGGAGATACTTGAGAGAGTAGTCTAAAAAAAGAACCTAGACTTGAGAGAGTTAGGTTAGAATCTAGGCTTGAGAGAGTCAGATTAGAACTGCATAAGCAAGAGATAGAAACTTAGAGATAAGTTCTATTTGCTATTATGCATCGCATGCACCCTAGAAATAGGACATAATAGTATGCGGTCACCTTATGTATGTGTGTAGCATTCATCATCACATAGACAAGAATAGAGGCTTAGACATAAGTCCTATCGACACTATCGTATGCATCGCATGCGTCCTAGAAATAAAAACTATGACATTTGCATTGAGGGATGACATGTTGTTGTGTGTGTGTAGCATGATCACATAACTTGAATGCAATCTTAGGAAGTGTTAGCTAAATCCCTTCTCAATCCGTTCCCCGCATACTTATTGTAACTTTCGTTGTCATCAACTCATTACTCAATTCTGCCGCATAGGATTTATACTTAAAACAATACACCAACCAAAATTATTCGTTTTTGCCATCGCAAAGGAATCAAAATTTACTAACGCATAATATCTCAGTAGTCCTTGTGTTCGACCCTGGACTTACCAGGCAACCTAGTAGGATTTATACTTGGGTTTTACTAAAAACTTGATGTGCAACGCATAATTCACCACCGTAATTTCATACCATTATTTCATCGCACAATGCATCAGACACTCTACTAAAGACCAACAGCTGCACTCTTCTTACTACAGATATATTTTGTGTCCATATCGACCAATCAACAGTGTGATAACCCTTCACAAATCGCTCGTAAGTACAGCTGGGCCAATTTACCGTTTTGCCTAAGTAGTTACATCTAACTTTTTAAGTATTACTGATTCCTCTAATGAACATAAGTCATAGTCCTACTATGATTGAGTCCTCTCTTTGAAAGAGAAGCTGTGGCCACTATGTTAAAGACCCAGAATTAGTCCTTAAGGGAGCAATCTATCTACTTACCCCTACTTCGGGGAAAGAGTGAATTCCATCTTGTGTAACTGAGTTTCTAGCTCCTAGATCAAACAAATCCCCAAAAAGGTAGCCATGTTGAGTTTGCAATCTAGCCATTCTCACCCATACTAATCAAAGGACCACCCTCAAAGGCAGGAGTTCCCAAAACATTTAAGATTGAGATCATGTCATCTATGGTCGTTTAGATGAGATATTAGTCTCAAATATCAACGGCGTTATATAAAAAGACGAGTCATCTCGTGGTCCGGTCTTATAGAAACTCTTTGTGTAGGACACCGTTACTCGCATGTCTCCACATGAATGGTCAGGATCAGACTATCTGTAGTAGTTCACAACACTTGTAAACCTCTACAAAGCAGGCCGTATTCGTAGTGTCACCAAGATAAGGTATCCCTCCTTAATCCTTATT
The DNA here is from genome assembly GCF_027475165.1 of Benincasa hispida. Classification (NCBI taxonomy): domain Eukaryota; kingdom Viridiplantae; phylum Streptophyta; class Magnoliopsida; order Cucurbitales; family Cucurbitaceae; genus Benincasa; species Benincasa hispida. The sequence goes on from NC_143486.1 coordinate 71,757,649, forward strand.
TAATCCTTATACTACAGACCTTTTAGGTTCTTACTTAAAGCATGATCCACTTGTATATCTCATATACATTCTTAAGTTTACATAAATAACCATGGATCTTTGTTTATTGGATATGAGTAAATGCAAAATAAAATAACTTTTATTTTGTTCATAACAATGTGTACAATGTTTACAAACTACGAGACCCCGAGAGAATTAAGACACCAATCCCAACATAGCTAAGACATACTGACTTAAATCAGGTTGTTCACTTGCTATCTTCTCATGTTCCCCTACATCCTCTTCAGTTTCCCCTGTGTCACTAGGTTGGCTAGACTCTATTGGCTGCTCAGTGGGTAACCCCACCTCAAAACCTGTGTTGGATGACTCTCTTTCATCCTCAAGCTTTTTCTCCTTTTGCATAAACATCTGCTCTTCCCTAAAGGTGATGTCTCTACTCACTATGAACTTTCTCTCAACTAGATGCCACATTTTAAACCCCCTGACCCCCTCTATAAAGCCTACAAACATGCACTTGACTGCTCTGACCTTTAACTTTCCCTTATTTTGGTATACAAATGCTACATATCCAATAGGTTAGGAGGATGATTAGTCCACTTTTCCTCATGGGTAAGCAACTCTAAAGATGTGTAAGGGCACCTATTCAAGGTGTACAATGTATAGGTTGCAGCTTCTACCCAATAATTTTTCCCCTAAGATAGCATTAGAGAGCAAACACCTAATCCTTTCCGTTATGGTTCTATTTAACTTCTCAGTAACCCCATTTTGTTGAGGTTTATACCTCATTGTTCTATGCCTAGTTATATCATTCTCACTACAAATTTTATCAAAGTATTCATTGCAAAACTCAAGCCCATTATCGGTTGTAAAGTATTTTAACGTTTTAGATGTTTGATTTTCTATCATGGCTTTCTATTCCTTAAACATCCCAAAAACTTGGTCCTTAGTTTTAAGAAAGTATATCCAACTCTTCCTAGAAAAGTCATCTATAAAGGTTAGAAAATACCTTTAGCCACTAAGGCTTAGTGTAGGAGATGGTCCCTATAGGTTAGAATGGACATAATCTAATGTTACATTGGTCGTATGTTGAGATTTTGTAAAACTTTGTCTAGTTGCTCTACCTAGAATGTAGTGTTCATAAAAGGAAAGGTGCTCACTGATACCTTTGGGCAGTATTCCTTGCTTGGACAGTGCTTGCATCCTTTTTTCACTAATATGGGATAGTCTTTTGTGTCACAAGTCAGCCTCTATTAAGCTTGCTATTGAAACTGTGTATGCACTCGTCATCATCTCTACTCCTCTCACAATATAAAGGTTATTGACCTTTTCGCGAACTAGCACAACCTTAGAATTTTTCATAACCCCAAGAACTCCACATTTTCCTCTGCATTCACACCCAATGGAGTCTAGCATGCCCAAAGATATCAAGTTTCTCTTGAGCAAAGATACATGTCTCACATTTCTTAGAAGCTTGATTGATCCATCCTTTAGCTTCAAGGATACTGAACCAACCGCTTTGGTCTTACAGGCTTAATTGTTTCCCATGTAGACAGATTCTTGATAACTTGTAGAAATACAAGTTATTTATACTGTTTTATTTAGATATTTCGGCAAAAAGAAAGAAAAGTTATGTCGATAGTATAGAAATTGGCTAAGAAATGCGAGCATTATAAAATGTCGTCAATACACCCACTAACATCATTGCGATGGTAGCATAGGGTTTTTCAATTTCTGTTTTGCAGGAAATTAGTCACCTCATGCGTTAATGGCTCAAAGATAAAAGAAACAACGTATCTATGTCGCATTGCGCCCATCATTTAGGAATGAAAAGATGATCAACGCAATGATGGCGCATGTGACAATCGATCAAGAGCTTAGCGATCAATGCAATTTTTATCGCATGCAGTAATAAAAAATAACACCGCATATGGCGATCGATTGAAGATGTAAAAAGCAACGCATTTGCAGAGGATTTGGACAAATGTACAGCTTTCAATTGTGCATTTCTGACGGGTTGATTGCGTAACAGAAGGAATATTCACTCCATCATTTCCGGAACTACCATAACCATAAAGTGGGGACCATGAACTCAAAGAGCCAAGCTTCACCTATAAATAGCTTATGCAAATTCACTGAGAGATATACTTGAATACATAGAGACGTGTATATACTGATCTAAGAAAGAGACTGGTCTGAAGTGATTTCCATAGTAGTTCCGAGATAATTACAAGACAAGGCCGAGAGGTGAGTCTCCGGGCAAAGAATCCTTCCAATCCTCACCATTGAAGCTCTGTACGAAGGTCACTTCTACCAGAAGAACAAGCCTGAGAGGGAATCTCTCCTCTCCATTACTTCCACACGCCGGCAAGCATAATCTTCATTCAGATCTGTGTCAAGAAGTTGACACTCCTTCTTTAAGGAAATAATTATGTTTAGCTAAAGCATGCTCGACGACATCTTTAGCTGTGAGAGCAGAAGTGAAGATATTATTCCGCCTATCGAGAGAGGGTTGGAAGAATGCGTTAACTAAAGCGAAAAGTACTTCCAGAGATGGAAATAACCTTGCATTGATCACGTTCATCCCTGTTTCACCATAGAGATATGGGAACGCGGCCGATCACCGAGAGGTGTACGCCAAGGGAAAGCGAAACCTTAGTTGCATCTTTGACGCAATTAACAAACTTGCGTTGTTTTTACTATTTACTCTTTCTCTTTCTGATTCATCCATAAAGACTTGCCATTGCATACCACGATCCTTTGTATAACTTCATAGTCAATCTCGACCTCAGTATCATGTATCATGTATCATGTATCTTGTGTCTTGTATCATCTTAGTTTAGGATTTTACTTTTTAATGCAACTTTATTTTATCAATGCAATTTTATTTTCATCGCACTTTAAATTCCTGTATAAACCCAATTCTTTATTAATTGTAAAAACCAGTTGCATGTATCACAAAAGTAACGCATTAACGAAAACAATCCCTGTGTTTGACCTCGGATTATTCCGAGAAACTTGCGTTGGAATTATACTTGGTTTCAACGCAAGGAAACTTGTGACAAGCATTACTCCATCGCATACTACAAGCCTATCATTAACAATGCATATTTAGAAGTAGTATCGCATAAAGACTAAAGATATAAAAAAATCGTGTCAAGTTTATGGCACAGTGCATGCATAAAAAGAAACCCCATTCTTTAGCGTTACAAGTTTATGGCGTCGTTTCCGGAGATGGGTAACGGTTAGTGTTGAGTACTTTTGTGGTATTTTGCAGGACATATCTCTTTGTACTGGCTGTTTATCGTGAAGAGCAGTCTGACGGTTTATGAGTACTGGAATTGATCCGGAAATTCTAAGCTGACCTAGAGATCAGGTGTATTTTTTGCGCAAGAGCACATCAGAACCAAATTAGGCGATGAAGAATCAATATGGAAGATAATAGCAAGGCACCCAAAGGGAATCAAAGGGAAAATTGGCCAGCGCAAGTCCCTGTATTTCTTGCTGCTGACTGCAACATCCCAATGAGGAACTATGCGGTGCCAAATTTCTATAACTTCTCGCCATGAATTTTAAGACCCATGGTTGAGGAGAATGCAAGTTTTGAGATAAGGTCGATAATGCTTCAAATGATTCACAATGCGGGACAATTCGGAGGTCTACAAAAAGAAGACTCGCATGCTCATTTGACCCATTTCGTAGAAATATGCAATGCATTCTCCATACCTGGTATGACTCCAGAAGGAATTATATTGTATCTCTTCCCGTATACACTGCGGTATGAGGTAATGAGGTGGGCTCAATCATTAGAGCCAGATTAAATCAACACATGGGATTAGTTGGTTGAGAGATTTATGAATAAATTCTTCCCTCCAGTCGTCAACCCAAGGAGACGGAGGGATGTGTTGAATTTTGAACAAAAGGTTTATGAAACTTTGAGCACCGCCTCGGTGCGATTCGGGCAATTAGTGAAGAACTGTCCTCACATCGGGATTCCTGATTGTAATCTGATGGAGATATTTTATAATGGCTTGGATCGATCAACGCAAGCAGTTGCTGATGCCTCTGCGGCAGGAGGATTAATGGACACGACGTATACAGAAGCAAAGATCATTTGGACCGCATTTTCGTGAAATGAGTGGTTAGATAACGGGTATGAGGAAAAAGGTTAGAAGCAAAGAAGAGCATAAGGTGCCATTGTACCAGCTGATACAATGAACACCCTGGTAGATCAGATGACCACAATGACTTCACTCTTTCAGACTATGGCTATTCAGCAAGGACAACTCTCTCAAGGATCAGCGTAAGCCAATGCGTTGACACACGTGGCCACAATAAATTGCGTTAAATGTGGAGAGGGACATTCAGTGAAAGTTTGCTCGTGGAATCAAAAATCCATATACTCTATCTACAATTAACCATTCAGCAACACTTACAACCCTGGTTGGAAGAATCACCCAACTTTCAGTTGGGGCGGGAATCACGACCAGGGAGGCCAAAGTAATCATCAGAGCAGTCATTCTAGGAATCGAGGCAACCCTCCGGTTTTCATTAATCAGGATCACATCCCAGGTAATTGTCCAAGTGTACAACTCTACGACCAACCGTTCTTTTCTGACACCTCTTGCAGTACCTTGTCTTTGGAATCGTTATTGAAACACTATATTGAGAAGAGCGAGGCAATTAAGCAATCGCAAGCTTCCTCCCTTAGAAATTTGGAGGAGCATATTGAACAGCTTGCGATTGAACTTAAGAATAAAACGCCTGGTACGCTGCCCAGTAGTTCGGGAGCATCGAGGCCATGTGGTAAAGAACAATGCCAAGCAATGACATTGAGAAGTGGTAAAACAACAGTCCCTGTGCTGCCTGTACTAGATTCAGTTACAAGACTAGTAGATTTAACCATCAACGATTACCATTCAACCATAAATGAAAGAATTACCAGTTCAGAAGAGAGTACATCTACAAAGGATGAATCTTAGCAAGACTCTAATGCAAAGTCAGTGCAACCTCCAGCACCTAAAACACAGTAAACACAGGACATCAATGAATAACCAATTGAACAGGAAGTACGGCAGGATCCTCCACATTTCCCATCCAGGCTGAGAAAGAAAGATGACAGCAAACAATTCCAGAGGTTCCTAGACGTTCTCTGACAATTGCATATTAACATTCCCTTGATAGAAGCGTTAGAACAGATGCCAAGCTATATGAAATTCCTCAAGAACATACTTACCAACAAGAGGAAGATTGGGGAGATTGAAACTGTTGCGTTAACATATGAATGTAGTACGTTGTTTCAAAACAACATTCCCACCAAAATGAAGGATCCCGGGAGTTTCACATTGCCCTGCTCAATAGGGGGTAAAGAAGTCGGGAATGCGCTGTGTGATTTGGGGCCAAGTATAAATCTCATGCTCTTGTCAATCTTCAAAAAGTTAATTATCGACAAAGCAAGACCTACCACGGTTACGTTGCAGTTGGCCGATAGATCAATAATGCATCCCAAGGGCAAAATAGAGGATGTACTTGTGCAAGTAGATAAATTTATCTTCCCTGCTGACTTTATCATATTAGATTATGAAGCTGATAGAGAGGTGCCAATCATCCTGGGTTGCCCATTTCTTGCAACAGGGTGAGCACTGATCGACGTACAGAAAGGAGAGCTTACTATAAGGGTCGACGATCAATAAGTTAAATTCAACGTTCTCAATGCGTTGAAATATCTAGGTGATATGGAGAATTGTCAATATGTTGAAGAACTGTAGGATGATCATTGGCACGAGCCCCAGGAAGAATCGGAGGAAGAAGATTTTGGGATCGGTGCAATGTGGGAGGAAAATTGTGCCGCAATACAAACCGAGTCAGATTTTGAAAAACTCAAGTTATCTGAACGAACAACGCAACGTACTAAGCCATCTTTAGAAGAACTGTTGACATAATTTTAGTCTTTAAGCATGTGGACAAATATGAATGTGAATGAATGAACAAGTCCATGTCCCCAGCAACAGCGCCATAAACTTGTTGACTTGAAATTGGTGAATGTAATTTGCATGCATGACGATGTGCTACAAGCTCATGTTGCCATAAACTTGTAATACAAAGTAATCTTATGTTGTGTTGTTGCTCATGCACACTTTATGCGATACTACTTCTAGATATATGCGTTGTTAACTAAATGTTTGTAGTATGCTATGGAGTAATGCGTTGTCACAAGTTTCCTTGCGCTGAAACCAAGTATAATTCCAACGCAAGTTTCTCGGATTTATCCGAGGTCGAACATGAGGATTGTTGTTGTTAGTGTGTTACATTTGTGATATATGCAACTGGTGTTTTTACAATTAATAAAGTGTGTGTTTGTACAGGAAATTAAATTGCGGTAAAGTAAAATTTTGCAGATAAACTAAAGTTGCATTATTAAAATAAATTGCGATGAAAATAAACCTAAGCTAATATGATGCAAGATACAAGATACATGATATACATGATGCTAAGTTCGAGACCGACTGTGAAGTTTATACAAAGGATAGTGGTATGCAATGGCAAGTCTTTATGGATGAATCAGAAAGGGGAAAGAATAATTAATGCAAACGTCGCGAGGTTGTTAATTGTGTTAAAGATATAACTAAGGTTTCGCTTTCCCTTGGCGTACACCTCTCGGTGATCGGCCGCATTCCCATATCTCTATGGTGAAACAGGGATGAACGTGATGAATGCAAGGTTGCTTTCATCTCTGGAAGTACTTCTCGCTTTAGTTAACGCATTTTTCCAACCCTCTCTCGATAGGCAGAAGGCATCTTCACTTCTGCTCTCACAGGTGAAGATTCCGTCTAGCATGCTTTGACTAAACATAATTATTTCCTTGACTCAATTAATTACTTGCTTAATTCATGCTAATTATCCAAGGGATTAAGAAAACATCGTGGAGAAAGTGAATTACGGATGAACGGAAATAGACAAAATGATGGAGATGAAAATGATCATAACAATTAATACTAAGATTAAGCATCTGATACATGGTGTGAATGATAGAGATTAAGAAGATGAGTACAAGTGATGATAAAGAGATAGAAACAAATACAGAAGAGTGTCAACGTCTTGACACAGATCTGGATGGTGGTTTTGCTTGCCAGTGTGTGGAATGAATGAACAGAAGAGCTTCCCTCTCAGGCTTGCTTGTCTGGTAGAGGTAACCTTCGTACAGAGCTTCAACGGTGAAGATCGGAAGGATTCTTTTCTGGAGACTCACCTCTCGGCCTTGTCTCTTAATTCTTCCCGGATCTACTCTGATTAGTCGCTAAACCAGTCTCTCCCTCAGATCAGTATATATACTTTTCTCTGTATTCAAGCATCCTTTTTCAGTGGAATGGCCGGAGCTATTTATAGGCTAAGCTTTGACTCTTTGCATTGTGGACCCCACTTTATTGTTATGGCAGTTCCTGAAATGGTAGAGTGAATATTTATTCTGTTATGCAATCAATCCCATCAGAAATGCACAACGGTCAGCTGTACACGCATTAGAATCCTCTGCATTTGTGTTGCTCTTCACATCTTCGATCATTTGCCCGCATTTGGTGTTGTTTTTTATTACCGCATGCGGTTGAAGTTGCGTTGATCGTTTAGCTTTTGATCGATTGTGGCATACGCCATCATTGCGTTGATCATCTAGTCATTCCTGAATGATGGGTGCAATGCGACGTAAATGCGTTGGTCTTTTTATCTTGAGCCATGAACGCATGTGGTGACTTGATTTCCTGCAAAATAGACTCGAAATATTCTTTTCTACCATCGCAATAATGTTAGTGGCTATTGACGACAATTTATAATTCTCGCATTTCTTAGCTAAATTCTATACAATTGACGCAACTTTTCTTTCTTTTGGCCGCAATATCTAAATAAAACAGTATAAATAACTTACAAGTTATCAAGAACCACCCGTGTTAGAGTTGAAGCCATTGTCAGGTCACCTCAAATATGTGTATTTAGGGGGCAATAACACTTTACCGATTATTATATCTGCCTCGCTGAGAAAAGAGAAGGAGGAAGCACTGATTCAAATCCTGAAAAACAATGCAAAGGCTTTGAGATGGACCTTGGCAGACATTCGAGGAATCAGTCCCTCGTATTGCATGCACAAGATTCGTCTAGAAGAAGGTAAAACAGGATCTATAGAAAGGCAACGACGATTGAACCCTGCCATGAGGGAGGTTGTAAAGAAGGAGATAGTGAAGTGGCTTGATGCAGGCATCATTTACCCTATATCTGACAGTAGCTGGGTGAGCCCAGTGCAATGCGTTCCGAAGAAAGGGGGAATGACAGTTGTCACCAACAGTAAGAATGAGTTAATTTCGACAAGGACAACTACGAGGTGGAGAATATGTATGGACTAGCACAAATTAAATCTGGCCACTAAGAAGGACCATTTTCCACTCTTGTTTATTAATCAAATGTTAGATCGACTTGCGGGGAACGAGTTCTTTTGTTTTCTTGACGGCTACTCAAGGTACAACCAAATCACGATTGCGCCGGAAGATCAAGATAAAACAACTTTCACGTGCCCCTTCAGCACATTTGCATTCCGTCGCATGTCATTTGGACTCTATAATGCACCAGGTACCTTCCAACGATGTATGATGGCAATATTTTCAGATCTCTTGGAGGAGTCAGTCGAGGTATTTATGGATGATTTTTCAGTTTTTGGCAATACTTATGACTCCTGTTTATCGAATCTTGAAAAAGTCTTAGAGAGATGCGTGGAAACTAATCTTGTTCTGAACTGGGAGAAATGCTACTTTATGGTTAAAGAAGGAATTGTTCTAGGTCACAAAATATCAAAGGCAGGATTAGAAGTTGATCAAGGGAAAATCGACACAATTTCCAAGTAACCACCACTAGTCAATGTGAAAACACTTAGGAGTTTTCTGGGACATGCAGGGTTTTAACGAAGATTTATCCGCAACTTTTCTCAGATCGCAAGGCCTCTAAGTGCGCTCCTCGAGAATGACTGCGAATATGATTTTGATGACTCATGCGCCGAAGCATTTCACACGCTGAAAAATGCGTTCATCACCGTACCCATTCTGATTACGCCTAATTGGACACAACCTTTTGCATTGATGTGTGACGCTGGTGGATATGCAGTGGGCGCAGTCATGAGTCAGCGCAAAGATAAGGTTTTGCATCCTATATATTATGCTAGTAAGATGTTGAATAATGCGCAGGAAAATTATACAACCACGGAAAAAGAAATGCTCGTAGTGGTATTCACGCTAGAGAAATTTCGACAGTACTTGATTGGGAGAAAGTGGTGTATATTGATCATTCTGCGATCAAATACCTTATGACAAAGAAGGATCCGAAACCGAGACTGATAAGGTGGGTACTATCCTACAAGAATTTGACCTATAGATCAAGGACCGAAAAGGCACCGAGAACCAAGTCACAGATCATCTATCAAGATTGGAAAATTGTGAGGTTCAAGAGAAAGAAAAAGACATAGAGGAAAGATTCCCTGACGAGCTACGGATGTCGGTATGCGTTAATGTTCCATGGTATGCGGACATTGTAAACTTCATAGTTTGCGGCCAAGTACCCGAAGACTACACGTACCAGCAGAAGAAGAAGGTGACATATGACGTCAAGTTTTATTTCTGGGACGACCCCTTTTTGTATTGACTTGAACCTGATCATATCTTGCATCGATGCGTTCCTGAGCATGAGGCCAAGCACATTTTGGAGCTTTGTCATGAGTCCCCTTATGAAGGACATTTTGGGGGGTAACGAACCGCCGAAAAAGTCCTACAGAGTGGCTATTTCAGGCCAACACCATTCAAGGACGCCCATGCCCATGTTGTGCAGTGTGATAGATGCCAGAGGACGAGGAACATGTCCAGAAGAAACGAAATGCCTCTAACTTCAATCTTGGAAATCGAATTATTTGATTTATGGGGAATCGACTTTATGGGCCCATTTCCGCCGTCAGAAGGTCATCAATACATTCTGGTCGTGGTTGACTATGTATCAAAGTGGGTTGAGGCCATCACATGTGCTAAGAACGATGTAGCCACGGTGGCGAAATTTCCTAAGAAGAATATCTTTACTCAATATGGGACGCCCTGGGCCTTAATCAGTGATGAGGGCTCACATTTCATCAACCGTATAATCACCAACTTGTTGACTAAGTTTAATGTCAGCCACAGAGTTGCAACCGCATACCACCCACAAACCAATGGGCAGGCAGAAATTTCTAACCAAGAGATTAAAACTATCTTGGAGAAGGTAGTCAGTACCTCCAAGAAGGATTGGCCACCCAAGCTCGATGAAGCACTGTGGGCATATAGGACTGCCTTCAAAACTCCAATTGGCATGTTTCCATATGCTTTGGTCTTTGGAAAAGCTTGTCATCTACCTCTCGAGTTGGAACACAAGGCAATGTGGGCAAGCAAGAAGCTGAACTTTGATTTAGCAAGCGCGGGGAAAGTCCGGAAGTTGCAATTGAACCAGTTGGTCGAGTGGCGAATGAACGCCTACGAAAATGCCAAGTTCTATAAGGAGAAAACCAAGAAATGGCATGATGACTGCATAAACAACCAAACATTCTTCGAGGGTCAACAAGTACTTCTATTTAACACGCGTTTGCGATTGTTTCCAAGGAAGTTGAAGTCCCGCTGGTCTGGGCCATTCCGCATCAAGATGATCTTTCCCCATGGCACAATGGAGTTAACAACTAAAGATGGGAACAACGCATTTTAAGTTAATGGTCAATGAATTAAGCCCTACTATGGGGGTGATGTGGAACGACGTATGGAGACCATCGACTTAGGCAAGCAGGATTAACCACTTGCGGGGATGCTATGGCGGTAACTCTGAAAAACTTCTTTCAATTAGCATCCCTATATATATGTTTAAGCGCTTTCTTTACAACTTTCATCTACTGATTTTTAAATTGTGTTATTTACTGCTTATTAGAATTAGTCTTTACTACTTAACATGTTTACTTTCAATTGAATTCAATTGTGTATTTCCCTGTCGTGTTTAATTTCTTTACTTTTATGCATTAGTAGCGCTGTTCTTAAAAATTTTGTGAATGACTGAATAAAACGATGAACACCGCAAAGTGTTATCGACTTGCGCATTTGATGAATTAAAAAGAAAAATAAAGATTGGTATGTATTGCGATGATGGGTGCATCTTGTGATAACAAGATACACTTGGCGTTCATCCAACCCAAATGCATTGCGCTGAGGGGTGTGTTGCGCTCGTATGTATTTTTCGCCCGTCCTTAGCGAAAACGCACTATGTTGAGGTAATGTTACACTAGTAGAAATACTATGCGCCCGTCCTCTAGAAATGCACTGAGTTGAGGGGTGTGTTGTGATGATACATGCATTGTTGCTCGTCTTCTGCAAAGATGCATTTGTGTTAATGGAAGCGTGGTGTTAATTTTTAATCATGCACCCGTCTGAATCAAATACAAAAGATAATTTCATTTATTATTTTTCTATGTATAGAAGCTGTTACTTGATTCTTTGTACATGCTCAAAATTTTGTATTGTGTTATTTGTAATTCTTTGTATACTTGGTTAATTTTTAATACAACTGAGTAACAATTCTTTCCATATGCATTAGTCTCTTATTTATCATCCTTTGTCAATTATTGCGATGTTCTTTATCTTTTCTTTTGTGTTATTCATTGTGCTGCCATGATGAATTATATGTGTACACTTAGTAACATTTCCCACACTTTGTATTTTCTGACTAACACTTAGATAATTCATAGCAATAGCATTGCTTTACCTTTTATCCTTCAAAATTCTGCTCAGACCTTCTTTTCAAAATTTTGATTAAGTGTTTGCCTATTCTGTCCAAAACAACGCAATGAGGACCTTGCGCATCTCTAAATTTGGGGGTGGGAAAGGTCTGAGCAGATGCGATCAAGTGGATGCGGTCATTAAGAAAATGCGTTCATAATTTAAAAAAAATGAGAAAAAAAGAATATAAGAGACAACTCCTCTGACCAGCAAAAGTTAAACTTAGCTGAAAATCAAGAGTTGAAGTTGAGATGCACAAAACCGTAGTTGGATGTTCGCATGACACCCGTGAGAACAAGCCAAAACGAAGGGTGTAACCATGATCAACAGTCTCTAATAAAATAACACAACCCGACCACCGTATTCAAGTCATACCAAGTTGTTTTTGCATGAAGAGGTAAAGATTCTTTTTAAAACTAGAAGGGAATTTTTGAGTAGAGATTTGTTCTATAGAAGAATAAAGTAGGGCTTGTTTATGAATTATCAAGGATAGAAAGAAATTGCATTGTTAAGTAATCTTGCCTAGGTGGAGCATTCGGAGCAACCAATCGATGCAAAATTTAGGATAAGAATTGAACAACATTGCCTTAGTAGAAGATATGCTTGAGGACAAGCATATATCTAAATTTGGGGGTGTGATAACTTGTAGAAATACAACTTATTTATACTGTTTTATTTAGATATTGCGGCAAAAAGAAAGAAAAGTTGCGTCGATAGTATAGAAATAGGTTAAGAAATACGAGAATTATAAAATGTCTTCAATATACCTACTAACACCATTGCGATGGTAGAATAGAGTGGTTCAATTTCTGTTTTGCAGGAAATCAGTCACTACATTCGTTAATGGCTCAAAGATAAAAGAAACAACGCATCTACGTCACATTGTGCTCATCATTCAGGAATGAAGAGATGATCAACGCAATGACGGCGCATGCGACAATCGATCAAGAGCTTAGCGATCAACGCAATTTCAACTGCATGCGGTAATAAAAAATAACACCATATGCGGCGATCGATCGAAGATTTAAAGAGCAATGCATTTGCGGAGGATTTGGACAAATGTACAGCTTTCAGTTGACGGGTTGATTGCATAACAGAAGGAATATTCACTCCGCCATTTCAGGAACTACCATAACGATAAAGTGGGGACCTCGAAGTCAAAGAGCCAAGCTTCACCTATAAATAGCTTCTACAAATTCACTGAGTGATATACTTGAATACATAGAGACATGTATATACTGATCTAAGAGAGAGACTGGTCTGAAGCGATTTCTAGAGTAGATATGGGATAATTACGAGACAAGGCCGAGAGGTGAGTCTCCGAGCAAAGAATCCTTCCAATCCCCACCGTTGAAGCTCTATACGAAGGTCACTTCTACCAGAAGAGCAAGCCTAAGAGGGAAGCTCTCCTTTCCATTACTTCAACACGCCGACAAGCATAATCTCCGTTCAGATCTGTGTTAAGACGTTGACATTCCTTCTGTATTTGTCTCTAAATCTCTATTTCATCACTTGTATTCATCTTCCTTACTCTATCATTCACACCATGTATCAGATGCTTAATCTTAGTATTAATTGTTTTGATCATTACCATTATCATCTTTCTTTCTATTTTTGTTCATCCATAATCCATTTTCTCCATGACATTTTCCTAATTCCCTAGGTAATTAGCAATAATTAAGCAAGTATATTAATTTGTGTTAAGGAAATAATTAAGTTTAGCTAAAGCATGCTCGACGGCATGTTCACCTGTGAGAGCAGAAGTGAAGATGTTATTCCGCCTATCGAGAGAGGGTTGGAAGAATGCGTTAACTAAAGCGAGAAGTATTTTTCAGAGATGGAAAAAACCTTGCATTGATCACGTTCATCCCTGTTTCACCATAGAGATATGGAAACGCGGCCGATCACCGAGAGGTGTACGCCAAGGGAAAGCGGAACCTTAGTTGCATCTTTGACGCAATTAACAAACTTGCGTTGTTTTTACTTTTACTCTTTCTCTTTCTGATTCATCCATAAAGACTTGCCATCGCATACCACGATCCTTTGTATAACTTCACAGTCAGTCTCGACCTCAGTATCATGTATCATGTACCTTGTATCTTGTATCATCTTAGTTTAGGATTTTACTTTTCAACCCAACTTTATTTTATCAATGCAATTTTATTTTCATCGCACTTTAGATTCCTGTATAAACCCAATTCTTTATTAATTGTAAAAACCGGTCGCATGTATCACAAAAGTAACGCATTAACAAAAATAATCCCTGTGTTTGACCTCAGATTATTTTGAGAAACTTGCATTGGAATTATTCTTGGTTTCAACGCAAGGAAACTTGTGACACACATTACTCTATCACATACTACAAGCCTATCATTAACAACGCATATGTAGAAGTAGTATCGCATAAAGACTAAAGATATAAAAACATCATGTCAAGTTTATGGCACAATGCACACATAAAAAGAAACCCCATTCTTTAGCGTTACAATTCTCCATCTACATCCTTGTAAGTATTAAACCAAGGTCTGAAAGGTTTCATATGATAGGTACAACCGGAGTTAAGTACCCAATCATGCTTCCCAAGAGGACTGATTTGGTTGGTTTGGTTTCTAATGGAGCCTAAGGCATCAGAATGAAAGTAGGAACCTTCAACCACTGAAGCTTTTGGTTGTTTTCCTTACTAAACCTTCCATTTTTCTTAATTTTTCCGTTTCAGGCTATAGCAATCTCTCATCAAGTGACCTTTCTTCTTGCAATAGTTGCATCTCAGCTTGGTCTTAGGTTTGTGCTCTTCACCTGACTAATTTTTATTCCTCTTAGACTGATTCTGCTTGTTCTTCCCCTTGACAAACAACCCCTCTGCACTAGGAAAAATTATGATAACTCTCTCTATTTTGTTTAAAGGATCAGAGGTATTTATTGTTGGACTAGTTGCATAAATAGAATTTAAGCCAAAAATAATAGAATATGTAGTACAAAAATAAAATAATTGCATATATAGATAAAAAAAAATGGTAAAAGACTAAATAACTCATGCCTAGCCACCATTTTGCTCGCTTCTTCCCAGTTTTCTGAAATTAAAAATTATCCCTTCGAAGGGAAAGAAAGAAGTCATAGTGCTAGTTGATTAGAGTTACTTCGGAAACTATCAGTGATAACTACTATCAGCTGCTATCGCTGATAGCTTCTATCAATTACTATCAGCGATAGCTTTCAATTTGAGAAAAATTAATACAATCTTGAAATATTAGCTTTTAATTTGCTATCAATTATCAGTTATCATTGATGCACTTTCATCAATTGGAATCAACCTTGAAATATTAATACTTAAGGCTATCAGTGGCTATCAATATAGATTTATAAATAGTGATCAACTTTGAAAGAAAACCAACAACTTTGATTACCACAGTAGCTATCACTAATCATATCTTTTATCATGGCTATCATTGATAGTAGATACCAGTCGCTACCACTGATAAACTTTCATCAATTAGAATCAACCTTGAAATATTAACACTTAAGGCTATCAATGATAGACTTCTATAACTGGTTATAACTTTGAAAGAAACTCGATATATAGATATCACCTAAGTTTTATCACCGATATCATTAATATCACTCATATTATATCAATGATAGCTTCTTTTACTGATAGCATCACTGATAAGATGTTATCAATGATCTCACTAATATCATGCTATCAGTGATAGTTCTTTATTACCGATAATGTACTATCAATGATAGCTTCTATCACCGATAACGTGCTATCGGGTAGCTTCTATCACCAATAACGTGCTATCAAGTAGCTTCTATCATTGATAACATGCTATTAGTATTAGCTTCTATCTTGCCCTTCCCAAACATTTATAAGTCCCTTTTCTTTTCGATGATAGCTTCTATCACTGATAAACATGCTATTAGTTATAACTTCTAGACATTCCATTTACATTTTAGTTTGAGATTCAACTTTATTAATTAAATTCACTAAGTTGGCTATCAATGATAGATTTCTATAAGTTGCTACTAACTATGAAAATATAAGCTATGAATGATAGAAATACTGGTGACTATCACTAATAGACTTTCATTTGCTATTTATATTTATTATTTGTTATAATAATCAAACTTGATGATTGGCTTATTGGTGTTAAGTCACTTATGAATTGAGTACTTTCAAATCTTGGGTACGAAATACTGCCTCATAATTCTTGTGAAAAAAAAAAGAAGAAGAAAAGTTCAAATAAAGGAAAGAAAAATTTTAAAAATAAGATAAAGAGAAGAAGCCAAAACTGAATAAATGGAAGAAAATTAAATAGAAAAAAAAGGAAGCAAAAACCGGAGAAGTGAAAGAAAAATTAAAAAAAGAAAAGGAAGAAGCAGAAAATGGGTGAAAGAAAAAAAAGAAAATGATAAAAAAAGAAAAGGGAAGAAGCAAGAAAGAAAAAAATAAAAAAAGAGAATAAGCAAAAAGGAAAGAAGCAAAAATCGGATAAAGGAAAGAATAAAATAAAATAAAAAGAAAAGGAAGAAGTAAAAGCAGGAGAAAGAATAAAATAAAATAAAAAATAAAAAATAAACGAAAGAAGCAAAAACCGAAGAAAGAAAAGAAAATTAAAAATGAAAAAAAGAAGGGAAGAAACAAAAATAGAAGAAAGTAAAGAAAACAAAAAGACTAAAAAAAGTGTGCAACAAGAAAAGACAAGGTGGCAAAATTAGAAATTAAAAAAAAATCAAAGTTGACTAGTCAACTCATACATATTTGCAAATATTTTAAAGATGTAATATATTTTTAGATTTTTTCTCTTATTCTACTATCTATTACAAATATCCTTTGTTGTTGGGAATGATGCCCTAAACTCTCATGTCCTGTAGTTTGTAAACACAATTTTGAATAAACGCTTGTGATGTATAATATATGTTATTTTCTTCACTTATGTTCTTTGAACATTGGATGTTTTATTTATTTTACCACAAACCAATAAACTAAAATCCCTGGTTGTCATTATGTAACTTAAACATGTATGTGGAGACATACAAGTGTATCATGTCTTAAGTGATAACCAAAATGGTCGTAGTATATGGATATAGGAGGGAAACCATATCCTAGTAACGCTACAGATGCAGCCCACTTTGTAGAATAGTTACAAGTATTGTGACTTGCTACAGATGGTCTTGATCCTGATCATTCATGTGGGGACATGCGAGCGAGGGCGTCCTATACAAAGAGTTTGTATAAGACCTGACCATGAAGTGTTAATGTCTCGTTACATAACGTCGTTCATGATAGAGACTTCACTTACTCCTTGTGTTGAACTCTTCATTTTGTCCAAATTATCACCCAAAACTTTGATTATACTTAAAATACTCAATAGGTGTACAATAAACAAATAAACTAATGAATGTAACGAAGTTCAATAAAAGAAGCTTCTTTCAGATGGTTTGTGGGGATAGTCTTCACTTTAAGAAGCAATTTAAGATAAGCAAGAATGACATTGTTAGGTTTAGAGAATGGAAAAGAATACCAACACCATCATGTGTTTATTTTAGATTTCAAATTATGGGCCTAGGGCTTGAAACTTAAATCTTTATTTGGATAGTAACAAATAAGGGAAGTTGTAAGCTTGGTTTTTTAAACCCTTTTTTAAATTGTATTTCAGTTTGGGTTAATTAAATCTCTAATTTGATACCATCGATTTTAAAGTAAAATTGTAATTTATCATAAATAATAGATAATTTATTATTTTCAAACAAGGGGTTTTTCAAAAATAAAAAAATAAAGGAAATTATTTACACAAAATAGCAAAATTTTAATCTTCTTTGATAGAGGCTGATAAAGGTTGATAGGAGTCTATCATTGTCTATTAGTGATAGAAACTAACAGAACTCTATTCCTGATAGACTCTGATAGAAGTCTATCAGTTTCTATCATTTTTTTTTTTTTGCTATTTCTGTAAATAGTTTGTCATTTTTCCTATTTGTGAAAATTTCCCTTCCAAGTATCTAAATAATACATAACTCCCAAACGAAAATATTAAAACAATTAAAAGATGTGGAAATATTGTTGCCCATAGCCTAGGACAGAACTAGCCTTATGAAATTGTAACTTTACCTTATATGAATTTGTGTTTCAAAAGAAGAGAAATCACTTATATGCTGTTATGCCTCCTTCACACGACGTTCTTGATCCACCATTGCCTTTACCAATAAAGTGTATCTTCCTTTTCGATAATTCAATTTTAGAAACTTGAGAGTTGAATGTGTTTGGCTTAAAAAGAAATCCTATATTGGGAGATATTCTAAGCATTCTCCACGAAAACGGTAAGGAGTCATGTTGAAAATGTCGAGGCCCACAAAAAGAGGAGTGGAAAAAAAAAAAAAAGAAGGGGTGAAGGTTTCTTTTTCCTTTTTCTCATTTTTTCTTTTTTCTCTTCAATTTAACTTTTCTTTTATTTTTTTTTTCAATTTCCTTTACAATTTCTCAAGTTATTTTCTAATTTAATGTCTCAAAATATTTGGATAAAATTTTTAAAAGAATATGATCGGGTTTAAAATATTAAATATTAATAAAACGAAATATTACTTTTCCAAGGTTCTAATTTTTTTTATTAAAATCTTCTTATCCTTCCTGAATTATTATTCACTCATAAAATTTCATTGCAAGGGACACTAATTTTAAATTTACTCAAGTACATTACTCCTAGAGTAATACCACGGGAACCAAGAACTAAATAGTCAAATGAACATGCAAATAACGAAAAAATGAAATGAAAAGAAGAAAATAATTATGAGACATGTAAAGTTGAATAAGATTTATAGTACAACAAGATTGATTTTCTTTTTGGTGAACACTAAACCTCTAAATTTTATTAAATTCCATTTAAGAGAAATAAGATAGAACAAAAAAGGATGTAGATAATTTTCATTTTCTTTTTCCCTTCTATTCAGTGCAATAACACATATGAAGGTATGAACATTATGTAAACCTCCAACTTCAAGAAAAGAAGTTACATATCAATTATTTCTTAGTTATATTTACTCATATTTTGTTGATGAGGCCACTTAAACATACAGAAAAAAAAACTTTACAAAACCCAAGACCTTAAATTGATCAAACTAACCCTTTATAATAATGGAGCAATGTGTTTTTGGTGCATAATTATTCCCACTTATGAATCAAAACATCTTTATGATTAGTGTTGTCTTTCAAATAAATTCCATCATCTTTAGCAAGTCAAATGCAGTTAGAATCGTAGCACATATTATAGAGCCAAACTGATGTGCTCTTAATCCAAAAGGCTTGGAATGATGAATGTTGTGCATTTGGCTTCTGCAAGTTACAACAGAACAAAGTCGTATTCCAAAAGTTTACTCTAAATCTCCAATTGAATTCACTTCCAACACTAACTTTGTGTTCTCCAATCTTTGGATTTGCAATGAACAGATAGGATTTGGCCATTGCTTAGCCCATTCACAACGTGGATCTGCCATTTTTCAAGCTCTGCGACCTTGGTCTCATCCAGCATTGCCAAACACAACACAAAAACACCACACACTGCTTGGTCATACATCTTATTTCCATTTGGTTCATCATGCACTTGGAAAACAACTTCGAGATTTTTTAAAAAAATTTGGGATGTAGCATGACCAAAAGTGTAATGGATTTTTATACAATCTCGTTTGGACAAAAAATCTATATAAGTCAATACTATTAAGAGAAAGTTAGTTATAAAATAACAACATTTTTGGATAGAGATGTGTTTGTTTCACTAGAATATCGTGTCTGTTATAAAATAGCAATGTAGCTGTTATGGCAATATATGAAAAAATAGGCGACTAGTTTTCTTTAGATTTTTATACGTTCTTATGAGACTTTTTTTAAAGGAGGGAAAGTTTCAAGAATTTAATTTATAAAAAGATTATGTATTTTTCATTCTCTCCACAAAATATGATTCTCACTCCAATTTTGTGTTCTTCATTTCTCTTTGATTGGTTAAGATGGACACATAATATATCTGTGGTAAGGAGAGTTCAGCTGTCGATCTTTAGTAGAGTGCCTGGCAGTTAACGGATGGTGGATCCCATGACTAAAGAGTTTAGTCTGTTATTCACGTACCGTTGGAGCTTCGAGCTATAGGTCCATAAGGTCCCCTTGGTAGCTCAATGGATTCAGTTGAGGATCAATTCTTGGTGTTGATTTGAAATGTTCAAATTAACAAGAGGTATTTTAATTATATATGATATAATTGGTATGATGCATGAGATACATCTAGTGGAGGATTGATGTAAATAAGATTTACATTAAGTACCATGGAATAGAAAAAGAACTATGGTTTATATGTTTCATGAGATGAAATATTAAAACTATAGGTTATAAATATAGTATAATAAGTTGGTTATCATTTATATTTATAATAATATTAATTATTGAATAATTAATTATTTTTCTTTAATAACAAATTGAGGGGGTGGTTATTAGTGATTCATGGTAACCTTAAGTTAAAAGGAAGATTGTTTTCCTAATTTTTAGTAACTTTTGGCAAAATTTGTTTTTGAAATTTCTCTCGCAAAAAGAAAACTCACGGCGCATGTCAAGTAAATATGGATTTACTAAGCGACAGCGTATTTTAGTAAATGATCATGTAGTGTTTTGTAGGCGACAAACATTGAGCTAAACGATGAACTAAACGATTGCTTAACTTTTGCTAGACAATCGCTTAGCTTTAGCTAAACGATTGGGCATCGACCTATGCGATAGGTTTCAGCCATCTCCCACTTACCCAATCGTGTACACGATTGTTCATTCCTCATTCGTTTGCCTCATTCCAAGTCCGAACAGAGCCCACTCTCTAGATTCTCACACAAAGAATACCAAGGTAACCTTCTTGGTGGTGTCATACTCAACTCGACACCGTTGAGGTTTTGTGGTGGCCATTTGTTTCTTGCTGGAGTGTTCTTGACCAAAGAAATCACTGAGGAAGAGTGCGAAGTGTTCGTGTAGTGTTGTGGTCGTGGTGTTCGAGCGTTCGAGGTTGTTGTGTTCGAGCGTTCGTGAGCAAGGAGCGTGGAGATGAGTCTACAAATGTTTGTAGCTTTTGCCTTGTTCATTTGTAGTTATCATGTTGTAATTTCTATATGGGTTATATAACTATTATGTATTGTTTACGACTATAAATGTAATGTTCATTCATGATTGTAATTTGGAATGATCTTTTTTCCGCTGCTCATGAAAATCTTGAGTTCAATTTCCTTCAATTGGTATCAGAGCCAGGTTGTTCTGATATTCCAAATTACAACTCTGTTTTGAACTCGTTTTACAGTCACGATGGGTTTCTGCATTGTGATTAATCGTTTTCTGCAGTTTTGGTTGCGTTGATGAATGTTTCAGGTTTAATTGCTTTTTGTTAAGCTTTCTGGTATTACAAAGTGTTAATTTGTAAAGGCCCTTGTGTTTTTGGGCATAATTAACTTTGCAATCGAGTCTGTAATTCAAAGAGTTTGAGTTAGTCGAGTCGTTCGTGATGAAGCTTCGAAACATGGAGATTTGGTTCTCAACGAAGAAGAAGACCAAGCATTGGTCGTATCGTGTAGCTTAAGGTAAATGATTGTTGGGATTTAACTAAGCGATCGTTTAGATTTTTCTAAACGATTGTGTAGTATTTTCTAAACGATCGTTTAGCTAATGCTAAGCGATGGGGTAAATCATTTACTTTATCACGTAGCGTTGGTTGCACGATCGCGTAGGCACTGGAGGTAGACAATCATAGTGGGAGCATGTGATGCTCGTCGTTTAGTAAAAGGCGCGCGCTAGACGATCGTGTAGTTAGCAAGCTTCATTGCTTAGTTACTACCTACACGATCGTGCGTATGCGATACGGAGGCACTAGCTAAGCAATCGCTTAGGCGATGGTGCTTCGCAACATCGTAGTCGTTTAGACGATCGCGGAAGGTGGGCGTTATGTGGAGCGCACGTTTACTTCAGGCTTCATCGCTTTGTAAAAGGTACGCGATCGTGTAGTAATAGCTAAATGATCGTTTAGATTTTTCTATACGATCGTGTAGTATTTGTTAAATGATTGTTTAGCTCTGGGAGTGCTGGTAAGCGATAGATCAAAGCGTTTGTTTTATCGTGTACACGATCACGGGGAGCTTAGTACACAATGGTTGGAGACACGATGTTTTACCCGAGCAGTTCAAGACCCGGTTCACCTGTTTGAACCGGAGGCTCCTTGTCTTTGTAATATTTAGCTTTCCCTTTGTGATTTTAAGGCAATTTCACCCGGTTCATCAACATTGGTTTATTATGCATGTGATGTATGGTGTTTATATGCCAAAGTGTTTGAAATATAATTCAAAACCCACCTTAGGATGTGCAATTATTCATGCATCATGTATTATAATTGTTATAATCGAGCATGAAGAAATTACTTGATAGCATGTGCATGCATCATGAAATATAAGAGTTATATTTTGCATGTAGTGATCATTATCATGCATCATCCTTTTATTATAAATGTTATAGTCTAAGGGTGAATGGAAGCATGTTTTGCTTGTTTCATTATTGTTTTGTATAACTTGAGATAGACCTAAGTTCAAGTGGTTTAAAGAGTTTAGTAACCTAGATTAATCTTTTAAAATCGGTATAATAGGTTTAAATTGGTTGAAATAAAAGATTAAATTTGTTATAAATCTATCTATAAGGGACCTTTTGTTTAAGGCGGGTTCTGGCTAGGCTAGGGTTCTTAAGTTGACGAAAACGTAACACCTCTATCTAATCGTGGTGGAGAGTATATGGACCTCCAATTCCAAACTATATGATAGAACATGGGATTGCGTCCCAACTCTCGGCCCTAGATACACCTCAGCAGAATGGTGTATCAGAAAGGAGAAACAGAACCTTGTTGGACATGGTTCGGTCTATGATGAGTTATGCTCATCTTCCAGACTCGTTTTGGGGTTATGCAGTGGAGATGACATGTTATATCCAGAACAATGTTCCCTCGAAAAGTGCTTCTGAAACACCTTTTGAGTTATGGAGAGGCCTTAAAGGTAGTTTACGCCACTTCAAGATTTGGGGTTGTCCAGCACATGTACTAGCGACGAACCCAAAGAAGTTGAAACCACGTTCGAAGGTTTACCTCTTTGTAGGCTACCCCAAGGAAACGAGAGGTGGATACTTCTATGATCCGAGTGAGAACAAAGTGTTTGTTTCTACAAATGCTATCTTCTTGGAAGAAGACCACATGAAGGATCATATGCCACGGAGTAAGCTTGTTTTACGTGAGACCTCAAGTGAGACTGAGACTGCTGAGGGTTCAACAAGAGTTGTTGAACAGGCCAACAGATCAACAAGAGTTGCTCAGGTCGAAACGTCTAGTCAACTAGCTTAAGAGTTGAAACTGCCTCAATGTAATGGGAGGGTTATGAACCCACCGGATTGCTACATGGGTTTTACTGAAGCCCAAAATGTCATTACGAATGATGGGGTCCAGGATCCGTTGTCTTTTAAGAAAGCAATGCAGGATGTTGACAAAGATGAATGGGTTAAAGCCATGAACCAGGAAATGGAGTCTTATGTTCTTCAATCACGTCTAGGAGCTTGTTGATCCACCTAAAGACCTATTGGGTGTAAGTAGATCTTTAAGCAAAAAAAAAAAAAGGTATAGATGGAAAGGTGCAAACCTTTAAGGCTAGACTCGTGGCAAAGGGTTATACCCAGGTCGAGGGAGTTGACTCTAAGGAAACTTTCTCACCTGTTGTCATGCTCAAGTCTATCAAGATTTTCCTGTCTATAGCCACATTTTATGATTATGAAATATGGAAAATGGACGTCAAGACTGCCTTTCCTAATGGTAATCTTAAGGAGACCATCTATATGACTCAACCAAAGGGGTTCATAGTTCCAGATCAAGAGCAAAGAGTTTGCAAGCTTAATAGGTTCATTTATGGGCTGAAACAAGCATCTAGATCTTGGAACATCAGATTTGACATTGATGTCAAGTCATTTGGCTTTGATCAGAACGTTGATGAGCCTTGTGTTTACAAGAAGATCATCAACAACTCAATAGCTTTCCTGGTACTATATGTGGATGATATCATACTCATTGGGAATGATGTAGGGTATCTAACTGACATTAAGAAATGGCTAGCTGCCCAGTTCCAAATGAAAGATTTGGGTGAGGCACAGTATGTTCTAGGGATCCAGATTATTCGGGATCACAAGAACAAACGGTTAGTCCTATCTCAGGCATTGTACACTGATCAAATGTTGATCAGGTATAGGATGCAAGATTCCAAGAGGGGTTTATTACCCTTCAGGCATGGAATTGTTTTGTCTAAGGATCAATGTCCTAAAACACCTCAAGAAGTTGAGGAGATGAGACGGATTCCCTATGCTTCTATTGTAGGAAGCTTGATGTATGCAATGTTGTATACTAGTAGGGATTGTCAGTCAGTATCAGTCCAATCCAGGATTTGAGCACTAGACAGCGGTCAATACGATCCTCAAGTATCTTCGGAGAACGAACGACTACATGCTTGTGTATAGAGATAAGAATTTGATCCTTACAGGATACATGGACTCTAACTTTCAGATCGATAGAGATTCTCGCAAAATCGACATCGAGGTCAGTGTTTACTCTGAATAGAGGGGTTGTAGTCTTGCGAAGCATCAAGCAAGAATGCATCACGAACTCCACCATGGAAGCTGAATACATAGCGGCTTGTGAAGCATCTAAGAAGGCTGTTTGGCTGAGGAAGTTCCTTTCAGATTTGGAAGTTGTTCCAAATATGGATTTGCCTATCACTCTTTATTGTGATAACAGCGGGGCTATGGAAAATTCGAAGGAACGTCGTAGTCATCGTCAAGGTAAGTAAATAGAATGAAAATATCACCTGATCAGGGAGATTGTGCATTACTGTGATGTGATAGTCACAAAGATCGTATCAGAGCACAACGTTGTTGATCCCTTTACAAAGGTCCTCATGGCTAAAGTGTTCGAGGGTCACCTGGAGAGTCTGGGTCTGCGGGACATGTGGCATCTTGTCTAGGGAAAGTGGAAGATGATACTAGTATGCCCTAGTTTATTGTATATTGTACATCTTTATATTGTATTGTACATTAGTCTCCCGAGTCATGAGGACAAGTGGGAGATTGTTGGGATTGGTGTCCTAATTCTCCTAGAGTCTCGTTGTTTTGTAAAGATACACATTGTTTAATGAATAAAATAAGTGTTATTTAATTCTGGCATTTACTCATATCCAATAAACAAAGTTCCATGGTTATCTTATGTGAACTTAAGCATGTATATGTGATATACAAGTGGATCATGCCTTAAGTGATGACCTAAATAAGTCTTTAGTGTAAGGACTAAGGTGGGATACCTGATCCTGGTGACACTACGGATACGGCCTGCTTTATAGAGGTTTGCAAGTATTGTAAACTATTACATATGGTAGATTCTGACCATTCATGTGGAGACGTGCGAGCAGAGTTGTCCTATACAAAGAGTTTGTACAAGATCTGAACCACGAGATGACTAGACTCTGTATATAATGCCGTCGATACTAGAGACTTGCATATCACCTAAACGACCATAGATGACATGACCTAAATCCTAAGTGTTTTTGGAACTCCTGCTTTTAAAGGCGGTCCTTTGATTAGTGTGGGTGAGAGTGGCCAGATTGCCAGCTCAACATGTCTACCTTTTTGGGGACTTGTCTGATTTAGGAGCTGGGAACTCAATCCACAAGATGGAATTCACTCCTTTCCCAAAGCATGGATAAGTAGAGAGATTGCTCACTTAAGGGATGATTCTGGGGCTTGAACATAGTGGCCACAACTTCTCTTTGAAAGAGAGGACACAGTCATAGTAAGACTATGACTTATGTTCATTAGAGGGATAAGTGGTACTTAAAGAGTTATATGTAACTATAGGCATAATGGTTATTGGCCCAACTGTACTTACGAGCGATATGTGAAGGGTTGTCGCACTTCTAATTGGTTAAGATGGACAAATAATATATATGTAGTAAAGAGAGTTCAACTGTCGGTCTTTAGTAGAGTGCCTGGTAGTTAATGAATGGTGGATCCCATGACTAAAGAGTTTAGTCAGTTATTCACGTACCATTGGAGCTTCGAGCTACAGGTCCATAAGGTCCCCTTGGTAGCTCAATGGATTCAGTTGAGGATCAGTTATTACTGTTGTTTTGAAATATTCAAATTGACAAGAGGTATTTTGATTATATATGATATAATCGGTATGATTTATGAGATACATCTTGTGGAAGATTGATGTAAATGAGATTTACATTAAGTACCATGGAATAGAAAATGAATTATGGTTTATATGTTTCAGGAGATGAAATATTAAAACTATAGTTTATAAATATAGTATGATAAGTTGGTTATCATTTATATTTATAATAAAATTAATCATTGGATAATTAATTCTTTTTCTTTAATAACCAATTGAGTGGGTGGTTATTGGTGATTCATGGTAACCGTGAGTTAAAAGAAAAATTATTTTCCTAATTTTAGTAACTTTTGGCAAAAATTATTTTTGAGATTTCTCTCGCAAAAAGAAAACTCAAGGCGCATGTCAAGTAAATACGGATTTACTAAGCGACAACATGTTTTATTAAATGATCATGTAGTTTTTTTGTAGGCGACAGACACTGAGCTAAATGATGAGCTAAACGATCGCTTAGCTTTTGCTAGTCGATCGCTTAGCTTTAGTTAAACGATTGGGCATCAACCTATGCAATAGGTTTCAGCCATCTCCCACTTTCCAATCGTGTACACGATTGTTCATTCCTCATTTGTCTGCCTCATTCCAAGTCCGAACAGAGCCCACCCTCTAGATTCTCACACCGAGAATACCAAAATAACCTTCTTGGTGGTGTCATACTCAACTCGACACCATCGAGGTTTTGTGGAGGCCATTTGTGTTCTTGCTGGAGTGTTCATGACGGAGGCGATCGTTGAGGACGAGCGCGAAGTGTTCGTACAGTGTTACAGTCATGATGTTAGAGTGTTCGAGGTTGCTGTGTTTGAGCGTTCGTGAGCAAGGAGCGTGGAGACGAGTCTACAAATGTTTGTAGCTTTTGCCTTGTTCATTTGTAGTTATCATACTTTAATTTCTATATCAATTGCATAAATGTTATGTGTTGTTTACAACTGTAAATGTAATGTTCATTTATGATATGTAATTTGGAATGATCTTTTTTCGGCTGCTCATGGAAATCTCGAGTTCGATTTCCTTCACATGGGGATGTCGACAACTTTAAGTTTGGGGTGGGAAGCTCCTTGGTTATCTTATGTGAACTTAAGCATGTATATGTGATATACAAGTGGATTATGCCTTAAGTGATAACCTAAATAGGTATGTAGTATAAGGATTAAGGTGGGATACCTGATCCTAATGACACTATGGATACGACCCGGTTTGTAGAGCTTTGCAAGTGTTGTAAACTACTACAGATGGTAGACCCTGACCATTCATGTGGAGACGTGCGAGAGGGGGTGTCCTATACAAAGAGTTTGTATAAGACCTAAACCACGAGATGACTAGACTCTGTATATTACGCCATTGATACTAGAGACTTGCATCTCACCAAAATGACCATAGGTGACACGACCTCAATCCTGAGTGTTTTGGGAACTTCTGCCTTTGAAGGCGGTACTTTGATTAGTATGGGTGAGATTGGCCAGATTGCCAACTCAACATGCCTACCCTTTTGGGGACTTGTCTGATCTAGAAGCTGGGAACTCAATCCACAAGATTGAATTCACTTCTTTCTTGAAGCAGGGATAAGTAGAGAGATTGGTCCCATTCAGGGCTGATTCCAGGGCTTGAACATAGTGGCCACAACTTCTCTTTGAAAGAGAGGACACAGTCATAGTAGGACTATGACTTATGTTCATTAGAGGGATCAGTGGTACTTAAAGAGTTAGATGTAACTACAGGGGCATAACGATTATTTTCCTGGCTGTACTTACGAGTGATCTGTGAAGGGTTGTCACACTTCTAATTGGTTAAGATGGACACATAATATATATGTAGTAAAGAGAGTTCAACTGTCGGTCTTTAGTGGAGTGCCTGGTAGTTAACGAATGGTGGATCCCATGACTAAAGAGTTTAGTCAGTTATTCACATACCATTGGAGCTTCGAGCTACAGGTCCATAAGGTCCCCTTGGTAGCTCAATGGATTCAGTTGAGGATCAGTTATTACTGTTGTTTTGAAATATTCAAATTGACAAGAGATATTTTGATTATATATGATATAATCAATATGATTTATGAGATACATCTTGTGGAGGATTGATGTAAATGAGATTTACATTAAGTACCATAGAATAGAAAAAGAATTATGGTTTATATGTTTCATGAGATGAAATATTAAAACTATAGGTTATAAATATAGTATGATAAGTTGGTTATCATTTATATTTATAATAAAATTAATTATTGGATAATTAATTTTTTTTCTTTAATAACCAATTGAGTGAGTGGTTATTGGTGATTCATGGTAACCATGAGTTAAAAGAAAAATTATTTTCCTAATTTTAGTAACTTTTGGCAAAAATTATTTTTGAGATTTCTCTCGCAAAAAGAAAACTCAAGGCGCATGTCAAGTAAATACGGATTTACTAAGCGACAACATGTTTTAGTAAATGATCGTGTAGTTTTTTTGTAGGCGACAGACACTGAGCTAAACGATGAGCTAAATGATCGCTTAGCTTTTGCTAGACAATCGCTTAGCTTTAGTTAAACGATTGGGCATCAACCTATGCGATAGGTTTCAGCCATCTCCCACTTTCCCAATCGTGTACACGATTGTTCATTCCTCCTTCGTCTGCCTCATTCCAAGTCCGAACAGAGCCCACCCTCTAGATTCTAACACCGAGAATACCAAGGTAACCTTCTTGGTGGTGTCATACTCAACTCGACACCATCGAGGTTTTGTGGAGGCCATTTGTGTTCTTGCTGGAGTGTTCATGACGGAGGCGATCACTGAGGACGAGTGCAAAGTGTTCGTGCAGTGTTGCAGTCGTGGTGTTCGAGTGTTCAAGGTTACTGTGTTTGAGCGTTCGTGAGCAAGGAGCGTGGAGATGAGTCTACAAATTTTTGTATCTTTTTCCTTGTTCATATGTAGTTATCATACTTTCATTTCTATATCGATTGTATAAATGTTATGTGTTGTTTACAACTGTAAATGTAATGTTCATTTATGATATGTAATTTGGAATGATCTTTTTTCGGCTGCTCATGAAAATCTCAAGTTCAATTTCCTTCACATGGGGATGTCGACAACTTTAAGTTTGGGGGTCGGAAGCTTGTATTGTGATATTATATTATACTTTAAGTTATTTTCTAATTTATTATCTCAAAATATTTGGATGAAAATTTTGAAACAATGAGATCGGGGTTTTAAATATTAAATTTTAATACAATGAAATGTTACATTTCCAAGATTGTAAATTTAAGACTTGATTAAAATCTTCTTATCCATACCTTAACCTCCTTTATTATTATTCACTCATAAAACAGTATTTCAAGCGACAACAATTTTAAATTTACTCATGTATATTGCTCTTAGATTAATACCATGGGAACCAAGAACTAGAAAGGCAAACGAACGTACAAATAATGGAAAAATGAAATGAAAAGAAGAAAAGAATTGTGAGACATGTAAAAGTTGAATAAGATTTATATTACAACAATAATAGTTTTCTTTTTTCTGAATACTAAACCAATAAATTCCATTAAGAGAAATAAGATAGTATGAAAGAGATGTGGTTAATTTTCATTTTCTTGGTTTATAGTACAACAATAATAGTTTTCTTTTTTCTACTAAACCAACAATAATATTTTGTTGATATGGCCACTTAAACACACAGGAGAAAAAACTTCACAGTAGCTAAAACTTTATATTGATCCAAACCAACCCTTTACAATAATAGAGCAATATGTTTTTGGTGCATAGTTATTCCCATTTATAAATCAAAACATCTTTATGATTAGTGTTGTCTTTTAAATAAATTCCATCATCCTTAACAATCCAAATGCAGTTAGAATCGTAGCACATATTATAGAGCCAAACTGATGTGCTCTCAATCCAAAAGGCTTGGAACAATGAATGTTGTACATTTGGCTTCTACAAGTAACACCAGAACAACGTCATATTCCAAAAGTTTACTCTAAATCTCCAATTGAATTCACTTCCAACATTTAATTTGTGTTCTCCTAAATCATTGTCTTTAGATTTACAATGAACAAATAGGATTTGGCTATTGCTGAGCCCATTCACAACGTGGATTTGCCATTTTGCAAGCTCCGCAGCCTTGGTCTCATCAAGTATTGCCAAACACAACACAAACAATAACACCACACACTGCTTGGTCATACGTCTAGTTTTCATTTGGTTCATCATAATGCACTTGTAAACCACTTTGAGATTGCTTTTAAAATTGGGATGTTGCATGATCAATAGTGTAATGGATTTTTATACAACCTCATTTCAGAAAAAATCTATATAATAGCTGTTAGTTATAATATAGCAATATTTTTTGATAGGGATGTGTCTGTTTCACTAGAATAGCAGTCAATTATAAAATAACAATGTAGCTGCTATGGGGATATACATAAAAAAATAGGCAACTAGATTTCTTTTGATTTTTATACGTTGTTACAAGACTTTTTTAAAGGAGGGAAAGTTTCAAGAATTTAATTTATAAAAGATTATGTATTTTTCATTAGTTTAAATTGTGAGATTCTCTTCACAAAACTTATTCTCATTCAAATTTATTTTGTGTTTTTCATTTCTCTTTAATCATAGGGATGTCGACAACTTTATGTTTTGGGGTGGGAAGCTTGTATTGTGATGTTATACTATGCTTCATACCATTATTACTACTGGTACTCATAAAAAAACAAAAGAACGAAAAGAAAGAGACGCTTCTCCTTCTAGAATAAAATAGTATCCTTTGCAGTCATGACATTCTCCCATGTTTTCAAATTCGTGAAATGTTAACTTAGGAAGAAACTCTTATTAAACTTAAACCTATAGGGCCTTCCTTTGTTGTTCTTATCAAGTTGGATGTATAAGGTCATTTCAGAACGAAGAAGAGATCCCATTAGCTCATCAACTTTAATTTTAGCAATATCTTGATTCCCTTCAATAGCCACTTCCTGTCAAATCTTTTAGGCAGGGATCTAATAACTTTTCTAACATGCTTTCCTTCTTAATACGTCTCTCTCGAGACAAGTGATTCATTTGGAATATAAAGAAGACAAACATAAAATTCAACAATGGTCTAATCATCAAGCATTTTCAAGTTTTGATAATGTAAGGTAAGTAATTGAAGTTTTGACATTTTAACTTTGGATGTTCCCTCATGAGCTACATGTAGTATGTCTCAAGCTTCTTTTTCAAAGATGAATGAATTGATTAACGAAATGTAACTTTATCAACAACATTGAAAATAACACTAAGTCTTCATGAGCTTTAAGAGGAAGCTTCTTCTTAGGCTGCAATCCACTTCTTTTCCAGTTAGAGAGCATTAACACAATTTTAGTTTGCATCACTAGCGGAGTCCAACTATTGGGCTAACCACTCTTCACTAGGCCTAAATACTCAAGATCAACGCTGGAAGAATGAAGAAAAGGCTCGAAAATATTTTTTTCAAATCCTCGATACTTGAAACTCGATGCTCGATGAGAATTCCCTTCTTCGTCTGGAAAGTCTCTATTAAATCCTCGATGGAACTTGATGACAACTAAACTAATACTCATTCTTACTCGATGATTCTTGAATGATACTCGGTGCGACTTTAAGGTGAAAACGATCAAGTCGACGTAAATAGAGAAGATCGATGCACGATTGAACTTGATACTCAGATGATTCGATGCGATTTGAATGGTGAATGAATGGTGCGCAATTTGCAGTAAAGAAAGCGATCGTATGAATAAGAAAGATAAGGTGAGAAGGTGAGACATAGTGTTTACGTGGTTCAGTAAGATTGCCTACGTCTACAAGAAGATCTAAGTTCTTTACTAATGAAGATTGCGTACAATTTTTGTTGTTTATAGAAAAGTAGGAAAAATTATGATAACTCTCTATGTTTTCTTTTAAGAATAAGAGGTATTTATAGAGTATACTAGCTGTAAAGTTAGTTATAAAAAAAATAAAAAAACTAAGGTATTTAAGTCAAATCTTCTTCGAATTTTCCACCTTGACTCCACTGCCTTGCAATCTTCTAATCTTTCTGATTCTGGCCATTCTATCTACCCTGTGTCTGGAAGCTCAAAACTAACCTGTTCTACACATTTGAACAATTTAAGCTTTGAAATAGGTTTCGTTAACATGTCAGTTGCATTGTCTGAAGTATGAACCTTTAAAATTTCTATCTCCCCTGTCTCAATTTTATCTCTAATGAAATGATACTTGATATCAATGTGCTTAGTTCTAGTGTGGTATTTTAGGGTTTCAGGATAAATGGATAGCACTTTGGTTGTCACAGTAGAGTTTCACCACTGTTTTATCTATTCCAAAGTCTTTCAGCAATCCCTTAAGCCACAATGCCTCCTTGATTGCTTCTGTTAAAGCCATATATTCAATTTCAATTGTAGATAAGGCTACTATAGGCTATAGTGTTGCTTTCCAGCTAATTAGATTAGGATCATATAGGAAAAGGTAACCTGTTAAGGACCTCATTTTGTCCAAATCACCAACATAGTCAGCATCCACATATCCATAAAGTTCTAAGTTTTGTTCAGTTGATCTTTGGTAGACTAATCTTGAGTTTTTAGACCAGACCAAGTACCTTAGGATCCATTTAGTAGGCTCCAAGTGTCTCTTACCAGGATTAGACATATATCTACTAACTAAGCTAGCTGAATATGAGAGATCAGGTATGGTAGAAATCATTAAATACATTAGGCTTTCGACTGCTTTACTATAGGGTATGGCAACCATTTGTTTCTGATGTTATTGGTTAGAATCTTTAGGAGAGTTAGCTAAGGAAAGCTTAAAGTGTTGAGCAATAGGTAAGCTCAAAGGTTTTACATCATTCATGTTGAACCTGTTAAGGATCTTCTCATAGTAATTGGACTGATTGATGCTTAGGATAGACTCCTCTTTGTTCCTTTGGATCTCTATTCCTAGAACCTTGTTTGCTTCTCCCAAGTCCTTCATATCAAACTCCTTTTTTAAGAGGTTTTTAACATGGGTTAGACCTCCTTTGGACCTACCTGCCAGCAACATATCATCTACATATATGAGTTGGTAAACTTTTTCCTTGTAAGAACCTGTATTTACATAAACACATATGTCAAATGAACTTCTTTTGAATCTAATACTAGAATTATAGTCATTAACTCTCTTATACCAGCACCTAGGTGATTGTTTTAACCATATATAGACTTGTTGAGTAAGCAATAGAGATTTTCTTTTCCTTTTACTTCAAATCCTTTAGGTTGCATCATATAGATTGTCTCCTCTAGATGTCTATGAAGAAAAGCAGTTTCGACATCTAGTTGATACAATTCTAAATTATTTTGAGCAACTAAGGATAGAAGAAGTCTTATGGAGGTTTGTTTGACAACGGGAGAAAAAATCTCAGAATAGTCTATTCCTTCCCTTTGAAACCAATCTAGCTTTATACCTAGGATTTTGATCACAGGATACTCCTTCCTTAAGTTTGGAATTCCATTTAGAGGCAACAGGTTTGTAACCCTTTGGTAGAGGATCTAAAGACCAAGTGTCATTCACCTTTAGTGAATGCATCTCCTCATTCATAACTTTAATCCAATACCTTGCATTAGCACAACTTGTTACTTCCTCAAAGGTTGTTGGTTCTTGGTTAGTAGGAGCTAAAACAACATTCAAAACCAGATTCATATGGTTCATTTCAGTATATCTAGCTGGAAGTGTAATTGTTCTCCTTTGTCTATCCCTAGCTTGAAGGAAATTAAACGTGAGGATTTCCATGAGCAGCGGAAAGATTGTTCCAAATTCCATTTGAATTGAACATAAATAATTACAGTACAAGAATGGACACTAACAGGTCATGCCAACACAGAATTACAACATGCTAAATGATAGAATCAAGGGATAGAGTAGGCATACCTTTGAAAAACCATTCTTCAAACTCCCTCGATCAATCTACAAGCGTCCATACCAACACAGCCCTTGAACGCAATGACCGGTGCAACACGATCACGAGCACGAACACAACAAACACAATGATCATGAACCCAACGAACGGCCTTCGGCTCCTCGAAACCAATCGAGTTGAGTGAGGACACCACCAAAATGTTTACCTTGGTATTCTCGTGTGAGAATCCAGGAGTTGTGAGCTCTGTATGAACTTGGCTTCAAGATGAGATTGAAGGACAATGATGGTGTAGACGATCGAGCAAGTGGGAGATAGAAAGTTGTCTATCGTATAGACAATATGCTAGATTGTGTAGTAAATGGCAGCCTATCATATAGACAAAGTCAAGTGATTGTTTAGCAACGATCAGCTGAATGAACTATCGTATAGTCAAAGTCCATGATTGTTTAGTCTCTCTATAGCTATCGCTTAGTGAAACAATTTCACTTGATAGCTTCTCCGTGAGTTCTTTCCGTAAGTAGTAACCCTCTAAAATTAGGAAAACATTTTTTCTTTTATTTCACAGTTACCATAAAACCATCAATAACCTCCCACTCAATTGATTATTAGAGAAAAAGAAACTAATTATCAAATAATTAATATTATTATAAATAAATATGATAACCAATTTACCATGTTATATTTATAACCTATGGTTTTAATATTTCATCTCATGAATCATACAAACCATAATTCTTTTTCTATTTTATGGTACTTAATATAAATCATATTTACATTAATCCTCTACTTGATGTATCTCATACATCACACCAATTATATCATATATAATTGAATTTTCTCATGTTAATTTGAACACTTCAAATCAACCCCAAGAACTGATTATCAACTTGAATCCATTGAGCTACCAAGGGGACCTTATGGACCTGTAGCTTGAAGCTCCAACGGTACGTGAATAACTAACTAAACTCTTTAGTCACGAGATCCACCATCTGTTAACTACCGGACATTCCACTAAAAATCGATAGTTGCACTCTTCTCACTATAGACATATTTTTGTGTCAATATCAACCAATCAACAGTGCGATAACCCTTCACAAATCGCTCGTAAGTATAGTTGGGCCAATTTACCATTTTGTCCCTGTAGTTACATCTAACTCCTTAAGTACCACTGATTCCTCTAATGAACATAAGTCATAGTCCTACTATGACTGACTCTCTTCCAAAGAGAGGATGTGGCCACTATGTTCAAGACCCAAAATCAACCCTTAAGGGAGCAATCTATCTACTTACCCCTACTTTGACGAATGAGTGAATTCTATCTTGTGCAACTGAGTTCCTAACTCCCCAATTAGACAAATCCCCAAAAAGGTAGGCTTGTTGAGTTGGACCACCCTCAAAGGCAGGAGTTCCTAAAACACACAGGATTAAGATCATGTCACCTATGGTCATTTTAGGTGAGATGGAAGTCTCAAGTATCAACGGTAGAATATAAAGAGACGAATCATCTCGTGGTCCGATCTTATACAAACTCTTTGTATAGAACACTCCCGCTCGCATGTTGCCACATGAATGGTTAGGATCAGACCATCTGTAGTACTTCACAACACTTGTAAACCTCTACAAAGCAGGCTGTATCCGTAGTGTCACTAGGATAAGTTATCCCTCCTTAACACTTATACTACATACCTTTTAGATTATTACGTAAGGCATGATCCAGTTGTATATCTCATATACATGCTTAAGTTTACATACAATAACCACGGATCTTTGTTTATTGGATATGAGTAAATGCAAAATAAAATATCTCTTATTTTATTCATAACAATGTGTACAATGTTTACAAACTACGAGACTCTGGGAGAATTAGGACACCAATCCCAACATAGTTAAGACATACTCACTTAAATCAGGCTGTTCACTTGTTGTCTTCTCATGT
Source organism: Benincasa hispida (assembly GCF_027475165.1). Classification (NCBI taxonomy): domain Eukaryota; kingdom Viridiplantae; phylum Streptophyta; class Magnoliopsida; order Cucurbitales; family Cucurbitaceae; genus Benincasa; species Benincasa hispida. The sequence continues at coordinate 71,793,510 of NC_143486.1, forward strand.
TCCCCAACATCCTCCTCAGTTTCCCCTATGTCACTAGGTTGGCTAGACTCTATTGGTTGCTCAGTGGGTAACCCTACCTTAAAACTTTTGTTAGATGACTCTTCTTCATCCTCAAGCTTTTTCTCCTTTAGATGACTTTACTTCATCCTCAAGCTTTTTCTCCTTTTGCATAAACATCTTTTCTTCCCTAAAGGTGGTGTCTCTGCTCACTATGAACTTCCTCTCAACCGGATGCCACATTTTAAACCCTCTGACACCCTCTGTTAAGCCTACAAACTTGCACTTGACTGCTTTGACCTTTAACTTTCCCTTATTTTGGTGTACAAATCCTACACATCGAAAGACCTTGAGGTTATCTAGGTTAGGAGGATGATTAGTCCACTTTTCCTTAGGGGTAAGCAACTCTAAAGATGTGTGAAGGCATTTATTCAAGGTGTACACTACATAGGATGTAGCTTCTACCCAATTATTTTTCTCTAAGATAGCATCAAAGAGCAAACACCTAATCCTTTCCATTATGGTTCTATTTAACCTCTCAACAACCCTATTTTATTGAGGTGTATACCTCACTGTTCTATGCCTAGTTATACAATTCTCACTACAAAAATTATCAAAGTATTCATTGCAAAACTCAAGCCCATTATCAGTTCTAAAGTATTTTAACCTTTTCGATGTTTGATTTTCTATCATGGCTTTCCATTCCTTAAACTTTCCAAAAACTTGGTCCTTAGTTTTAAGAAAGTATAACCAACTCTTCCTAGAAAAGTCATCTATAAAGGTTAGAAAACACCTTGAGCCACTAAGGCTTAGTGTAGAAGATGGTCCCCATAGGTCAGAATGGACATAATCCAATGTTCCTTTGGTGGTATGATGAGATTTTGTAAAACTTTGTTCGATTGCTTTACCTAGAATGCAGTGTTCACAAAAGGAAAGGTGCTCACTGATACCTTTGGGCAGTATTCCTTGCTTGGACAGTGCTTGCATCCCTTTTTCACTAATATGGGATAGTCTTTTGTGCCACAAGTCAACCTCTATTAAGCTTGCTATTGAAACTGTGTAGGCACTCGTCATCATCTCTACTCCTCTCATAATATAAAAGTCATTGTTCTTTTCGTCAATTAGCACAACCTTGGAATCCTTGATCACCTCAAGAACTCCACATTTTCCTCTGCATTCACACCCAACGGAGTCCAACATGCCCAGAGATATCAAGTTTCGCTTGAGCAAAGGTATATGTCTCACATTTCTTAGAAGCTTAATTGATCCATCCTTTAGCTTCAAGGATACTGAACCAGCCCCTTTGATCTTGCAGGCTTCATTGTTTCCCATGTACACAAATTCTCCATCTACATCCTTATAAGTATTAAACCAAGGTCTGAAAGGTGTCATATGATAGGTACAATCGGAGTCAAGTACCCAATCATGCTTCCCAAGAGGACTAATTTGGTTGGTTTGATTTCTAGTGGAGGCTAAGGCATCAGAATAAAAATAGGAACCTTCAACCATTGAAGCTTCTGGTTGTTTTCCCTTCTGATCCTTCTTTTTTTCTTGATTTTTCCATTTCAGGCTATAAAAATCTCTCATCAAGTGACCTTTCTTCTTGCAATAGTTGCATCTCAGCTTGGTTTTAGGTTTGTGCTATTCACTTGACTGATTTTTATTCCCCTTAGACTGATTTTGCTTGTTCTTCCCCTTAACAAACAACCCCTCTACACTAGTCTGCTCCTTCTTGACTGACTGAAGCTCTAACTCTCTAGTTCTTAATGTTGAAATGATGGCATCAAAGGTAACTGATTCTCTGCTATATTTCAAGGCATTCTTCACCTTCTTGTAGGCTTCGGGTAGAGAGTTTAATAACACAAAAGCTTCATTTTCATCGCCAGTTTTCTCGCCAAGGCTCTTGATCTATGAAATTATTCTCTTAAACTCATCCAAATTATCTGAAAGAGGCTTGGAAGAATCCATCTTGAACGTGAAGAACTTCTCCCTTAGATACATCTTGTTGGGGACATCCTTGGTTGCAAAAGACCTTCCAGCTTGACCCACATCATGTAGGTCCTGTCTTGATCAATCACTTGTCTCAAAATATTATCATTAAGATTAAGAACCAGTGTCCCATATGTTGTAAGCTCCATGTCTTCCCTTTCTTGAGCTGATATAGTAGATGGTAGAGTTAACAGGTCTAAAAGGGCCTTTTGTGCTCTCTATTGTCCCAGAATAGCTTTGATCTTGGCCTTTCATAGGCCAAAACTTCCCTTCCCATCGAACTTCTCAATTTCATACCTTGCAACAACCATTCCTGATCTGATGGAGTATCGAGTCTAGACTTCTTGAGTATCTTGATGCTCCAAGAAAAATGACCTTGATGATTTTCAAATGCTCTGATACCACAAATTGTTGGGCTAGTCACTCTTCACAAGGCCCAAATACTCAAGATCAACGCTGGAAAGATGAAGAAAAGGCTCAGAAATATTCTGCCAAATCCTTGATACTCTGCTCAACGTCTTCCTACTAGATGCTACATGAGACTCGATCTTACTTGAAGATTCTTGAACCATACTCGGTCCGACTCGAAGGTGAAAACGATCAACTCAATGCAACGCGATAGAGAAGACTGATGCACGATTGAACTTGATACTCAGATTATTCGATGCGATTTGAATAGTGAATGAATGGCACACGATTTGCAGTAAAGAAAGCAATCGTTTGAACAAGAAAAATAAGGCAAGAAGGTGAGACACAGTGTTTACGTGGTTCGGCAAGATTTCCTATGTCCACGGGAATCTGAGTTCTTTACTAATGAAGATTACGTAAAGTTTTTATTATTTACAGAAAACTAGGAAAAATTATGATAACTCTCTCTATTTTGTTTTAAGGATCAAAGGTATTTATAGAGTATACCAGCTGACCATTTACAAAGTTAGTTATAAATAAATAAAAAAACCTGAGGTATTTGAGTCAAAGCTTCTTCACCAACATGCTATGGGGGGCAGTGTGACTAGAGAAAGATACTTCACTACAATAAAGTTAAGCAATTATAATGTCGTAATTATGTTATGAAAGGAAACATCTACATATACTAATAAATAACTTAACTTTAGTGGTATTGTGAGGGGTTTTATGTTGTGAATGATTCCTCCTTGTGTTTAACTCTTCATTTTGTCCAAATGATGACCCAAAACTTTGATTATACTTAAAATACTCAATAGGTGAACAATAAACAAATAAACTCATGAATGTAATGACGTTCGATAAAAGAAGCTTGCTTTCAGATGGTTTGTGGGGATAGTCTTCACTTTGAGAAGCAGTTTAAGATAAGCAAGAATGACATTGTTAGGTCTAGAGAATAGAAAAGAATACCAAGACCATCATGTGTTTAATTTAGATTTCAAATTTTGGGCCTAGGGCTTGAAACTTAAATCTTTATTTGGATGGTAACAAAAAAGGAATGTTGTAAGCTTGGTTTTTTAAACCTTTTTTAAATTGCATTTCAGTTTAGATTAATTAAATCTCTAATTTGATACAATCGATTTTAAAGTAAATTTGTAATTTATCATAAATAATAGATCAGTTATTATTTTCAAACAGGGGGTTTTTCAAAAATTAAAAAAAAAATAAACTATTTACACAAAATAGCAAAATTTTAGTCTTCTTTGATAGAGGCTGATAGGAGTCTATCAGTCTATTAGTGATAGAAACTGATAGAACTCTATCACTGATAGATACTGATAGAAGTCCATCAGTATCTATTATTGTTTGTTTTTTTTTTTTTTTCCTATTTCTGTAGATAGTTTGTCATTTTTCCTATTTTGAAAATGAACATGCAAATAATGGAAAAATGAAATGAAAAGAACAAAATGATTATGAGACATGTAAAGTTGAACAAGATTTTTAGTACAACAAGATTAATTTTCTTTTTGGTGAATACTAAACCTCTAAATTCCATTAAATTCCATTTAAGAGAAATAAGATGTACAAAATGGATGTAGATAATTTTCATTTTCTTTTTCCCTTCTATTTAGTGCAATAACACATATGAAGGTATGAACATTATGTAAACCTCCAACTTCAAGAAAAAAAATTACATGTCAATTATTTTTTAGATATCTTTACTCATATTTTGTTGATGCGGCCACTTAAACACACAGAAAAAAAAAACTTCACAGTACCCAAGACCTTAAATTGATCCAAACCAATCCTTTATAATAATGGAGTAATGTGTTTTTGGTGCATAGTTATTCCCACTTATGAATCAAGACATCTTTATGATTAGTGTTGTCTTTCGAATAAATTCCATCATCTTTAGCAAGCCAAATGCAATTAGAAATCCAAATTGATGTGCTCTCAATCCAAAAGGCTTGAATGATGAATGTTGTGCATTTGGCTTCTGCAAGTTTCAGATTTTCATTTGGTTCATCATATTGCACTTAGAAAACAACTTTGAGATTTTCTACAAAAATTTGGGATGTAGCATGACCATTAGTGTAATGGATTTTTATGCAATCTCGTTTGTAAAAAAAAATCTATATAAGTCTATACTATTAAGAGAAGTTAGTTATAAAATAACAACATTTTTGGATAGTAATGTGTTTGTTTCTCTAGTATAGCTTGTCAGTTATAAAAAAAAACAATGCAGCTGTTTATGGGGATATACGAAAACAAAAAATTAGGCGACTAGTTTTCTTTTGATTTTTATACGTTGTTATGAGACTTTTTTTAAAGGAGGGAAAGTTTCAAGAATTTAATTTATAAAAATATTATGTATTTTTCATTCTCTCCATATGATTCTCATTCCTATTTATTTTGTGTTCTTCATTTCTCTTTGATCATGGGGATGTCGACAACTTTGAGTTTGGGGGTGGGAAGCTTGTGATATTGTATTATACTTTATACCATTATTACTACTGAGACTCATTAAAAAAAAATCAAACAACCAAAAGAAAGAGACGCTCCTTCTTCTAGAGTAGAATGGTATCCTTTGTAGTCATGACATTCGCCCATGTTTTCAGCTACATGAAATGTTAACTTAGAAGAAACTCATAGTAAACTTAAACCTATAGGGTCTTCCTTTGTTGTTCTTCTCGGGTTGGATGTGCAAGGTCATATCAAAAGGGAGAAGAGATCCCATTAGCTCATCAACTTTAATTTTAGCAATATTTTGATTCCCTTCAATAGCCACTACCTTCATGTCAAATCATTTAGGCAGGGATCTAATAACTTTTCTAACAAGCTTTTCCTTCTTAACACTTCTCTCTTAAGACAAGTGATTCATATGGAATATAAAGAAGACAAACATAAAATTCAAAAATGGTCCAATCATCTAGCATTTTCAAGTTTTCGAAATGTAAGGTAAGTAATTGAAGTCTTGACATTTTAACTTTGGGTGTTCCCTCATGAGCTACATGTAGTATGTCTCAAGCTTCTTTTACAAAGATGAATGAATTGATTAACGAAACGTAATTTTATCAACACCATTGAAAATAGCACTGAGTCTTCATGAGCTTTAAGAGGATGCTTCTTCTTGAGCCTCCGTCTACTTCTTTTCCAGTTAGGGAGCATTAACACAATTTTGGTTTGCATCTTTAGCGAAGTCCAACTTATGTTTAGGGGACAATGTGACTACAGTAAGAAAATTCACTAAAATAAAGTTAAGCAATTACAACGTTATAATTATATTTTGGAAGGATATATCTATAGAGACTAATGAATAACATAACTTTAGTGGTACTGTGGGGGATTTTTATGTTGTGAATACTTCCTCCTTGTGTTAAACTCTTTTCATTTTATCCAAATTATCAACCAAAACGTTGATTGTACTTCAAATACTCAATACGTGTAAAATCAACAAATAAATTCATGAATGTAATGGATTTCATTGAAAGAAACTTGCTTTCAAATGGTTTGTGGGTATAGTTTTCACTCTGAAAAGCAGTTTAACACATGCAAGAATGACATTGTCAAGTCTTGGAACAAATACCAAGGCGATCATGTGTTTAATTTAGATTTTGAACTCTTTGGCCTAGGGCCTAAAACTTAATTCTTTAAATTGTATTTCAGTTTGGGTTAATTAAATCTCTAATTTGATACAACCGAGTTTAAAGTATATTTGTAATTTATCATAAATAATAGACCATTCATTATTTTCAAGTAGGGGGTTTTCCAAAAATACAAAAATAAGAAAAAATATTTACATTAAATAGAAAAATTTTAATCTTCTTTGATTGAGGCTCATAGAAGTCTATGAGTGTCTATCATTTTTTTTTTTTTTGCTATTACTGTAAATATTTTATCATTTTTTTTATCTGTGAAAATTTTTCTTTCAAATATCTGAATAATACATAACTCCTAAACGAAAATATTAAAACAGTTAAAAGATATGGAAATCATGCTGCCCATAACATACGACAAGACTAGCCTTATGAACCTGTAACTTAACCTTATATGTCTTTTTGTTTCAAAAGAAGTGAAATCGCTTATATGCAATTATGCCTCCTTAACATGACGTTCTTGATCCGCCACAGTCTTTACCAATAAAGTGTACCTTCCTTTTTAATAACTCAATTTTAGGAATTTCAAAGTTAAATATGTTTGCCTAAAAAATAAATTCTATGTTGTGAGATCTTTTGAGCATCTTCCACGAGAAGCAAATGAGTGTCAGATCAAAGAATACGATAAGGACTCGTGTTGAAAATGTCGAGGACATTAAAAAGAGAGAAAAAAGATGGGGCGAGGGCTTCTTTTTCCTTTTCCCTTTTTGTCTTCTTTTCCCCCTCATTTTCCATTTCTTTTTTTATTTAAAAAAATTCTTTGACAATTTTTCAAGTTATTTTCTAATTTATTGTCTCAAAATATTTGGATAAAAATTTTGAAACAATAAGATCGGGGTTTTAAATATTAAATTCTAATGCAACTAATATTACATTTCCAAGATTGTAAATTTAAGACGATTAAAATCTTCTTATCCTTAACTTAACCTCCTTAATTATTATTCACTTATAAAACAGTATTTCAAGTGACTAACAATTTTAAATTTACTCAATTTATATTGCTCTTAGATTAATACCATGAGAACCAAGAACTAGAAAGACAAATCAATGTACAAATAATGGAAAAATGAAATGAAAAGAAGAAAAGAATTGTGAGACGTGTAAAGTTGAACAAGATTTATAGTACAACAATAATAGTTTTCTTTTTTCTAAATACTAAACCTCTAAATTCCATTAAGAGAAATAAGATAGTATAAAAGAGATGTTAATTTTCATTTTCTTTTTCCCTTTTATTCATTGCAATAAACATACAAAGGTATGAACATTATGTAAACCTCCAATTTCAAGAAAAGAAATTACATGTTAATTACTTCTTAGTTATATTTACTCAAATTTCGTTGATATGGCCACTTAAACACCCAGGAAAAAAAAAACTTCACAGTAGTTAAAACTTTATATTGATCCAAACCAACCCTTTATAATAATGGAGCAATGTGTTTTTGGTGCATAGTCATTCCCACTTATGAATCAAAACATATTTATGATTAGTGTTGTCTTTTAAATAAACTCTGTCATCTTTAGCAATCCAAATGAAGTTAGAATCGTAGCACATATTATAGAGCCAAACTGATGTGCTCTCAATCCAAAAGGCTTGAAATGATAAATGTTGTGCATTTGGCTTCTGTAAGTAACACCAGAACAACATCGTATTCCAAAAGTTTACTCTAAATCTCCAATTGAATTCACTCCCAACATTTAGTTTGTGTTCTCCTAAATCATTTCTTTGGATTTACAATGAACATATAGGATTTGGCCATTCCTTAGCCCATTCACAATGTGGATTTTCCATTTTGCAAGCTCCACAGCCTTGGTCTCATCAAGTATTACCAAACACAATTCAATTGGGTTGTATGACCTAAAACTCGTAGTTTTTGTAAATAAGTAAATTTTAGTACATATGAAGTTATTCAAGTGAATTAATTGTTTATTCTAAATCCAATTAAACTACGAACCCTTGGCTATTATTATGAGTACTTGGACTTTATGTGGAGACATAAACAGGATCAAAGTTCGAGTAAGTAGCCTAAATAGTCTATAGTACATGGATCAAGTTAGGTACCTCTTCCTGGAGACACTATTGAATACGGCTCGCTTCATGATTGTTACAAATGTTGTAAGGTATCATAAATGAAGTGATCCTGATTTGTTCATGTAGAGACATGTGACCGGGGGTATTCGACATAATAAGATTGTGTAAGACTGACCCTGAAATAATCACTTTTATGTATTAACACCGTTTACGATTAACACTGATTAATTTCACTTAACGATGACTTAGATAACTTGATCTGAATCTTGAGCTATCTATGAACTCCTGTTTATTCAGAATTATCCCTTGATCTGCATAGGTGAGAGTAAGCTCAATAGCACTGCTTAATATTCCTCCCATTTTAGGGATAAGACTGGGTAAATAGCTGGAGACATAGAATTTGCAAGACGGAATTCACCCCTACCCAACTTAGGGATAGTAGAAAGGTCGTTCTCTTAAGTGCTATTCCCGGGTCTTGAACAAGGGGCCCCATCCTCTCACTGGCCCGAGAGGGAATGAATTTAGTGATTAGATCCTAAATCAATTATTCATTAAGTGGACAGTGGTACTTAAGGAGAAAAGACGTAACTCAGAGGTAAATCGGTAATTGGCTTAGCTGAAGTTATGAACGACCTATGAAGGATTGACTTATCGATGACGGTTATATCAAATGGACACAAATATATCTAGTGAGGAGAATGTAGCTACGGGCTTTAGTGGAGTGTCCCGTTAGTTAACGAATGTTGGTTAACTAGGTTAAAGAGTTTGGCCAGTTAATCTCGGATCGTTGGAGCTCATGATCTGTAGGTCCATTAGGTCCCTCTACTAGCTCATAAATGGACTAAAATCTTAGATAGTGTGGTGAATGAGTTTGAACCGTTCAAATCTTGACTTAAGGAATGAAAGTAAGATATATACGATTAGGAATTTAACGAAAAAATAGAGTTAATTATAATATTTAAATATAACTTAAATATTATTTATATGAATAGGGATTCATATCGTTTTTTTTAGAAAAATCGGGACAAGTGGGAAAAAAATAATATTATTTTATATTACAATAATATTATATTTAATTAAATTAATTAAATATTAAATTATTTGTATTTATTTAATTATTTAATTAATTATTTTTTAAAAAAAATTAAAATTCAATTTTAATTCAATTTTTGGAAATTCATTGAAAAATTGATTTTAAAATTGATTTTTGAAGATTGGATTTTCCCACTAATTTTCCCACTAACTAAGCTAGAAGCTTGGTTGTCTTCTTCACAATTAACCAACAAATTAACCATTTTGTGTTGTCAAATTTTGATGCAATTGGATTGCATTTTATTCTTTAATAAATAGAGATGATTTTGGCATAAAACTGGTTAAGAATTTTGTGAAATAAAAGGTTAATTTTGTAAAATTCAATCCATTGTTCATCTTCTTCCCAACCTTCATTCCTTCTCAAATTCACCACAAATTTGGATCCCACCATCCAATCTAAACCTAGACAATAGTAGAGAAGACTCTTGTGGTGGTCTACAACCAAGTGGTGCTGAAATTCATCAAGAATTGAAGGAGAATTTGGAGCTTCAAGTGTAAGTGTTCTTGAAACTTTGTTTTTCCTTTTTTAATTGCATGTTTAATCCTCTAAATTGAGCATCTTAGAGTGAAAATTGATCAAATCAACTTCTGTTGCATGCTCATTTATCCTGCAATTGGTATCAAAGCTAATTAATTTCACTCAATTTTCTTTGGTGGGGCTTAATTCATGAGATGAATGTTTATAGGAGCTAAATTGGTTTTTCTAGATTTGGCATTTTTTTTACCCTGCATTTGTGGTCAATTGTTGTAATTAATCTAGGCGTTTTGCTCGTTAATGAGTTGGGAAGAGTCTTTATTTTTCTCAAGATTTATCGAGTTGTAATTTGGCTGAATTTCAAAGAGAACCGAGAAGTGCTCATGAAGAAGGAAAACATAGCAGAATTTTTTTTTTCTTTTTCTTCTGGTTGAACTCACTGGAGGAAGAAGAAGATGAAGTTGACCGGTCAAAGGTCAAAGTTTGATCGGCTCAACCTTTTTTGGATCGGTTCAACCCTATTTCAGCCGGTTCAGCCCGTTTTCGAGGTGTTTCAAGCTGGTTCAAGTAGTTTTTTTTAAAAATTATTATTGTAATAATTTAGGTTTTTGCTTGCTAAAGATGCCAAAACTGGTCCAATTTAGCGTGTTTTAAATTTATTTATGCATTATGAATGTATGTTTAAGTAATTTAAATTTATTTGTGCATATAGTATGCCATATAGACTTAAATCCCCACCATAGGATAAACATGTTTCATGCATTTTATGTATGTTATAAATGTTATAATGTATTTTATGCATGATTATTTTAATTTCATGAGTGTTAATATAATTAGTTATATTAATTAATGAAATGTATATATATGTTATGGTTTTTTGAATTATTTATTTTATAATTGTTATAAAATAAATTAGAATTTTAAAATCTATAACAAAGATAATTGCAAAATTGTTAAAATTAGGTCGATATCTTGTAAAATTGTGTTTACAAAACTCACCCAACAAAATCCTGTCTAAGGCTGGAGGTATTTAAGTTGACGGTTTACGGAACACCTCCTACCTGGGATAGAGTTGACGTCTGAGTTAAGTTAACCCGATTAAAATGAGCATGCGAGAGCGGTGTAAGGTGAGTTAAAATGATTTAAATCACTTAAACATCATAGGTTAATACAAACCAGTATAAACGTTATACTTGGATTGTTCACATAGACTTAGGTTGTATATATTTAGCCGGAATATAACCAAGTAAATACCCAATTAAATTACAACACTTCAGTGGGAGATTAATAATGTATATGATACATTATCATTTCTCTCACGTCCCTAAGAGTTCAAACGTGAAATCCCATGCTCGGCTTCGAGTTGCTATTTGGGCAACCTCCCTTCGAAAAGTGTTTTCATGGGTCAATAACAAGGTGAATAGGGGAAGTATTTCATAGTAAGTGGGTGAAGGGTGTGTGTCAACACATCCTACGGTCTCTTCTATTAGGTCACACCGTGAGATTCCTATGTTGCACCTGCTTGGCGTTTATAGGCGCCTATCCCTTCGGAGGGTTTGTAACATAGGATTCGGAACTCCGTGAACTCCAAAAATGGATAGAGTTACTTAGGTCCATTTTTGTTTCTCCTTCAAGGGCTTGTTTTGATTCTGATCTTTGTGATTCGAAAATGGAGGGTATACACTTACAAGACTTACTAAGTGTTATTAAAGTTCTTGACCAAAGAAACGGTAACTAAATACTATAAGAATAAGAGTTAATTTGGTATTAGTATTTAGTCAATAGTTTCTTGATTCAGTGAAGGAGTGGTCGACTGCCCTTCGGTAGAGGCCATTCTGACTCACTGAAGTATCGTTGCAAAATAGATTATGAAATATGGGTACATTATTACTTGCTAAATCAATTGGATTAAAATTTAGAGTAAATTCACTAATTAAACTTGTTCATTTCTTTCAGCAATGAGTACATCTATAGTTCAACTATTAACTTCTGAGAAACTTAACGGTGATAACTATGGAACATGGAAATCTAATTTAAACACTATACTAGTTATTGACGATCTGAGGTTTGTTTTAATGGAGGAATGTCCTCTAGTTTCTGCTCAGAATGCAAACCGAACTGTTCGGGATGCTCATGAAAAATGGACTAAGGCTAATGAAAAAGCCAAAGTCTATATTTTGGCAAGTATATCAGATATACTATCCAAAAAGCATGAAAAAATGGTCACCGCTAAGGAGATCATGGACTCACTGCAAGCCCTATTTGGACAACCATCCTCCTCGGCTATGCATGATGCTATCAAATATGTTTACAATTGCCGGATGAAAGAAGGAATGAATGTTAGGGAACATGTTCTGGACATGATGGTCCACTTCAACATCGCGGAAGTAAACGGGGCTGTCATGAACAAGAAGAGCCAAGTAGGGTTCATCATGGAGTCTCTTCCGAAGAGCTTTTTCCAGTTCAGAACTAACACCATGATGAACAAAATAGATTATAATCTTACCCCTCTTCTCAATGAGTTACAGATTTACCAGTCCTTATTGAAAAATAAAGGTTCTGAGGCAGAGGCAAATGTTGCTACTACCTCAAAGAGGAGATTCCAAAAGGGATCTACCTCTGGAAATAAATTTGTCCCAAAGAATAAAGGTATTCAGAAGAAGAAAGGAAAAGGGAAAGGGAAAACACCTCCTACTACTACTGCAAGAGAAAAAAAAAGCCCGTTGCAGAGAAAGGAAAATATTTCTACTGCAACGGTGATGGGCACTGGAAAAGAACTGCCCAAAGTACCTTGCCGATAAGAAGGTTGGAAAAGAGAACCAAGGTAAATACGATTTACTGGTTCTAGAAACATGCATAGTTGAGAATAATAATTCTACTTGGATACTGGATTTAGGAACCACTAATCATGTTTGTTCTTCTTTTCAGGAAACTAGTTCCTGGAAACAACTAGAACGTGGTGAAATAACTCTTCAGGTTGGATCAGGGGAGCGTATCTCAGCTTTGGCAGTGGGAGATGTAAAGTTATTTTTTGGAAATAGATATATATACTTAGAAAATTTTCTGTATGTACCCTCTTGCAAGAGGAATTTAATATCTATTTCTTATTTGATTGAACATATGTACAGAGTTTCTTTTAAAATTAATGAAGCATTCATTACTAAAAGAGGTGTACAAATTTGTTCTGCAAACTTAAATAATAACTTATATAAGTTAAAACCAACCAGAGTTAAGGCTATTTACAATACTGAAATATTTAAAACGGCCGAAACTCAAAAACAACGGCGACGCGTTTCTTAAAGTACTTATCTTTGGCACTTAAGACTTGGTCACATTAATCTCAATAGGATTGAGAGATTGGTCAAGAATGGACTTCTAAACAAGTTAGAAGATAACTCTCTACTACCATGTGAGTCTTGTCTCAAGGGAAAAATGACAAAGAGATCTTTTATTGGAAAAGGTCTTCGAGCCAAAGAACCCATAGAACTCGTGCATTCAGACATTTGTGGACCAATGAATGTAAAGGCTCGATGAGGGTATGAATATTTCATCAGCTTTATTGATGATTATTTAAGGTACGGTTATATTTACCTAATGAATCATAAATCTGAAACCCTTGAAAAGTTCAAGGAATTTAAGATCGAGGTTGAGAACCAATTAGGTAAAACTATTAAAACACTTCGATCTGATCGAGGTGGGGAGTATATGGACATAAAATTCCAGGACTATATGATAGAACATGGAATTAAGTCTCAACTCTCTACACCTAGTACGCCACAGCAGAATGGTGTATCTGAAAGGAGAAAAAAAAACCTTGTTAGATATGGTTCATTCGATGATGAGTTACGCATCGTTGCCTAACTCCTTTTGGGGATTCGCAATGGAGACCGTGGTTTATATTCTGAATAACGTTCCCTCTAAGAGTGTTTCAGAAACACCCTATGAGTTATGGACAGGGCATAAAGCTAGTTTACGTCACTTCCGGATCTGGGGTTGCCCAGCACATGTATTGGTGCAAAATCCTAAAAAATTGGAACGTCGTTCAAAATTATGCCTATTTATAGGATACCTTAAAGAAACGAGAGGTGGGCTATTTTATGATCCTCAAGATGAAAAGGTAATTGTATCAATAAATGCCAAATTCCTAGAGGAAGACTACATACGTGATCATAAACCACGCAGTAAACTAGTATTAGAAGAGATTTCAAAAAATGCTACAGATAGATCAACAAGAGTTGCTGAGCAAACTGGCCAATCAACAAGAGTCGTTGATAGACCAAGCACATCTACTCCGTCACGTCAATCTCAAAAGTTGAGAGAGCCTCGACATAGTGGGAGGGTTGTTAGAAAGCCTGACCGCTATATAGGTTTAGCTGAAACCGAAGTCACCATACCTGATGATGGCTTAGAGGATCTATTGACCTATAAACAAGCAATGAATGATGTTGATCGAGATCAGTGGGTTAAAGTCATGGACCTCGAAATGGAGTCTATATACTTCAATTCAGTCTAGGAACTAGTAGATCAACCTGATGAGGTAAGACCTATCGATTGTAAATGGATTTACAAACGTAAACGAGACCATATGGGGAAGGTACAGACCTATAAAGCCTGATTAGTAGCAAAGGGTTATACCCAAGTAGAGAGGGTAGACTATGAAGAAACCTTCTCACCTGTTGCTATGATAAAATCAATAAGGTACTTTTATCCATTGCCACTTTTTATAATTATGAAATTTGGCAAATGGATGTCAAGACTGCCTTCCTAAATGACAATCTTGAAGAGAATATCCACATGGTCCAACCAGAAGGGTTCATAGACCAGGGTCAGGAGCAAAAGGTTTGCAAGCTGAATAGATCGATTTATGGATTAAAACAGGCATCTAGATCCTGGAATATGAGATTTGATGCTGCAGTCAAATCTTATGGCTTTGAACAAAACATTGATGAACCTTGTGTATACAAAAGGATCATCAACTCCACTGTAGCATTTCTTGTTCTATATGTAGAAGATATCTTACTTATTGGAAATAATGTAGGATACCTTATTGACATTAAGAATTGGCTAGCAACTCAATTTCAAATGAAAGATATGGGAGAAGCTCAATATATTCTTGGGATCCAAATAGTTCGGAACCGTAAGAACAGAAAGCTAGCTATGTCTCAAGCATCATATATAGACAAAGTGTTGTCTAGGTTTAAGATGCATGATTCCAAGAGAGGTCTTCTACCTTTCAGGTATGGAATACATTTGTCAAAGGAACAATGTCCTAAGACACCTCAAGAGGTTGAGGATATGAGACGAGTTCCCTACGCATCAGCTGTCGGGAGTCTGATGTATGTAATGCTATGTACACGACCAGACATTTGTTTTGCAGTAGGAATTGTCAGTAGGTATCAGTCCAATCCCAAGTTTGCACATTGGACTTCCATTAAGAATATCCTCAAGTATCAAGGAGAACAAGGAACTACGTGCTTGTGTATGGAAATAAGGATCTGATCCTTGCTAGATACACTGATTTCGATTTTCAAACCGATATAGACTCAAGGAGGTCTACTTCGGGATCGGTATTCACTCTTAAAGGAAGAGCAGTAGTATGGAGAAGTATTAAGCAGAGCTGCATTGCCGACTCCACAATGGAAGCAGAATATATTGTTGCATGCGAGGCAGCCAAAGAAGCAGTGTGGCTTAGAAAGTTCCTAAATGATCTGGAAGTTGTTCCAGACATGCATCTGCCAATCACTTTACATTGTGATAACAGTGGGGTAGTAGCGAACCAAAGAACCAAAAAGCCATAAGCGCGGAAAGCATATTGAGCGCAAATACCATCTCATTAGAGAAATTGTGCAAAGAGGAGACGTTATTGTGAGACAGATAGCATCTGAGCACAATATTGCTGATCCATTTACAAAGGCCCTCCTGGCTACTATTTTTTAGGGCCACCTGAAAAGTTTAGGACTACGAGTAGAATAAATAGGACAAGTGGGAGAAATTAAAATTGTGGGTATGGGATGCCCTAGTTTATTGTATTTCTTCCTGTACTCAACTTTGTTGTAACCCACTAGGAGTTTTAGTCCAAGTGAGAGTTTGTTGGGTTATATGTCCTAAAACTCGTAGTTTTTGTAAATAAGTGAATTTTAGTACATATGAAGTTATTCAAGTGAATTAATTGTTTATTCTAAATCCAATTAAACTACGAACCCTTGGCTATTATTATGAGTACTTGGACTTTATGTGGAGACATAAATAGGATCAAAGTTCGAGTAAGTAGCCTAAATAGTCTATAGTACATGGATCAAGTTAGGTACCTCTTCCTGGAGACACTATTGAATACGGCCCGCTTCATGATTGTTACAAATGTTGTAAGGTATCATAAATGAAGTGATCCTGATTTGTTCATGTAGAGACATGTGACCGGGGGTATTCGACATAATAAGATTGTGTAAGACTGACCCTGAAATAATCACTTTTATGTATTAACACCGTTTACGATTAACACTGATTAATTTCACTTAACGATGACTTAGATAACTTGATCTGAATCTTGAGCTATCTATGAACTCCTGTTTATTCAGAATTATCCCTTGATCTGCATAGGTGAGAGTAAGCTCAATAGCACTGCTTAATATTCCTCCCATTTTAGGGGTAAATAACTGGAGACATAGAATTTGCAAGACGGAATTCACCCCTACCCAACTTAGGGATAGTAGAAAGGTCGTTCTCTTAAGTGCTATTCCCGGGTCTTGAACAAGGGGCCCCATCCTCTCACTGGCCCGAGAGGGAATGAATTTAGTGATTAGATCCTAAATCAATTATTCATTAAGTGGACAGTGGTACTTAAGGAGAAAAGACGTAACTCAGAGGTAAATCGGTAATTGGCTTAGCTGAAGTTATGAACGACCTATGAAGGATTGACTTATCGATGACGGTTATATCAAATGGACACAAATATATCTAGTGAGGAGAATGTAGCTACGGGCTTTAGTGGAGTGTCCCGTTAGTTAACGAATGTTGGTTAACTAGGTTAAAGAGTTTGGCCAGTTAATCTCGGATCGTTGGAGCTCATGATCTGTAGGTCCATTAGGTCCCTCTACTAGCTCATAAATGGACTAAAATCTTAGATAGTGTGGTGAATGAGTTTGAACCGTTCAAATCTTGGCTTAAGGAATGAAAGTAAGATATATACTATATATCGACGTTTAATTACGAATTTAACGGACAAATAGAGTTAATTATAATATTTAAATATTAATTATATGAATAGGGATTCATATCTTTTTTTTAGAAAAATTAGGACAAGTGGGAAAAAATAATATTATTTTATATTAAAATAATATTATATTTAATAAATTGAATTAAATATTAAATTATTTGTATTTATTTAATTATTTAATTAATTATTTTTTAAAAAAATTAAAAATCAATTTTAATTCAATTTTTGGAAATGCATTGAAAATTTGATTTTAAAATTAATTTTTGAAGATTGGATTTTCGCACTAACTAAGCTAGAAGCTTGGTTGTCTTCTTCACAATTAACCAACAAATTAACCATTTTGTGTTGTCAAATTTTGATGAAATTGGATTGCATGTTATTATTTAATAAATAAAGATGATTTTGGCATAAAAATGGTTAAGAATTTTGTGAAATAAAAGGTTAATTTTACAAAATTCAATCCATTTTTCATCTTCTTCCCAACCTTCATTCATTATCAAATTCACCACAAATTTGGATCCCACCATCCAATCTAAACCTAGAGAATAGTAGAGAAGACTCTTGTGGTGGTCTATAACCAAGTGATGCTGAAATTCATCAAGAATTGAAAGAGAATTTGGAGCTTCAAGGGTAAGTGTTCTTGAAACTTTGTTTTTCCTTTTTTAATTGCATGTTTAATCCTCTAAATTGAGCATCTTAGTGTGAAAATTGATCAAATCAACTTCCACTGCATGCTCATTTATCCTACAGTTCAAACGAGGAATTCTCCCAAACTACTCGTGAAAATCTGGTGATTCTTGAGCCAAAATCTCCGAAATTGAGTGTAGTTTCTGTATGGGGTGGAAAGAAAATCTAAGAGAAGGGCTATCAAAATCAAAGGAAACCGAGATGTGTTTGCAGAATCGGGGACAACTGAGCAAGGTAGGGTAATCTTAAGCTATTGTTTTGGAATTTGAAGCTCAAATTTTAACTTTAGTAAGTTAAGGCATTTCTAAACAAATTTGTAGAAGAAGGTGTCTGAAAATAAGGTCTAGATTAATGAGTAATCTGAGCTTTAAATGAAAATGGAAACTAGGGTTCGAAGAAGAAGCTAAGAGAAACCTAGGAACTTGCGAGGAAAGAAGGATTCCTACAAATAAACTGTGGGCAGTATTCTTTTAAGGTCTCAAACATATATTTAAGATTATATGTTTATATTGTGAATGAGTAGTTAGAACAAGCATGAGAATATATGGGTCGGGATGGTCAGGGCATCAGCAGACCTAGTTCCTGAGCCCGAAGCAAAATCTCATGGAATGGTCAGGGGGCCATGAGGTCTAGTTCCTAAGCCTATGGGAGGAACCTCATATGAGATGGTCAGAAGGTCGACGAGCCTAGATTTTGAGCCAATAAGAGGAGAAACTATGTGCACAAAGGAGATAGAGCGGATATGTTGAGTTTTAGTTTTAACTATCTATCGTGTGTGTAGGTTGAGAGGAAATAAGACTCGTTAGGCGTGCAAAAGTTGGGAAAGAAAAGGTGAACGCATGGGACATTCATGGGTGAGAATTTGACTAAGGTTGGACAACTCGTTAGATACACACCCAAATAGGGGCATGTTGGACGCATAGGGTGTGGAAAAGGAGTATTTGGATGCATGTTTTAAGAAGGGGGCACAATTGAACGTGTGTTGGAAGAGGAATTGGGATATACTTGCACTAGTTGAGCCAAAAATCTAAGGACGAGGAAGCTAACTCGGAGGTGGACACCTTAAGAAGTTAAGTGGCAACATGATGTGATTTTGACTAAGTGTCAAAGCATGAGGTGGACTCCCAAGGTATGAAGCATGCAAAGTGTAGGAATGACACTTCAAAAGGGAATCATGCATTGGCTGGAGGTAGGAGGAGACATCTAAGCTTTTCATGCAAGTAAGAGGTGTAAAAGGCTTAATGTTGGATCTTGCATGAGGAAGACACTGTTGGATTTTATGTCCTAAAACTCGTAGTTTGTAAATTAATAAACATATTCTGCTTTGTTTTTCAATAAAGTTGTTATTGAAATTGTAATCTTGAATCCAATAAACTAAGATCCTGAGGCTATTTAATGTAGTTTGAACTTTATGTAGTGACATAAATATGGATCAAGTTCAAATATATAACCAAAATGGTCTATAGTATATGAATGAGGTTGGGCGCCTTATTCTGGGGACACTATGGATGCAGCCCACTTTGTAGTTAGTACAAATGATGTGATCCTGAATCGTTCATATAGAGATATGTGAGTGGAGGCATCCTATGCAATGAGTTTTCATAAGATTGAACCATTAAATAGTCACTTTTTACATTCTAAATGTCGTTCTATGTATAAAACTGACTATTTCGTTAATTGATGACCTAGGTAACTTAATCTTAATCCTGAGCTAACTATGAACTCCTATTCACTCGAAATTATCCTTAGATCTGCATAGGTGTGGGCAGCTCATCATTGTTCGCCTAATAAGCCTCCCATTTCAGGGATAAGATCAGATGGATAATTGGGAACATAGGGTGCAAGATGGAATTCACTCCTACCCGTTATAGGAATAGTAGATAGGTTATTCCCTTTAGTACTGAATCCAGGTCTTAAACAAGGGGCCCTACCCTCTCCTTGGCCCAAGAGGGGTTCGGTTTATAGGTTGGACCTTAAACCAATTGTTCATTAGAGGATCAGTGGAACTTAAGGAACAAGATGTAGTCTTGAGGATAAAATGGTTTTTATGACCCAGCCGAGATTACGAACAACCTGTGAAGAATTAGCTTACTAATCATGGTTATATTAAATGGACACAAATATATCTATAGTGAGGGGAGTGCAACTACGGGACTATAGTAGAATGACCTATTAGTTAACGATTGTTGATTAACTCCATCTAAAGAATTCAGCCAGCTAATTTTGGATCGTTGGAGCCCATGATCTATAGGTCCATTAGGTTCCCCTACTAGCTCATATGGAATAAACTTAGAACAGTATGATAGAATGATTTGAATTGTTCGAATTAGGTGAAGAGAGAGAAACCGACAAGTATATGTGATATAGTAGTCGGTTTTCAGTTTAGAGATACAACTTTAATATTTAAATGTGATTTAAAATCAAGAATATGAATACGTTCATATTCGAAAGCTCGGAAATAATGGAAATGGTCAAAGATGTAAAAGTCAAAGAGTTGACTTTTTACTTTGAAAAGTCAAACTTTGACCGACCTTAAATTCAAATATGATTTGAATTTTGAGAAAATGAATGCGGATTCATGCTCGGGAGGTCAAAATTAGTCAACACGGAAAAAATCATAAAAAAGTCAAAGTGTTGACTTTTTTGTCAAAGTTTGACTTCGACAAAATGACTATTTTGCTTTTGACTAAAGTTAGTGAGAAAATCCAAACTTTTGTTGGATAATTCTACTAACAAAATAGTGGGCTAGGTGTTGGCTTATAGTGGAGACATTAAGCTCACTTAGATAGTGGATTCTAGATGTTGGGTTTTGATGAATTGATTTCATGTAATTGTTGCATGACCCTTTTCTATAAATTGGGCTTTCATTTTGAATGAAAAAACTTTTGACATTTTGCAAAATTGTTTTCTACAATTTGGACTGAAAAAAGGAAAACCCAAAAACCAAAAAGGAAAATCCATTTCTTTTTCCATCTCTTTCTCTCTCTCATTTTCTTCATCCACTGGGTCCCACAATCCGGTTTTGAGTCCAGAGGATAGTAGGTCAACTCTAGTGGTGGTCCGGAAGAGTTTGGGTCAAGATTCAGCAAGGAAAAGCGATTTTCGGGAGCTACAAAGGTTGTATCCTATCCTATTAATTTACTATTTTTTTCCTTGATTTGCATACTAGTTTCCTTTTAATTAAAAGCAATTAGAGTGTAATTAAATCCTAATTCTATTGTGTATGTCTCGTGTTCCATCAGACACTTGAATTTTCTTGAACTAGGTGGTGTCATGCGTTGGGAGCTTGAGGTGATGATGAGGATAGTTTTCTAAAGGCCTATAAATACCCCAAGGGAGCCTCATTTCCTATCCCAACTCAAAATCTCCTAAAGAGGACTCAAAATGGGAAGTGTTGGAGAGGATTAGGGTTCCGGGGGTATGGTATGCATTGGAATGGACCAACCATCCGTCCATGAAGGTGTCCAGGCATGCAAAGTGTTGTTCTGGGCGTCGAGATCAACCCAGGCGTTGGGGAAAGTTCTCACAGCATAAAGTCTTGCTGTAACACCAAGTTTAAACGAGGAGTTCTCCCAAACTACTCGTGAAAATCAGGTGATTTTTTAGCCAAAATCTCAGAAATTGAGTTTAGTTTTTATGTGAGGGCTGACGCAAAGAAAATCTAAAAGAATGGCTGTCAAAATCAAAGGAAATCGAGGGGTGTTCAAAGAATCAGGAATAGTCAAGCAAGGTGGAGTAATCTTGAGCTTCTGAGCTCCTTAGTTGGAATTTGAAGCTCAAATTTTAAGGTTAGAGACATTTCTAAACAGGTTTGTAGAAGAAAGTGTCTCAAAATAAGGTATGTAATGATGAGTAGTCTGAGCTTCAAAATGAAACTGGAAACTAGGGCTCGGAGGAGGAGCCAGAAGAAACCAATGAACTTACAAGGAAAGAAGGATTCCTGCGAATAAACTGTGAGTGGTACTTTTTTAAGGTCTCAAGCATATATTTTAGATTATATGTTTATATTGTGAATGAGTAGCCAAAACGAGCATGAGAATATGCGGGCCATAATGGTCAGGGGGTCAGCAGACCTAGTTCCTGAGCCCGAAGTAGAATCTCACATGATGGTCAGGGGGCCATGAGACCCAGTTCCTGAGCCTGTGGGAGGAACCTTATATGGGATGGTCAGAGAGCCGAAGGGCCTAGATTTTGAGCCCATAAGAGGAGAAACTATGTGCACATAGGAGATAAAGCAGATATGTTGAGTTTTAGCTTTAACTATCTACCGTGCGTATAGGTTGAGAAGAGATCGGACTCATTCAAGGTTGAGGTTTCAGCACTACCCTCGTATTGTGATATGCTTGTATTGTTATGAGTTGAAAGAGACTCTATAAGTTGTTTACCACTTACTAGGCTTCTTGAAACTCATTCTTTTCTTTCATGTCTTCTTCCCAAGTGGCGAAAGATGAGGAGTTCCATGGTGCTGTTAGGTCAAGGTCTGTCACGCCATAGCCTACTTTTGATTTTAACTTCTTGTTATAAATATTTATAGTTAAGTCTGGAAGTTGTATAAGCGTTATACTTTTTGTAATAAAATAAGTTTAGCCAACTAGTTGTTGCTTATTTCCTTGCCTTAAAGTTTAATGAGCTCAAGAGGGAGTGTGATACCGTCTGTGTGTCAGGTCACTGTTAGGTGTACCAAATTCACATGATGAGAAGGAAGTTGTGGACTCCATCCATGATTTAGGGTAATCTTGTAGCGGGTCCATGATTAACTACCTCATTTTCGTCAATACTTTCTGCTTAATCCTATTTTTGTCAATAATTATTAGAATAACGTTATTTTAAAAAAAAAAAAAAATCCTCCTTGGTAGGCGGTAGAAAAATCATCCTTTGAGTAATATTCTACTACGCACACCTTCCAAATTCTTTCATCTGTTCCATCAATTCTCATGACTTCAAATTCCAAACAACGGTCTTCCATGGAAATCCAATTACTCGAACGCCTTTCCAATTACTTCTTCCTTCTTCAATTAAATTCTACCATCTTCCAAACTTTCTCTCGAGAAGGCTTCAAGGGCCGCGTCGATGATCGGAGTACTAATCCTACTCTCCCTGTAACTACTCTATCATAATCTCTTCATCTTTTTCACTTCAAGTTTATCATCTTATTCAAAAGCCTAATCAATTAATGTTTTTGCCGATTAATCGTTTTAGATGATCATTGATTTGTTTAATTTCTCTCAGAGTCTCCACTTCATCGGCGCAGGGCGGCGGCGGAAATCCAACCTCCATCTTAATCGTTTTCTGTAAGTACTTATCTCTAATTTAATCCTGAGATTAGAAGCTATTAAATCTAATCTAAGCCTAATTTTAACTATTTGGCCTGTAGCCGTGGTTGGTTCTGTGGTTGGATTCCTCATTCTTATGGCGATTGCTATATTCTCTTACAAATTTGCCAAGAATGTTGTACCGGATGTCGTAAAAGAATGGAGAAACACATCTACTCCGGCACCGGCAGAGATTTGGGGAGAAGATACACCGGAAATAGAGAAATTCCTCCGAGAAATCGCTGATGAAAGTCCGATCAGATTCACTGCTCAGCAACTCAACGCCTTCACTAGCAACTACTCAACGCGGCTAGGTTCTGGCGGTTTCGGCGATGTTTACAAAGGCCAGTTCCCAAACGGATTGAAGATCGCAGTGAAGATTCTCAAGAGAAACTCCAACAAAAAAGCTGAAAATCAATTCATGGCGGAAATCGAAACAATCGGAAGAACTCGCCATCGAAATCTTCTTAGGTTGTACGGATTCTGTTATGACGAATTCATGAGCGCGCTGGTTTTGGATTACATGGAGAACGGATCGCTCGACAGATTCTTGTACGGAAAAATCAAGAACGAACTCGATTGGGAGAAATTGCAGGAAATTGCGATTGGAACCGCTAGAGGAATAGCCTATATGCACGAAGAATGTCAGAGGAAAATCATTCATTACGATATCAAACCTGCGAACATTCTATTAGATGAAAATTTCTCACCGAAAATCGGCGATTTCGGACTTGCGAATCTCTGCAACAAAGACAACACGCATGTATCTCTCACAGAGTATCGAGGAACTCCGGGATATTCGGCACCGGAGCTCTTGAGGTTCAATTTTCCGGTGACTAACAAGTGCGATGTGTACAGTTTTGGAATGGTGCTGTTTGAGATGGTGGGAAGGAGGAAGAACGCTGCCGTCGGTCCGTCGGGGACCATCGATTGGTTTCCGATTCAGGTATGGGAGGGGTTTGAGAAAGGGGAATTAGTGAATATAAGCGGCGACTGTGATGTTGAAGAAGAAGATGGAGAGAGGAAAACGGCGATTGAGAGGATGTGTGTGGTAGCTCTTTGGTGCGTGCAGGATTTGCCGGAGGATCGGCCGCCGATGAGTGCGGTGCAGAAGATGCTGGAAGGAAGCGTTGAGATAATGCCGCCGCCGAAGCCGTTTCAGTATATGTTTCCGATTTCTACGGATACCAGCGCCGTCACCGTCGCCATGGATTCCGAGCAAATGAGCTCTGGCTCAACTTCGAGCTATTCGATGAGTAAAGGAAGTCTTCCGATTTGGTATAAGGGCTCTGCGTCGCCCACAATTTTGAGAACTTGAAGAAGAGAATCGTTTTAATTTTATATATATTTTTATACTGAAATACCTTATTTTTCTTTATTTGTGAAGATGCTGATGCTATTATAAATATCATAATAAAAGGTGTCTGATGTTTAGTGCCTTAGAAGTCATTCTACATCTTATTTGTCACTTTATATAAACAGTGAAGTAGATTTAGAAATCCACTTCAAAATTACATTAATTTTCATATCCAATTTTATAATTTTAGTTATTTTATTTTATATTATATTTATTATTATTATTATTATATAAATATATCATTATATTATATTTTCTTTATATACGTGTTCTCGTCGTGCTCCTCAATTTCACAACACGTTATCATCACGAGTTCCTGTTGTTTCCATCTCTGAACCTATGTCCTAAAGATCTGTCGATTTTTTTTCTTTATTATAATTAACAAATTAAATGTTATTTTGCATATTTAGTACATATTAAATTTCTAATATAAATGCAATATTTTGTGATAGTGATATCATGACAAATCTTACAAAATTAGAATTCACGGCCCTTGACATTAATGATAATAATTATTTGGCATGGGTGTTCGATACCAAAATTCACCTAGATGCTATGAACTTGGGAGAAACAATTAAAGAAATAAATACGACATCCAATCAGACAAAGCAAAAGCTATGATTTTCTTTCGTCATCATCTTCACAAGAGATTAAAAATTGAATATCTTACCATAAAAGAACTCGTATCTTGTGAACAAATTTGAAAGAAAGGTATGGTCATCAAAAGACAGTTATTCTCCCTAAATCTCGTTATGAGTGGATGCATTTGAGGCTATAAGATTTTAAATCAGTAAGTGATTACAATTTTGTATTATTTAAAATCAATTCAAATTTGTTGTTATGCAGAGAAAAAATTACTGATGTTGTTATGTTAGATAATACATTTTCTACATTTCATGTCTCGAATATGCTTCTGTAGCAGCAATATTGAGAGAAATATTTTAACCAATATTCTAAACTAATTAACATGTCTTCTCATGGCTGAACAAAATAATGAGTTATTGATGAAGAACCACGAATCTCGACCAACTGGAATAACATCATTCCTTGAATTGAATGTTGTGAATGTTAATAATTGTGATCGAGGTTATGACCGTCGTAGAGTAAGAAATAATTATGATTTTCATGATGATCGTTCTAATCATTTAAATTTCAAAAGAAACACACAAAATGATGATCACAAAGAAAAAGCTCCTAAGTTCAAAGATTGTTGAAAATAAATGGTTTCGATATGAAATGACTGGGCATTGGTCATGTACCTATCATATGTCAAAATACTTAGTTGACCTCTATCAAGTCTCCCTGAAGGAAAAAGAGAAAAATGTAGAAGTAAATTTTGCATAACAGGATAATGACATATTTGACCCATCCCACATGACAAATTTGGATGTGGCGGACTGTACAGTTGGTGGAACATCAAGTGTTTCTTTTGACTTTGAGAATATCTAGACTTAGTGTTGTTGTTTTCTTTTATCTATCATCATATTTTTTTAGTAAATTTTTTTATATTTTAAGTGTTGCTTTTCTTATTGTAATTATTTTCTTTTAATAAAGAAACATGGATCATTTTCATATGTTGGGTGTTTAAAAATGAGCAAAGAATATCTATGTCTGGCAAATAGTGCAACTAGACACACAATACTTACAAATAAAAAATACTTTTCCAAATTGATAATGCTAAAAACAAAAGAAAATACAATATCAGGTTCTGTAAACTTAATCGAAGGTTTTGGAAAAGCAAATATTATTTTACTTAGAGGAACAAAATTTACAATTGACAATGTATTGTTCTCTAGTCAATTAAAGAGAAATCTTCTAAGATTTAAAGATATATGTTGCAATGGTTATCATAATGAGACTAATCGTAAAAATAATGTGGAATATCTATATATTGTCTCTACTGTCTCAAAGGAAAAACATATATTGGAAAAGTTGTCTGCTTTATCTTCTAAATTGTATTATACTTATATACGAGTAATTGAAACATATGCAATAATGAATCTAAAGTTCATGAATCCAAATATATTTTCTATCTGGCATGATAGATTGGGTTATCCAAGGTCTATAATGATGAGAAGAATTATTGAGAATTCAAGTGGATTTGAAAAACCTAAAGACTCTTCAATTTAATGAATTATCATGTAATGCTTGCTCTCTAGGCAAATTAAGAATTATATCATCACTAGCTAAAGTGGGAACTAAATCACTTGCAATTTTAGAACGAATTCATAGAGATATATGTGGACCTATTAACCCACCAAGTGGACCATTTAAATATTTAATGGTATTAATAAATACATCCGATAGATGGTCATATGTTTGCTTATTATCAAGTCGAAATCTTGCATTTGCAAGATTAATTGCTCAAATATTAAGTAAAAAGCATAATTTTCTAATTATACAATTAAGATCATTCGTCTTAATAATTCTGGTGAATTTACATCCCAAGCTTTTGATAATTATTATATGTAAATTAGGATAAGTGTTGAACATCCTATATCTCATGTTCACACACAAAATGGTTTAGCAGAATCATTCAAAAAAACGTTTGTAATTAATTGCAAGACCATTACTTATGAGAGCTAAGCTTTCTTCTGAAGGAACCCTATGAAGGTACCATAAGCGGAATTGATGGATCATCCCAATCTTCCCCAATTTTACAGAGACAAAAAGAACATATGCATTTAACCCATAAATTATAGAATGCATTAAACAAATTACAAAATAAAATAAAATGGGTTAGAAAATCCTAACCTTTGAAGAATTCTTCAATTGTAAATCCCTCGATCTCCAAATTGGGCACCACCATGAAGGAAACCTTGGTATTCTCGGGGATGAGAACCTATAAGGAGTGGGGCTCTTGCTAGTTTGGTTTTGAGAGGGAATAGAGAATTGAGAGAAGAGAAGAAGGGAGGGTGGATTTTTTCACAGAACGTTTTCTATGTCGAGAGAATCTGTGAAAACTCTTTTCACATCAACTGCACAGAATGAGGAGAGCCCATCCCACTCTCACATCTGAGAGAGAAAAAGGTGGGGAGGGGGTTACAACTCCCTCCAAAAATTAGTTTTTCCTTCTTTTTTTAAATAAAAAAACATATTAAAATTAATAAAATTAATTTTAGTAACAAACTTTAATATATATATATATATATAATAACCATTTTATCATATAATATATATTAAACTATATGTTTATCAAATATAACATATAACCTATAGTTCAATATTGTATCAAATACAATATAACCTATGGTTTAATTCTCTCAACAACGATATTTAATATACATCTCATTTATATTATATTTAATTATATGAATCCAATTCTCATAATTAATATTTGAATCATATTCAAATATTTAATTTCATTTTACTTAATATTATAATGTATCAAATACATCATAGTAATTATATCATATATAATTAAAATTTAATTAATTTTATCATATATAATTAATTCCCTTAAATAATTTGAACAATTCAAATTAATCAAAAAATTGATTATCATTAAATCCCCTTGAGCTACTGAGAGGACCCCATGGACCTATAGCTTGAAGCTCCAATGGTATGTGAATAATTAATTAAACAGTTTAATTAATTATTCACCATCCGTTAACTGTCAAGCATTCCACTAAAGATCGACAGCTGTATTCTTCGCACTACAGATATATTTTTGTGTCCATTGAATATAACCAATCAATAGTATAATGACCATTTACAAATTGCTCATAAGTATAACTAGACCAAAATTACCATTTTGCCCCTATAATTACATCTAACTCCTTTAGTATCACTGATCCCTCTAATGAATAATAAATCATAGGCCAACTATGATTAAACCCCTCTCGATCCAAAAGAGGGTGTGGCGCCACATTGTTCAAGCCTCGGAATCAGCCCTTAAGGGAGCAATTTATCTACTGGCCCTGATATTGGGGAAAGAGTGAATTCCTTCTTGTGTAGTTGTGTTCCCAACTCCCTAATCAGACGAGTTTCCAAAATGGTAGGTTTATTAAGTCGACGATCTAGCCACTCTCACCTATACAAATCAAAGGATCGCCTTCATAGGCAGGAGTTCACACCTTACTCCAGAATTCAGGTCATGATACCTATGGTCATCCTGGTGAAATGTAAATCTCTATTATGAATGGCATTATATAATGAGACTAAACATTTTGTGGTCCGGTCTTATACAAACTCCTTTATATAAAATACCCCCACTCACATGTCTCCACATGAATGATCAGAATCACATCATTTGTAGCACTTTATAATAATTGTAACATCTACAAAGTGGGTCATACTCGTAGTGTCACCAGGATAAGGTATCTAGCCTTATCCATCTACAACAGACCATTTAGGTTATCACTTAAACATCATCCACTCGTATGTCTCTACAGACATGTTTAAGCTACAAGATAACCTTGGATGTTAGTTTATTGGTTTGTGGTTACTGCAACTAATTTTGAAAGAAAACATCATATATTTTATTACATAAATAAAATGTTTGTACAATACAATTACAAACTATAGAATCCTACGAGATTTAGGACATCAACCCCAACAATCTCCTATTTGACCTAAACCTAGTGGGGTATACAATGTAAAAGTCAAACTAAAATACAAAGTATACAAATCAATAAACTAGGGCATAACACGTGCCCAGTACAAATCTTCCACTTGCCCTAGTCTAAATGTGGCATGTCCCATAAACCCATACTCTGCAGGTGACCCTCAAACACCTTAGTTGTGAGGGCCTTTGTAAATGAATCAGCAACGTTATGCTCTGAAGCTATCTGCGTGACAATCACGTCCCTTCAATGCACAATCTCTCGGATGAGATGATACTTTCGCTCTATGTGTTTCCCGCGCTTTTGACTCTTAGGCTATCGGGAATTAGCCACAGCACCACTATTATCACAATAAAGTGTGATGGGCTTTGTGTTGGGATTTGTGTCCTAATTCTCCCGGGGCTCTTGTAGTTTGTAAATATTTTGTACACATTGTTATTAATAAAATAAGTTTTATTTTATTAGCATTTATTCAATCCAATAAACTAAGATCCGTGGTTATTTTATGTAATTTAAGCATGTATGTGAGATATACAAGTGGACCATGGCTTAAGTAATAACCTAAATGGTCTGTAGTAGATGAATAAATGAGGAATACCTTATCCTGGTGACACTACGGATACGACCCGCTTTGTAGATATTACAAATGTTGTAAAGTGCTACAAATGATATGATCCTAACAATTCATGTGGAGACATGTGAGGGGTATCCTATACAAAAAGTTTGTATAAGACCGGACCATGAAATGATTAGTCTCGTTATATAACGTTGTTGAAAATTGAGACTTACATTTCACTAAAATGACCATAGGTGACATGACCTTAAGCCTAAGTGAGTTGGGAACTCCTTCTCATGAGGGTGGTCCTTTAATTAGTATGGGTGAGAGTGGGCAGATTGCCAACTCAAAAAGCCTACCTTTTTGGGGATTCGTCTGATTGGGAAGCTAGAAACTCAGCTACATAAAATGGAATTCACTTCTTTCCCCCCAGCAGGGGTAAGTAGATAAATTGCCCCCTTAGAGGCTGATTCCGGGTCTTGAACATAGTGGCCATACCATCTCTTGGGAAGAGAGGACTCAGTCATAGTGGGACTATGACTTATTGTTCATTAGAGGAATCAGTGGTACTTAAGGAGTTAGATGTAACTACAGGGAAAAAACGGTAAATTGGCCCAACTGTACTTACGAGCGATTTGTGAAGGGTCATTGCACTGTTGATTGGTTATATGGACACAGAAATATATCTGTAGTGCAAAAAGTGCAGCTGTCTGTCTTTAGTGGACTGACCAACAGTTAACGGATGGTGGATCTCGTGACTAAAGAGTTTAGCCAGTTATTCACGTACCATTAGAGCTTCAAGCTACAGGTCCATGAGGTTCCCTTGGTAGCTCAATGGGTTCAAGTTGAGAATCATATTTTAGGTTAGTTTGAAGTGTTCAAATTAACAAAAAGAAATTCAATTATATGTGATATAATTGATATGTTGTATTAGATACATTAATTGGAGGAATTAATATAAATATGATTTATATTAAATACCATAAAATAGAAAAAGTACTATGATTTATATGTTTCATATGATGAAATATTAAAACTATATGTTATAAATATAATATGAGAAGTTGGTTATCATATTTATTTATAATATATTAATTATATGATAATTAATTCTTTTTCTCTAATAACCGAATTGAGTGGGAGGTTATTGGAAGTTTTATAGTAACTGTGAGATAAAAGGAAAATGGTTTTTCGAAATTAGAATGATGATTCATTTGGAAATAATCTCATGAAAAAGGCTATCAAGTAAAAAGTGTTTTTACTAAGTGATAGCGTTGAGAGCGTATACAATCAAGCTACAAGTTTATTATACGATAGTTACTCGCTTAATCGTTGCTACATGATCGAGTAGTAAAGTCTATACGATAGGCTTTATCTTCTAAACGATTGAGTACATCATTTATACGATAAACAGTCTTCATCTCCCACTTACTCGATCGTCTACTCAATCATCTACCTTCTATCTTCCTTAATCCAAGATCATACAGAGCCTACAACTCCTGGATTCTCACACCGAGAATACCAACGTAAGCGTCATGGTGGTGTTATAAATTCGTTCGTGGATCGAGTTGGAGTCGATTGGGTTTTAGGTTCATTCAGACGTTCATTGAGATCATATTCTATTCATTGCATTCGAGTTTGTGCTATCAATCTTTTACTAAATGATCGAGGGATA
Source organism: Benincasa hispida (assembly GCF_027475165.1). Taxonomy (NCBI): domain Eukaryota; kingdom Viridiplantae; phylum Streptophyta; class Magnoliopsida; order Cucurbitales; family Cucurbitaceae; genus Benincasa; species Benincasa hispida. Next base: position 71,824,518 of record NC_143486.1, read on the forward strand.
CTTGAAGAAGAGTTCTTCAAAGGTATGCATATTCTATCCTTTGTTTGTTCCTTTTTTAAGTAGCATGCTGTAATTTCCATTTATGCATAATTTGTTTCTGTTAAGACTGTAATTATTTGTGTTCATTCTTAATGGAATTTGGAACATTCCACTTTCGCTGCTCATGGAGATCTTTGTTTAGATTTCCTTTACTTTGAAATGTCTGGAACAACTTTCAGATTAGTCAAGAATTTCCTAAGCCAAACGTCTTTCTTAGCAGCTTTACAAGCCGCTACATACTTAGCCTCACCCTTACTTAGTGCTCCTCCAAACTACTGCTCCTCCGTTAAGAGTGAACACTGATCTTGATGTGAATTTCCTAGAATCTTTATCAGTCTGAAAATCAGACTCTGTGTATTCTATAAGGATCAAATCCTTAGAACCGTACACGAGCATGTAGTCCTTCATTCTCCGTAGATACTTGAGGATATTCTTAAGGGCAGTCCAGTGATCATATCTGGGATTAGACTGATATATACTAATTATCTCCATTGCAGATGTCAGGTCTAGTACATAACATCACATACATTAGGCTGCCAATAGCCGATGCGTAGAGAATCCATCTCATTTCCTTAACTTCTTGAGGTGGCTTAGGGCATTGTTCCTTACAAAATATTACTCCATGCCTGAAAGGTAGTAAGCCTCTCTTGGAGTTCTATATCGAATACTTGACAAGCATCTTGTCAATGTATGACGCTTGAGACAAAGCTAGCCTTTTGTTCTTTTGATCGCTAAAGATCTGAATGTCTAGAAAAAACTGAGCCTTTCATAAATCTTTCATTTGGAATTGGGTTATTAGCCAATTCTTAACTTCAGTCAGTAGACCTACATCATTCCCAATGAGCAGGATATTGTCTACATATAATATTAGGAAAGCTACTGAACTGTTGATGATCCTCTTGTATACACAAGGCTCATCAACATTCTAATTAAAACCATAATATTTTATCGTAGTACCAAATCTTATGTTCCAAGATCGAGAAGATTGCTTCAATCCATAAATGGACCGATTAAGCCTGCAAACCTTTTGCTCTGATGAGAAAGTCTCCTCATAATCCCCTCAACTTGAGTATAACCCTTTGCCACTAGTTTAGCCTTGAAGGTTTGCACCTTCTCATCAGTACCCCATTTTCTCTTGTAGATCCATTTATAACCTATAGGTTTTACCCCATCAGGTAGATCTACAAGATCCCAAACTGAATTGAAGTACATCGACTTTATCTCTAGATCCATAGCTTTAATCCACTCATCTTTGTCAATATCCTCCATTGCTTTCTTAAAAGACAATGGACCTTCCATATCTCCGTCAGTTATCATAGTTAGAATTTCTATTAAATCCATGTAACGGACAGGTGGGTTCGTAACTCTCCCATTGCATCGAGGTTCCCTTAACACATGAGATGGATTTAACCTACTAGATGATCCAACTTCAACAACTCTTGTTGAGGTGTTGAGTTCTTCAATAACTTTTGTTTAAGGTTCAGTAGATTCATTGGAAAGTTCATTCAACACAACCTTATTGTGGGGCTTGTGCTCCTTTATATGGTCTTCTTCCAGAAAAGTAGCATTTTTCGATACAAACACTTTATTTTCATTAGGGTCAAGAAGTAACCACCTTTCATTCCTTTGGGGTAGCCTACAAATAGGCACAGTTTTGAACTAGGTTCCAGTTTCTTAGGATTTTCCTCAAACACATGTTCTGGGCAACCCCAAATCTTGAAATAATGTAAACTAGCTCTAGATCATTCCATAATTTCAAAGGTGTTCTGGTAACACTTTTAGATGGAACACAATTCAAAATGTATGTTGTAATCTGTACTGTAAAACCCCAAAACAAATCAGGTAAGGAAGCGTAACTCATCATAGATCGAATTATGTCCAACAGGGTTTAATTTCTCCTTTCTGCTACACCATTATGTTGAGGTGTACCAGATGCTGAGAGTTGGGATACAATTCCATAATCTATCAAATAGTTCTGGAATGTTAGATAAAAAAAATATGCACCTCGATCAGATCGAAATGTCTTAAAAGTTCTATTTAATACATTTTCAACTTCAGTCTTGAATTCTTTGAACTCTTCAAAAGATTCAGACTTATGTTGCATTAAATAAACATAACCATATCTTGAATAATCATCAGTAAAAGGGATGAAATATTCAAAACCTCCCCTTGCTTTAACATTCATCGAATCACAGAGGTATGAATGTACTAGCTCTAGAGATTCTTTGGCCCTATGACCTTTTTTCAGTAAATGGTCTTTTAGTCATTTTTCCTCCAAGGCATGACTCACACAAAGGTAAAGAATTTTCTTCTAACTCACTTAGAAGTCCAGAAGTCCATTGTTCACCAACCTCTCAATTCTATTGATATTGATGTGTCCTAATCTCAGGTGCCAAAGTTTGACATTTTCTTTAGGAGAAATTTTAAGCCTTTTATGTTGAGTTACCACAGTTTTAAATATTTCAGTGTTATGGAGGGATTTAGTTGCTTACAGCCTTAGTACATATAAATTATTTTCCAGTTAGCTGAACAAATATTGACACCATTCTTTAAAATAAACATTTTATTTACAGAGAAATTTATACAATATGATTGTTCAAGTAACAACTTTACAGAAATTAAGTACCTCTTTGATGCGTTATTTTATGCGATGAAATAATGATAAGGATTGCGTTGATGGAAATGTGTTGAGCATGCAAGTTTTCTCAGTAAGATCCAAGTATAAATCCTACTGAGTTGTTTGGTAAGCCCAGGGTCGAACTCAGGGACTAAGGAAAACAATATGTGGTGGTAATTTTTAGATCACTTTGCGATAACAATTAAATCAATGGTTTGATTGGTTTGTTGTTTAAGGTATAAAAACTATGCGGTAGATTTGAGAAAAGAGTAATTATGTGACAGATACACTGAGTATGCGGCAGAATGGGTTGAGAAGGTCTTTAGCTAGTGTTTCCCGAGAATACGTTCAAGCTATGTGATCACACTACACTCATGCGACAGCAAATCATTTTCCAATGCAAATGTGATGGCTCCTAATTTTAGGACACATGCGATTAATGCGATAATGTCTATAGAGCTTATTCCTAAGTCTCTACTTCTTGACTATGCGATGATGCAAGATGCACACAAGGACAAGGTGATCGCAAACAATCATAACCTATCTCTAGGGTGCATGCGATGCGTTAGTAGCAAACATAGCTTATTCCTAAGCTTCTATCTCTTGATTATGCGTTTCTAATCTGACTCTCTCGAGCCTAGATTCTAATCTGACTTTTCCAAGCCTAGACTCTATCCTTAGACTACCCTCCCGTGTATCTCTAATGATGCATACATAATACAAGATAATCGCATAGAATGAAGATCCCAAGTTATGCTAGCTAAGTGCTTCTTGATCCATTTGACAGATTTAGCTACTCATGCATAATGTATAGAGAGTGAATAGATATAAAGATGGAATTTCCATTTCTGTAAATAAGTTCAGAGTACAAAATGACAATGGAAAATAAGGGTAGAGAGTCTGGTAGCAATTCCTCGCTTCCCAAGGCTTTTACACTGTTATCTTTATTCTGCTCAAAAGATGTTCTTGCTTCCGCAAGAGTTGGCCCTCTCTCTGATTTCGACGCTCTCGGCACTCTTCCGAGTTCACCGGGACGATCTCTCGGTGTAATCTCCCTTCACTCGCTTCCGCCTTCTAAGTAAAATAAAAACTATGAACAAGGCTACTTCTATCTATAGGAAAAATTCTGTAAAACTGAGCGAACCCCTTCACTGAAGGTGGCCTTTGGTATTTGTAGAGCTTCGGGGTGAAAGGCTTCTTCTTTCTTATGATTGCACTAATGGGATGACATTAATTCTATGTCTGATGTGCCGAATATTTGTCACCAAAAAGTTGAGTGTACTTGCTACAGTAGGTCGTTAACGGCTTGTCAACTTAATTCGAAATAGACCATCATCAGCTTTCTGTCCCATCGTGATTTATTATGCTTTTTACCCAGATGCGCCGACTCTATGCAGCCATCTTCTTGAGCAGATATTCGCGAGCGCAAATGATTGCATTGTAGGATTGTATCAATTGCAAGGAAGCACAAGGATCATCTAAGCATTCAAATTCACTAATTTTGGCATAATATAAAGCATGCTTCTGCAGAAAAATGGATTTCAAGACGTACCTCTTGAAGAACTTCTTCAAAGCTCCATCTTCAGCTGCAATCTTCTCCATATCTTGTTGTAGACCACCTCAAGATCTTCCCCATTATTCTCTTGGTGCTCTAGATTGAGTTGTGGAACTCAAAATAAGCTTGAAACAAGGGATGAAGGAGAAAAGCTCACTGCTGCAACAAGGTTGAAGGACCTTACTTCAAACCAGTTTTTCTCTCAAAAACCTTTTGATTGCATGCCCGATTTTCACTCCAGTTTTCTTATTATATTGCAGATCAACATGCAAAGAGAAGAGCTGCATGAGTTGCAGCTCATGCTTAGAGAAGACAAGGCCAAAATGGTTGCTTCATGAGTGAGCTAATTAAGTGATGGATAATGGGAAAATCCATTTTTCCATTTAAATGTGTTTTTGTTTTCTTTTTCAATTTTATCTAAAAATAAAAATTTGATTTAATAAGTCTATTTGATTTTAAAAATGAAAAATTAATTAATTTCATAAATTAATTAATTAATAAATAAAACTTAATTAATTTAATATCAAATATTAAATTAATTTTAACACATATTCATCTTTATATATTTAAATCATATTTAAATATATAAATTCTCCTATACCGTTTAATTCTAAAATTAAACATAATTATATCTCATACAATTACTAATTCCCTTAATTCTAATTTGAACGTTTCAAATTAACTTATCACGCTATTCTAGAGATAGTCCGTTACAAGCTAGTAGGGGGACCTTGCGGACCTATAGATCATGGGCTCCAATGATCCGAGATTAATTGGCTAAACTCATTAGATCAAATTAATCCCTATTCGTTAACTAATGGGTCATTTCACTAAAGCCCATAGTTGCACTCCTCTCACTGTAGATATATTATGTCTACATGATTTAACCATAATCAGCAAGTCGACCTTTCACAGGTTGTTCGTAATAACGGTTGGGTCAAATATCTGTTTTACCCCGAGAATACGTCTTATTTCTCAAGTCCCTACTGATTCTCTAATATACAACTGGTTTGTGATCCAATCACCAAATCAAACTCTCTCAGCCCAGTGAGAGGGTGGGGCCCCTTGTTCAAGACCTGGATTCAGTACTTGAGAGAACAACCTTTCTCCTATCCCTAAATCGGGTAGGTGTGAACTCCGTCTTGCACCCTATGTCCCCAGCTATCTATTCGATCTTACCCCTGAAATGGGAGTCTTATTGAGCCGGCGCTATTAAGCCAACCCTCAACTATGCAAATCTAAGGGCAATCCCGAATAAACAAAAGTTCATAGTTAGCTCAAAATTAAGATCGAGTTACCTAGGTCATCTAGGTGAAATAGTCAGTCTTAAATAGTAAACAACGTTATAAAGTAAGAGTGACTTATTTCTTGGTCTCGATATTATGCAAACTCATTGCATAGGACGCCCCCACTCCTCATGTCATAACATGAACGAATTAGGATCACATCGTATGTAGCACTTTACAACTCTTTATAACAACTATAAAGTAGGTCGTATCCAATGGTGTTACCAGAATAAGGTACCCAACCTCATTCATGTACCATAGATCATTTTGACTATTTACTCGAACCTGATCCACTCTTATGTCTCCACAAAAAGTTCAAGTACTCATACAATAGTCATGGGTCTTAGTTTATTGGATTTAGACTTTCATACAATTTATGAGATCAATAACAAGTATATTGATAATAGAAAATGTTTATCATTTTACAAACTGCGAGTTTTTTAGGACATAAAACCCAAGAATACTCCCACTTGGACTAAAACTCCAGTGGATCAATATATACAAATATATACAATGTTGAGTTTACATGGAGAGAATAAAAAGTACAAATACAATAAAATAGGGCATCAAAATACCCATCAATTATCCCACTTTCCCTAATGATTCAAAACTCATAGACCTAATCCTACTAGGTGACCCTCGAACACTTTAGCCGATAGGGTTTCGTAAATGGATCAGCTAAGTTGTATTGGGAAACAATCTGAACGACAATGACGTCTCCTCTGTGTACAAACTCCCTGATGAGATGGTACTTCCGTTCGATATGCTTTCCCCTTTTATGACTTCGTGGTTCCTTTGAATTTGCAACTGTTTCACTATTGTCACAATAGAGAGTGACAGGTAGGTGCATGTTAGGAACTACTTCCAGATCTGTCAGGAACTTTCTGAGCCATACTACTTCTTTTGCTGCTTCACTTGCAGCTACATACTCAGCTTCCATTGTGGAGTCCACAATACAACTCTGTTTAATGCTCCTCTACACAACTGCTCCTCCGTTAAGAGTGAATACTGACCCTGAAGTTGATTTCCTTGAATCAATATCGGTCTGAAAGTCAGAATTAGTGTATCCAGTAAGGATCAGATCCTTAGGACCATACACGAGCATATAATCTCTCATTCTCCGAAGATACTTGAGAATGTTTTTAACAGTAGTCTAATGGTCATGACCAAGATTGGACTGAAATCTGCTGACAATTCCTACGGCATAGCATATATCGGGACGAGTACACAACATTGCATACATCAAACTCCCAACTGCAGATGCATATGGAATTCAATTCATCACCTCAACCTCTTGAGATGTCTTAGGACTCTACTCCTTAGACAAGTGAATTCTATGCCTGAAAGGTAAAGATCCTTTCTTGGAATTTTACATTTTATACCTAGACAACATCTTGTCTATATAAGATGCTTGAGATAATGCCAATGTTCTGTTCTTGCGATTTCGAACTATTTGGATTCCAAGAACATACTGTGCTTCTCCCAAATCTTTCATTTGAAATTGTGAAGCTAGTCATCTCTTAACTTCAGCTAGATATTCTACCTCATTCCCAATGAGTAGAATATCATCAACATACACCACCAGAAAAGCGACAGTTTTGTTGACAATCTTCTTGTATACACATGGTTCATCAACATTTTGTTCAAAGCCATAAGATTTTATCGCAGTGTCAAATCTCATATTCTAGGATCTAGAAGCTTGTTTTAATCCATAAATGGATCGATTAAGCTTGCAAACTCTTTTCTCTTGACCCTGCTGTATAAACCTTTCTGGTTGAAACATATAGATACCTTCTTCAAGATAGCCATTCAGAAAAGCTGTCTTGACATCCATATGCTATATTTCATAATCATAAAATGTGGCTATGGACAAGAATATTTTAATAGATTTTATCATGGCAACTGGAGAGAAGGTTTCTTCAAAATCTAACCCCTCTCTTTAGGTAAACCCTTTTGCCACTAGTCTAGCTTTATAGGTCTATACCTTACCAGCTTGGTCTCGTTTTCTCTTGTAGATCCACTTACAACCAATAGATTTTACCCCTTCTGGTTGATCTACAAGATCCCAGACAGAATTGAAATACATAGATTCCATTTCAAGGTCCATGAATCTAATCCATTGGTCTTTGTCCACATCGTTCATTGCTTGATTAAAAGATAATGGATCCTCTAAACCATCATCTGGTATGATGACTTGAGTTTCAGTTAAACCCATGTACTGGTCAAGTTGTTGCACAACCCTCCCACTACGACGAGGCATTCTCAACTCTTGAGAAAGATGTGAAGTATTAGTTTTATCAACAACTCTTGTTGACAGACCTGCTCGATCAACAACTCTTGTTGATACATTTGTCGTTTCTCTGGACATTTCTTCTATTACTAGCTTACTGCGAGGTTGATGGTTATTTATATAATCTTCCTCTAGGAAGGTTGCATTTGTCGATACAAATACTTTATCTTCCTGAGGATTATAAAAGAGACCACCTTTTGTTTCTTTTGGGTAGCCTACAAATAGGCATACTTTTGAACTATGTTCCAGTTTTTTAGGATTCTGCACCAACACATGTGCTGGACAACCCCAAATCCTGAAGTGACGTAAATTTCCTTTACGTCCCATCCAGAGCTTGTAAGGCGTTTTAGAAATGCTTTCGAGGGAACTATGTTCAAAATATACACCGCATTCTCAATTGCGTGTCCCCAAAAAAGAATTTGGTAACTGAGTGTAACTCATCATGGAACGAACCATGTCCAACAAGATTCTGTTTCTCCTCTCTGCCACACCGTTCTGCTTGGATGTGCCAGGGGCTATGAGTTGAGACTTAATTCCATGTTCTATCAAATAGTTCTGGAATTTTGTGTCCAAGTACTCACCACCTCGATCCGATCGAAATGTTTTAATCTTTTTACCTAATTGGTTTTCAACCTCAGCCTTATACTCTTTGAACTTTTCAAAAGTTTCAGACTTTTGGTGCATTAGGTAAATATGCCCATAACTTGAATAATCATCTATAAAACTGATGAAATATTCAAACCCTCCTCTTGCTCTAACATTTAGAGGCCGACAAAGGTCTGAGTGAATCAGCTCTAGGGGTTCTTTGGCTCTAAGACCTTTTCTAGAAAAATATATTTTTTTCATTTTACCCTCAAGACAAGACTCAAATGATGGTAATGAATTGTCTTCCAACTTATTTAGATGACCGTTCTTAACCAATCTCTCAATCCTGTTGAGATTTATGTGACCCAGTCTCAAGTGCTAAAGATAGGCATTTGGAGAAATCTTCCTCTTCTTATGAGTCCCAGCAGTTTTAAACATCTCTATGTTCAAAACAACTTTGACCTCAGTTGGTTTTAACATATACAAGTTATTTTCTAATTTTGCAGAGCAAATCTGTTTATTTCCCATATTGATGAACACTTCACCATTTTCGAAATAAATTTTATAATTTTATTCTAGCAAACAGGAGACAGATATTAGATTCCTTTTCATAGAAGGAATATAATATACATTTTTCAAATAAATGTACTTATCTCCTATAAATAACTTCATATCTCCCACTGCTTTGGCTGAAACAATCTCCTCGGTCCCTACCTTAAAGATTGTTTCACCTCCTATCAACTATCTCCAGGAACTTGTTTCTTATGAGATAGTGCACACATGATTAGCGACATCTGAATCAATTATCCAAATTTTATCGTTTTCCACAAACATGCTTCGATAACAAGTAAATCATATTTATCCTGTTGTTCAAATTCAGCATTCTCATCTACATAATTCATAATTTCAGATGAGTTGGGAGATAGAGGACAATCCTCTGTTAAAACTCTTTTGGTATAATTAACCGCTAGTAGTTTGTTTGTTGATTTGATTTTACTGTTATGTACATTGGAAGCAAGTATACTAGAATTCGACATGCTGATAAAATTCAAACAAATTATAATTAGGAAATTGTAACTAAATCCAAAGTCATGTTTTAGCAAAAAGTAATAATGTACCCATAACCATTATTTATTTGCAACGATATTTTAGTGAGTCAGAATATGTGTTACTAATAACGGGCAGAAATGCACGTTATCATAGTGCTAAGTTCTTAAACAATGTTGGATTGCATTGATGAAATATGTTAACTTTTGTCCATTAAGCATAAATTTCATAATATTGCTGTCTCATGCGTTCAGCGCATTAGAACAGTTGATCTTTGTATTTTTGTGCAAAATATGCGTTAACGCAATGTAAAAATTGCGATCATAGGAAATCATTGGTCAAGCGCAACTTCACCGCAAGGCTTTGCGTTGATCGTGCTCGCAAACATTCGCCCAAGAAGGATCGCCACAACTTGGTCAGTGCAACATGGTGGGCGCATCTGGGTGAAAGGCCAATTAAGCGTGATGGGGACAGAAAGCTGTTGACAGTCGAATCCAAATTATGTTAACAGTCGATAACAGTCACAAAGTACATTCAGCTTTTTCAGTGACAATTATTCGGCGCATCAATCAGGAATTAAAGTTGTCCCATCTGTACAACCAGGAGAGAGAAGCCGCCTTTCACCATGGATGCTCTATAAATACCAAGGGCATTCTTCAGAAAAAAGGGTTCACCATTTTTACAATCTTTTGTTCCATAAGTTCACGCCTCTATCCATAGTTTTCCTTTTTATTTTAAGCCGGAGCAAGATAAGAGTGGTGGCGCCAAAGATCGCTCAGGGCAACTCGAGAGAGAACCTTAGGGCATAAAAGCAGAGAGTGGGCCGACTCTCACGAGAGCGAGATTATCTTTTGAGCACGAGTAGAAAAACAGTGTAAACACCTGGCAGCAAGAGATTGCTACCAGGCTCTTTATTCTATACTTGCATTGTTATTTTGTACTTCATCTTCATATTTATAAAATGGAAGTTCTATTTCTACATCTGTTCACTCTCTTAATATGCATGGATAGCTAAACTAGTCGAATGGGTTGAGAAGAACTAAGCTAACATGACCTAGGAAGTTCATTGCTTGCGATTGCCTTGTTTTATGTTGTGCAAAATACCCCTTTAGAGTTACTCGAGAGAGAGTCTAAAGAAAGAACCTAATGACTCGAGAGAGCTAGGTTAGAATCTGGACTCGAAAGAGCAAGATTAGGCTTGCATAAACAAGAGATATGTACTTAGAGATAAGCTCTGTTTGTCAACTTGGATCGCATGCATCCTAGAGATAGGAATGATATTATGTGGTCGCCTTATTTGTGTGTGTGCTATTTTGTCATCGCATAAATAAGAATAGAGGCTTATGTGTAGGTCCTATAGACTTATTGCATATATCACATGCATTTTAGTATTAGAAGCCGTAGCATTTGCATTGAGAGATGGTTTACTATTGTATGCATGTTGCATGATCGCAAAGCATGAACGCATTCTAGGAAGTGTTAGCTGAAACCCTTCTCAACCCGTTCACCGCATATTCATCGCATCTCCCGTTTACCAACTCTTTTCAAACTCCGCCGCATTTGTTATTTATTTTTCATCAATGCAAACAACAAACCCAACAATTTATTTATTTAACCGGTTACCACAAAGTCTTCATAAAAATTACCAACGCAATCTATTTTCACAAGTCCCTGTGTTCGACCCTGGACTTATCAGGAAACTCAGAGGAATTTACACTTGAATTTCACTGGAGAAACTTGAGTGCACAACGCAATTCCATCAACGCATAGCATCCTCATTTCCACTTCATAAAAACAAGCATCAGTTACCGTGGGGCAGCCAGATACTCCTTCACTAAAACAAACAATTTTGACCAAACACTATCCCTGGAATAACTCTTATTCCTATAGTCGTTTAGTTATCGTTTTCGGTCAAGATCTTTACTAAAAACTTAGTAATTCTTGTAAGTGTGACCCGCCATTTTAAAATCTTATAGGATGGTATGAATTTGCCTCCGAAATAGAAGATAACATCCAAGACAGAACTATAAGACCCTATTCATTTTATTGAAGCCTGTGTTGTTCCGAATCCTATGTTACAACTCTCCGTGGGGATAGCCGTCGCTAAACGACTAGCAAAGGGCCACTTAAACCTAACCAGCAGGCGCAACATAGGAATCTCATGGTTCAGACTAATGGAAGAGACCGTAGGATATATTGACACATATCCTTCACCCACTTACTATGAACTACTTCCTCCATTTACCTTGATATTGACTCATACAAAACACTTTCCGTAGGGAGGTCACTCCCAGGGTGACACGAAGCATCATATGAATCTCAAGATGTAAACTATATGGAGACGTGGCAGTTGAAATCGATTTATCGTATAATAGACTTATATTTGAACAACTTCCTCTTATCCACCGAAATCTAGATTTAAGCTAAAAAATACTCTCCGTACGAAGGTCACTCCCAGGGTGACACGAAGTACCGCTTAAATATGGATTGTGAACTCTTAGAAACGTGAGAGCTAAAAATAACGTATCGTATATGTTATTAATCCCACTGAAGTTTTCTAATAACTCTATCATATAGAAGTTATTAAACTACCATTGAAGTGTTCTATTTTGGGTAGATTTATACTTGGGTTCTTTTCGGCTAATAAAACAACCCTAAGTCTATGTGGTTTATCCAAGTATAACTCTTATAATTGGATTTTAACTTATGTTGTCTAGGTGATAAACCATTTTATTACCTCACATCACTTACGTATGCTCATAAAACCAGTTACCAACGCTCAATAATTCGGCCATAATCCCAAAGTAGGAGGTGTTCCATAAACCGTCAACTTAAGTACCCCCAGCCTTAGACAGGATTATATACCGGTTGAGTTTGTAACCTAGGTTTTATAAGTTTTGACAATTAAAACAGGTGGTCAACCTACGTGAGCATGTAGCTGTTGTTTATAGATTTTAAATGTCTAACCCAATTTTATAACACATTATAAAACTTTAGACATGCTATACATCCATAACATACTTGAGGCATTCAAGTTTAATATAACATTTATATTAAATACAAGAAACCCTAACATGCATACTATATATTATAACAATTATAACATACTTTCAATGCATGTTACATGCTTCCTATGGTGGGATTTTAAATCTAAATGGCATACTATATGTACATACAAGATTTATTTAATTATAACATAGATCAAATGCAAATAATTAAACACAGACTGATATGGTTCTAGTTTTGGCAAAAAAAACAAGCAAACAAAAGCCTAACTATTACAAAATAGCTTCTAGACCGCTCCCGGACCGCTCGAACCACTCCAAAACGAACTCAAGTAGCTTGAACCAAACCCGAACCGTCTGAACCGAACCAGCCAAGAACCATTCGAAGCTAAACAGGACAAGACCACAAGAGAACCGGTCGAACCGGCATACCTTTCACATGTTCAACATCTCGCTAAGCCTCATCGTTTAGCAATGACGACCATCGTCTAGCATTTTGCCAAATCGTTTAGTAAATGCTTGATCGTTTAGCGCACGAAAAGGTAAACGTTCGTCTAATGCCATTGCATAGCATTTAACCCATCGCCTAGTTACCGCATAAAGGTAAATGATCACGTAGTGCTATCACATAGCAACTCAACGCATCGTTTAGCTCCCGATCAAAGATAAATGATCGTAGTAAACGATCGTTCAGGGCTATCGTATAGCTCTTCATAACTATCGCTTAGTTCTATCATATAAAACCAAACGATCGCTTAACACCATCGTTTAGCACTGCATGTCATCGTTCAGTATCCGCCGTGTAGCTAAACGATCGCTTAACTCCATCGTATAGAACATCATCGCATTGTTCAGCATCGTAGGTAAATGATTTGTTTAGTTCCATCGCATAGAAACTTCAACGCATCGCTTAGCACTTCATCTACACGATCGCTTCGCTCCACATCTAAACGATTGCTCAGTGTTATTGCATAGCACTTCATCGCATCGCTTAGAGTGCATCGTTGCTAAATGATCATATAGTACCATCGTATAATAAATTCAACATATCGTTTAGTTCCCACGCCAAAGCTAAACGATCGCTTAATGCTATCGTATAGCAAATTGAACGCACCGTTTAGCTCCCTTAGGTACATGATCATCTAGTGTTCAACATCACAGCGACCAGCACCCATTGCTATACGATCGTCTAGCTTTTCTTCACATCGTGTAGCATCTAGAGCTAGACGATCATTTAGCAACTAGAACCTCAGCGACGACAAGAACAGAGGCTGATTTTTCTGGAACTGCAACTCGGCCTCTTCGCTTGTTTCTTCGATTTACAGCTTAATTTCAACTCTAATAACTCCAAATAAATTACAGACTCTTGAGAACACATTAAAGCTCATCAAGCAAGAGCCAATTACAAATTTAATTGAGAAATTAAAGAGAATTAAGCAACCAAAACTCAGAAAATCATATCAGTGCATCAGTTTCATATTTCTCATATAAACACCCACCAGACCAAAATTAAACCGAATTGAATACTTATTTAATGCTCTGATACTAATTGTAGGATTGTATCAATTGCAGCGGAAGCACAAGGATCATATAAACATTCAAATTCACTAATTTTGGCATAATATAAAGCATGCTTCTACATAAAAATAGGTTTCAAGACATACCTCTTGAAGAACTTCATTAAAGCTCCATCTTCCGCTGCAATCTTCCCCATATCTCTTGTTGTAGACCACCTCAAGATCTTCTCCACTATTCCTTTGGTGCTCTAGATTCAATTGTGGGACTCAAAACAAACTTGAATCAAGAGATGAAGGAGAAAAGCTCACTGCTGCAATAAGTTAAAGAACCTTTCTTCAAACCAGTTTTTCTCTCAAAAACCTTTTGATTGCATGCCCGATTTTCACTCCAATCTTCTTATTATATTGCAGATCAACATGCAAAGAGAAGAGTTGCATGAGTTGCAGCTCATGCTTAGAGAAGACAAGACCAAAATGGTTGATTCATGAGTGAGCTAATTAAGTGATGGATAATGGAAAAATCCATTTTTCCAATTAAATGTGTTTTTGTTTTCTTTTTCAATTTTATCTAAAAATAAAAATTTGATTTAATAAATCTATTTGATTTTTAAAATGAAAAATTAATTAATTTCATAAATTAATTAATTAATAAATAAAACTTAATTAATTTAATATCAAATATTAAATTAATTTTAACATATATCCATATAAATTCTCCTATACCGTTTAATTCTAAAAATAAACATAATTATATCTCATATAATTACTAATTCCCTTAATTCTAATTTGAATGTTTCAAATTAACTTATCACGCTATTCTAAAGCTAGTCCGTTACGAGCTAGTAGGGGGACCTCGGGGACCTACAGATCATGGGCTCCAACGATCCGAGATTAAGGCTAAACTCATTAGACCAAGTTAATCTCCATTCGTTAACTAATAGATCATTCCACTAAAGCCCATAATTGCATTTCCCTCACTGTAGATATATTATGTCCACTGTAAATAAACAAGTCGACCCTTCATAGGTTGTTCGTAATAATGGCTGGGTCAAACATCTGTTTTACCCCCGAGATTACGTCATATTCCTCAAGTCCCTACTGATCCTCTAATGAACAACTGGTTTGTGATCCAATCACCAAACCAAACTCTCTCAGCCCAGTGAGAGGGTGGGGCCCCTTGTTCAAGACTTAGATTCAGTACTTGAGAAAACAAACTTTCTCCTATCCCTAAATCGGGTAAGTGTGAACTTGATGACATAAATTTAATGTCTTTAACTTTAAGCATGTGGACAAATATGAATATGAATGAATGAACAAATATATGCGTTAAAGAGAATTTTATGTGATACTACGTCTAAATATATGCATTATTAATGCTATGCTCGTAGTATGTAATGGAGTAATGCGTGTCACAAGTTTCCTTGCTCTGAAACCAAGTATAATTCCAACGCAAGTTCCTCAGAATAATCTAAGGTCGAACACAGGGATTTTTTTCGTTAATGTGTTACCAATGTGGTATATGCGACTGGTTTTTACAATTAATAAAGAATGGTTGTTTATATAGTAATGTAAATTGCATTGATAAAATAAAACCTAAACTAATATGATACAAGATACAAGATACATGATACATGATACTGAGTTCGAGAACTGACTGTGAAGTTGTACAAAGAATCGTGGGATGCGATGGCAAGCCTTTATGAATGAATCAGAAAGGGAAAGAGTACATAGTAAAAACATCGCAAGTTTGTTAATTGCGTTAAAGATGCAACTAAGGTTCCGCTTTCCCTTGGCATACACCTCTCTGTGATCGGCCGTGTTCCCATATCTCTATGGTAAAATAGGGATGGACGTGATGAACGCAAGGTTGCTTCCATCTTTGGAAGTACTTTTCGCTTTAGTTAACGCATTCTTCCAACTTTCTCTCGATAGGCGGAATAACATCTTCACTTATGCTCTAACAGGTGAAGATGTCACCGAGCATGCTTTAGCTAAACTTAATTATTTCTTTAACACAATTCACTCACTCACTTAATTCTTTCTATTTACCTAGGGAATTAGGAAAACATCATGGAGAAAATGGATTATGGATGAATGGAAATAGACAAAGAGATGAGAATGGTAATTATCATAACATTTAATTATAGAATTAAGCGTTCGATACATGGTATGAATGAAAGATTTAAGAAGATGACTACAGATGATGAAAAAGAGATTAGAAACAAATACAGAAGAAGTGTCAACATCTTGACATAGATTCCGAACAGAGGTTTTTCTTGCCGGCGTGTGGTAGTAATGAAGAGGAGAGCTTCCCTCTCAGGCTTGCTCTTCTGGTAGAAATGACCTTCGCACAGAGCTTCAACGGTGGGGATTGGAAGGATTCCTTGCTCAGAGACTCACCTCTCGGTCTTTTCTCTGGACTATCCCTGATCTACTCTGGACAGTCACTTCAGACCAGTCTCTCTCTCAGAATCAATATATGCACGTCTCTATGTATTCATGTATATTTTTCAATTAATTTGCAGAAGCAATTTATAGGTAAAGCTCGGCTCTTTCACTGTGTGGTCCCCACTTTATGGTTATGGTAGTTCCTAAAATGGAAGAGTGAATATTTCTTCTGTTACGCAATCAACCCGTCAGAAATGCACAACTGAAAGCTGTACATTTGTCAGAATCCTCCGCAAATGCGTTGCTCTTTACATCTTCGGTTGATCGCCGCATGCGATGTTGTTTTTTATTACCGCATGCGGTTGAATTTGCGTTGATCGCTAAGCTCTTGATCGATTGTCGCATGCGCCGTCATTGTGTTGATCATCTCTTCATTCTTGAATGATGGGCGCAATGCGACGTAGATGCATTGTTTATTTTATCTTTGAGCCATGAACGCATGCGGTGACTGATTTTCTGCAAAACA
Source organism: Benincasa hispida (assembly GCF_027475165.1). Classification (NCBI taxonomy): domain Eukaryota; kingdom Viridiplantae; phylum Streptophyta; class Magnoliopsida; order Cucurbitales; family Cucurbitaceae; genus Benincasa; species Benincasa hispida. Next base: position 71,841,373 of record NC_143486.1, read on the forward strand.
GAAATTGAAACACTCTATTCTACCATCGCAATTGTGTTAGTGGGTGTATTGATGACATTTTATAATTTTCACATTTCTTAGCCAATTTCTATACTATCGACGCAACTTTTCTTTCTTTTAGCCGAAATATCTAAATAAAATACTATAAATAACTTGTATTTCTACAAGTTATCATACCCCCAAATTTAGATATATGCTTGTCCTCAAACATATCTTCTACTAAGACAATATTGCTCAATTCCTATCCTAACTTTGCGTCGATTGGTTGCTCTGAATGCTCCACCTAGGCAACATTACTTAACAACGCAATTTTCTTCTATCCTTGATAATTCATAAACATGCCCTACTTTATTCTTTTATACAACAAATCTCTACTCGAAAATCCCCTTCTTGTTTTAAAAAGAATGTTTACCTCTTCTTACAAAAACAACTTGGTACGACTTGAATGCGGTGGTCGTGTTGCGTTATTTTATTAGAGACTGTTGATCATGGTTACACCCTTCGTTTTGGCTTGTTCCCACGAGTGTCATGCGAACATCCAACTACGGTTGTGTGCAATCTCAACTTCAACTCTTGATTTTCAGCTAAGTTTAACTTTTTCTGGTCAGAGGAGTTGTCTCTTATATTATTTTATTTTCCTCTCATTTTTTTCTCTTTTCATATTGCGTCGTTCTTGGAAACCCACCTTCGTTTTGGCTTGCTCCCACGGGTATCATGCGAACATCCAACTATGAGCAAGTCCCTTTCACAACTTAACTCTTATCAGGTTGGGATTATTTTGGAACTTCCCTTGCTCTGACATTGGAGTTTGTATGATTTTTTTTTTTTTTACAATGAACGCATTTTTCTAATGACCGCATCCACTTGATCGCATCTGCTCAGACCTTCCCCACCCCCAAATTTAGAGATGCGCAAGGTTCTTATTGCGTTGTTTTGGACAGAATAGACAAACACTTAGTCAAAATTTTGAAAAGAAGTTTGAGCAGAATTTTGAAGGATAAAAGGTAAAGCAGTACTATTGCTACGAATTATCTAAGTGTTAGTCAGAAAATACAAAGTGTGAGAAATGTTTCTAAGGGTATGCATATAACTCATCATGGCAGCACAATGAATAATGAAAAATATAAGATAAAGAACATCGCAATAATTGACAAAGAATGATAAAGAAGAGGCTAATGCATATGGAAAGAATTGTTACTCAGTTGTATTAAAAATTAACCAAGTATACAAAGAATTACAAATAACGCAATACAAAATTTGAGCATGTACAAAGAATCAAGAAATAGCTTCTATACATAGAAATTAAATTATCTTTTGTATTTGATTCAAACAGTGCAAGATTAAAGGTTAACACCATGTTTCCATTAACGCAAATGCATATTTGCAGAGGACGGGCAACAACGCATGTATCATCGCAACACACCCCTCAACTCAGTGCATTTCTGGAGGACAGGCGCACGGTATTTCTACTGGTGCAACACTACCTCAACATAGTGTGTTTTTGCTAAAAACGGGCGAAAAATACATACGAGCGCAACACACCCCTCAGTGCAATGCAGTTGGGTTGGATGGACACAAAATGTATCTTGTAATTGCAAGATGCACCCATCATCGCAGTGCATACCAATCTTTATTTTTCTTTTTAATTCATCAAACACGCAAGTCGATAAGACTTTACGATGTTCATCGTTTTATTCAGTCATTCACAGAAATTTTAAGAACAAGGCTACTAATGCATAAAAGTAAAGAAATTAAACATGACATGGAAATACACAACTGAATTAAATTAAAAGTAAACACATAAAGCAGTAAAGACTAATTCTAATAAGCAATAAATAACGCAATTTAAAAATCAGTAGATGAAAGCTGTAAAGAAAGCACTTAAACATAGATATAGGGATGCTAATTGAAAGAAGTTTTTCAGAGTTACCGCAATAGCATCCCCACAAGTGGTCAAATCTACTTGCCTAAGTCGATGGTCTCCATGCGGCATTCCACATCACCTCCATAGTAGGGCTTAATTCGTTGACCATTGACTTTAAATGCATTGTTTCCATCTTCAGTTGTTAGCTCCACTGCGCCATGAGGAAAGATAGTCTTGATGCGGAATGGCCTAGACCAGCGAGATTTCAACTTCCCTGGAAACAATCGCAAACGCACGTTAAACAGAAGTACCTATTGACCCTCGAAGAATGTCTGGTTGCTTGTGCGGTCATCATGCCACTTTTTGGTTTTCTCCTTATAGAGCTTGGCATTTTCGTAGGCATTCATTCTCCACTCAACCAGCTCGTTCAGCTGCAACTTTTGGACTTTCCCCGCGCTTGCTAGATCAAAGTTCAGCTTCTTGCTTGCCCACATTGCCTTATGTTCCAACTCACGAGGCAGATGACAAGCTTTTTCGAAGACCAGAGCATATGGGGACATGCCAATTGAAGTTTTGAAGGCAGTCCTATATGCCCACAATGTTTCATCGAGTTTGGGTGACCAATCCTTCCTGGAGGTACTGACTACCTTCTTCAAGATAGTCTTGATCTTTGTGTTAGAAATTTCTGCCTACCCATTGGTTTGTGGGTGATAGGCGGTTGCAACTCTATGGCTGACATTAAACTTGGTCAACAGGTTGGTGATGATTTGGTTGATGAAATGTGAGCCTTCATCGCTGATTAAGGCATGGGGCATTCCATATCGGGTAAAGATATTCTTCTTGAGAAATTTCGCCACCGTGGCCGCATCGTTCTTAGCACATGCAATGGCCTTAACCCACTTCGATACATAGTCAATGGCGACCAGAATGTATTGACGACCTTCTGAAGGCGAAAATGGGCCCATAAAGTCGATTCCTCATACATCAACTAATTCGATTTCCAAGATTGAAGTCAAGGGCATCTCATTTCTTTTAGACATGTTCCCTGTTCTCTAGCATCTATCACATTGCACAACATGGGCATGGGCGTCCTTGAATAGTGTTGGCCAAAAATAGCCACTCTGTAGGACTTTTGCGACAGTCCGCTGCCCCCCAAAATGTCCTCCATAAGGGGACTCATGACAAAGCTCCAAAATGTGCTTGGCCTCATGCTCAGGAACGCATCGACGCAAGATATGATCAAGTCCAAGTCGATACAAAAAGAGGTCATCCCAGAAATAAAACTTGACGTCATGTCTCAGCTTCTTCTTCTACTGGTACGTGTAGTCTTCTACTACTTGACTGCAAATGATGAAGTTTACAATGTCCGCATACCATGGAACACTAATGCATTCTGACATCAGTAGTTCGTCAGGGAATCTTTCTTCTATGTCTTTTTCTTTCTCCTGAACCTCGCAATTTTCTAATCTTGACAGATGATCTGTGACTTGGTTCTCGATACCTTTTCGATCCTTAATATCTAGGTCAAATTCTTGCAGGAGCAAAACCCACCTTATCAGTCTTGGTTTCGCATCCTTCTTTGTCATAAGGTATTTGATCGTAGAATGATCAGTATACACCACAACATTTGTTCCAATCAAGTACTGTCGAAACTTCTCCAGCACAAATACCACTGCGAGCATTTCTTTTTCTGTGGTTGTATAATTTTCCTACGCATCATTCAACGTTTTACTAGCATAATAGATAGGATGCAAAACCTTATCTTTGCGCTGACTCAAGACTGTGCCCACTGCATATCCACTAGCATCACACGTCAACGCAAAAGGTTACGTCCAATCCGGCGCAATCAGAATGGGTGAGGTGATGAGCGCATTTTTCAGCGTGTGAAATGCTTTGGCGCATGCGTCATCAAAATCATATTCGTGGTCATTCTCGAGGAATGCACTTAAGGGCCTTGCAATCTGAGAAAAGTTGCGGATAAATCTTCGATAAAACCCCGCATGTTCTAGAAAACTCCTAAGTGTTTTCACATTGACTGGTGGTGGTAACTTAGAAATTGCGTCGATTTTTGCTTGATCAACTTCCAGTCCTGCCTTTGATATTTTGTGACCTAGGACAATTCCTTCTTCAACCATAAAGTAGCATTTCTCCCAGTTCAGAACGAGATTTGTTTCAACACATCTCTTTAAGACTCTTTCAAGATTTGATAAACAGGAGTCATAAGTATTGCCAAAAACTGAAAAGTCATCCATAAATACCTCGGCTGACTCCTCCAAGAAATCTAAAAATATTACCATTATACACCTCTGGAAGGTACCCGGTGCATTATAGAGTCCAAACGGCATGCGAGGAATGCAAATGTGCCGAATGGGCACATGAAATTTGTCTTATCTTGATCTTCTGGCGCAATCACAATTTAGTTATACCCTGAGTAGCCGTCAAGAAAACAAAAGAATTCATTCCCAGTAAGTTGATCTAACATCTGATCAATAAAAGGGAGTGGAAAGTGGTCATTCTTTATGGCCAGATTTAATTTGCAGTAATTCATACAGATTCTCCACCCCGTAGTTGTCCTTGTAGGAATTAACTCATTCTTGCTATTGGTGACGACAGTCATCCCCCCTTTCTTTGGAACACATTGCACTGGGCTTACCCAGCTGCTATCTGATATAGGGTAAATGATGCCTGCATCAAGCCACTTCACTATCTCTTTCTTCACAACCTCCCTCATGGCAGGGTTCAAATGACGTTGCCTTTCTATAAGTCCTGTTTTTCCTTCTTTCAAATGAATCTTATACATAAAATACGAAGGACTAATCCCTCGAATATCCGCTAAGGTCCACCCCAAAGTTTTTGCGTTGTTTTTCAGGATCTGGATAAGTGCGTCCTCCTTCTCTTTGCTCAGCGAGGCAGATATAATAACCGGTAAAGTGTTATTGCCTCCTAAATAAACATATTTGAGGTGCACTGGCAACGGCTTCAACTCTAACATGGGTGGTTCTTCTAAAGATGGCTTGGTACGTTGCGTTGTTCGTTCAGATAACTTGATTGTTTCAAAATCTGACTCAATTTGAATTGCGGTACAATTCTCCTCCCACATTGTGCCGATCCCAAAATCTTCTTCCTTCGATTCTTTTAGGGGCTCGTGCCAATGTTCTTCCTGCAATTCCTCAACGTATTGATAATTTTCCATATCACTCGGGTATTTCAACGCATCGAGAACGTTGAATTTAACTTGCTGATCATCGACCCTTATGGTAAGCTCTTCTTTCTGTACGTCGATCAGTGCTCGCCCTGTTGCAAGAAATGGGCGACCCAAGATGATAGGCACCTCGATGTCAGCTTCTAATCTAATATGATAAAGTCAGCAGGGAAGATAAACTTATCTACTTGCATAAGTACATCCTCTATTTTTCCCTCGGGATGCGTTATTGATCTATCGGCCAACTGCAATGTAATTGTGGTTGGTCTTGCGTTGCCGATATTTAGCTTTTTGAAGATTGACAAGGGCATTAGGTTTATACTTCCCCCCAAATCACACAACGCATTTCCGACTTCTTTACCCCCTATTGAGCAGGGCCATGTGAAACTCCCGGGATCTTTCATTTTGGTAGGGATGTTGTTCTGAAACAACGCACTACATTCATATGTTAACGCAACACTTTCGTTCTCCCCGACCTTCCTCTTATTGGCAAGTATGTCCTTGAGGAATGTCACATAGCTCGGCATCTATTCCAACGCTTCTATCAAGGGAATGTTAAAATGTAATTGTTGGAGAACATCCAGGAACCTCTGGAATTGTTTGTTGTCATCTTTCTTCCTTAGCCTGGATGGGAAAGGTGGAGGATCCTGTCGTACTTCCTGTTCAATTGGTTATTCATTGAGGTCCTATGCTCGTTGTGTTTTAGGAGCCGGAGGTTGCGTAGACTTTGCATTGGAGTCTTGCTGAGATTCATTCCTTGTAGATGTACTTTCTTCTGAACTGGTAACTCTGTCATTAATGGTTGATTGGTCATCGTTGATGGTTAAATCTCCTGGTCTTGTTACTAAATCTGGTACAGGTGACACGGGGACCGTTGTTTTGCCACTTTTCAATGTCACTGCTTAACATTGTTCTTTACCACATGGCCCCGATACTCCTGAGCTGCTAGGCAGCATACCAGGCACTTTATTCTTAAGTTCGATCGTAAGTTGTTCAATCTGCTCCTCCAAATTTCTAAGGGAGGAAGCTTGCGATTGCTTGATTGTCTCGTTCTTCTCAATATAATGTTTCAATAATGTCTCCAAAGACGAGGTACTGCAAGAGGTGTTAGAAAAGTTCGGATGGTCATAGGGTGGTATACTCTGAAGATTACCTGGGTTGTGATTCTGATTAATGAAAATCGGGGGACTGCCTTGATTCCCAGGATGACAGCTTTGATGATTACTTTGGCTCCCCTGGTTGTGATTCCCGTCCCAACTGAAAGTTGGGTGATTTCGCCAACTAGGGTTGTAAATGTTGCCAAATGGTTCATTATGGATGGAGTATACGAATTGTTGATTCAACGGGCAGACTTCCACTGAGTGTCCCTCTCCGCATTGAACGCAATTTACTGCGGCCACGTGTGTCAACGCATTGGCTTGCGCTGAACTTTGAGAGAGATGTCCTTGCTGAATAGCCATAGTCTGAAGTAGCAAGGTCATTGTGGTCATCTGGTCTACCAGGGTTTTCATTGTATCAATTGGTACAATGGCACCTTCTACTCTTCTTTGCTCCGAACCTCTTTCCTCATACCCATTATAAAACCATTCATCTGTATTTCGCGAAATGCGGTCCAAGATGATCTTTGCTTCCGTATACGTCTTGTCTATTAATCCTTCTGCTGTGGAGGCATCAGCAACTACTTGCATTGATCGATCCAAGCCATTATAACAAGTTTCCATCAGAACGCAATTGGGAATCCCGATGTGCAGACAGTTCTTCACTAATTGCCTGAATCGCACCCAAGCGGTGCTCAAAGTTTCATAACCCTTTTGTTCAAAATTCAACACATCCCTCCATCTTCTTACATTGACAGCTGAAGGGAAGAATTTATTCATAAACCTCTCAACCAATTGATCCCATGCATTGATTTCATTTGGCTCTAGTGACTGAGCCCACCTCCTTGCCTCATCCCGCAGTGTATACGGGAAGATATACAATCTAATTCCTTCTGGAGACACACTAGGTATGGAGAATGTGTTGCATATTTCTACAAAATGGGTCAAATGAGCATGCGGGTCTTCTCCTTGTAGACCTCCGAATTTTCCCGCATTTTGAATCATTTGAAGCATTATCGACCTTATCTTAAAACTTGCATTCTCCTCAACCGTGGGTCTTGAAATTTCGGGCAAGAAGTTATAAAAATTTGGCGCCGCATAGTTCCTCATTGGGATGTTGCGGTCAGCAGCAAGAAATACAGGGTCTTACACTGGCTGGTATACCCATTGATACCCTTTGGGTGCCTCATTGTTATTGTTGCCTGCCATATTGACTCTTTTATGCCTTGCTCTGTTCTGGCGTGCCCTTGGGCGAAAAGTACGCTCGATCTCTAGGTCAGCTTCGAATTCTCGATCAGTTCCAGTACTCATAAACTGTCAGCCTATTTTTCACGTTAAACAGACAGTACAGAGAGATCTGTCCTGCAAAATACGACAAAAGTACTCAACACTAACCGTTACCAATCCCCGACAATGGCGCCATGAACTTGATGACATAAATTTAATGTCTTTAACTTTAAGCATGTGGACAAATATGAATATGAATGAATGAACAAATATATGTGTTAAAGGAGTGAAAGAAGATTCATCCTAATAATCTTCATATGTTATGGAAGTAAGGGCCATTGCGTAATTATGACCTGAGGTAGCGAACGAGACCGCAAATGGATGGAAATTCTTGTTGCATAAAGCCTCAATAAAGTCTCTTACAGAGAGTCGTCTTAATCCCCCCGATCCCTATAGAGCGAAAAAGTTGCCTGGTGATCCCTAGGTTGCATTTCATGATTCTTGCCCCTTATCTAATTACCAGTACCGTAGTGTGCGCTTTAGTTTTCGAATATGTCGTTCAGCCTCACGAGTCTATTCACTTGCTTATCGTAGAGGCTATCAGTCGGAGAATGGGCTGTGACTCCTGCCGTTGCGTCATGTCAGGTTTTCACTCAAGCTATTTCTTTAAAAAGAGGATCACCCGATAAGAATGTGGAGAAGAACTAAAATAGAATGGTTCCACATCCCAAACCCAAGCTCTATTCTTCTTCAACAAATCAGTGAGCAGGCACAATAGCCATAGAGTCAACCCCTGGACCCGGTTCATACTTTACACTCGTAATGTGTGCCGCTTACACTCCTTAATCTTATGCCTAAGAACTCTTGTGATTCGGAATGAACCTTTCTCGGTGGAAGAAAAGGAATAACGATGTATCAAACTCTAAAAAGAGGTTGTTTTCTTGCAATTGAATCAAAAGGAATGTTTAAATATATGCGTTATTAATGTTATGCTCGTAGTATGCAATGGAGTAATGCGTGTCACAAGTTTCCTTGCGCTAAAACCAAGTATAATTCCAACGCAAGTTTCTCAGAATAATCTAAGGTCGAACACAGGGATTGTTTTCGTTAATGTGTTATTGATGTGGTATATACGACCGATTTTTACAATTAATAAAGAATGGTTGTTTATACAATAATGTAAATTACAATGAAATAAAATTGCGTTGATAAAATAAAACCTAAACTAATATGATACAAGATATAAGATACATGATACATGATACTGAGTTCGAGAACTGACTGTGAAATTGTACAAGTCTTTATGAATGAATCAGAAAGGGAAAGAGTACATAGTAAAAACATCGCAAGTTTGTTAATTACGTTAAAGATGCAACTAAGGTTTCGCTTTCCCTTGGCGTACACTTCTCGGTGATCGGCCGCGTTCCCATATCTCTATGGTGAAACAGGGATGGACATGATGAACACAAGGTTGCTTCCATCTCTGGAAGTACTTCTCGCTTTAGTTAACGCATTCTTCCAACCTTCTCTCGATAGGCGGAATAACATCTTCACTTCTGCTTGCACAGGTGAAAATGTCGTCGAGCATGCTTTAGCTAAACTTAATTATTTCTTTAACACAATTAACTCACTCGCTTAATTCTTTCTATTTACCCAAGGAATTAGGAAACATCATGGAGAAAATGGATTATGGATGAACGGAAATAGACAGAGAGATGATAATGTTAATTATCATAACATTTAATTATAGAATTAAGCGTTCGATACATGGTGTGAATGAAAGATTAGAGAAGATGACTACAGATGATGAAAAAGAGATTAGAAACAAATACAGAAGAAGTGTCAACGTTTTGACATAGATTACGAATGGAGGTTTTGCTTGCCAGTGTGTGGTAGTAATGGAGAGGAGAGCTTCCCTCTCAGGCTTGCTCTTCTGGTATAAATGACCTTCGCACAGAGTTTCAACTGCGGGGATTAGAAGGATTCCTTGCTCGGAGACTCACCTCTCAGTCTTGTCTCTTGATTATCCTGGATCTACTCTGGACAGTCGCTTCAGTCCAGTTTCTCTCTCAGAATCAATATATGCACGTCTCTATGTATTCATGTATATTTTTCAGTGAATTTGCAGAAGCTATTTATAGGTAAAGCTAGGCTCTTAAACTTCGTGGTCCCCACTTTATGGTTATGGTATTTCCTGAAATGGCAGAGTGAATATTTCTTTTATTACGCAATCAACCCGTCAGAAATGCACAACTGAAAGCTTACATTTTTCAGAACCCTCCGTAATTGCGTTGCTCTTTACATCTTCGATCGATCGCCGCATGCGGTGTTGTTTTTTATTATCGCATGCGGTTGAATTTGCGTTGATCGCTAAGCTCTTGATCGATTGTCGCATGCGCCGTCATTGCGTTGATCATCTCTTCATTCCTGAATGATGGGTGCAATACGACGTAGATGCATTGTTTATTTTATTTTTGAGCCATGAACGCATGTGATGACTGATTTCCTGTAAAACAGAAAATGAAACATTCTATTCTACCATCACAGTAGTTTTAGTGGGTGTATTGATGACATTTTATAATTTTCGCATTTCTTAGCCAATTTCTATACTATCGACACAACTTTTCTTTCTTTTAGCCGCAATATCTAAATAAAATAGTGTAAATAACTTGTATTTCTACAAGTTATCAGAACTCCGTCTTGCACCCTATGTCCCCAGCTATCTATCTGGTCTTACCCCTGAAATGGGAGTCTTATTGAGCCGGCATTGTTGAGCCAACCCTCAACTATGCAAATCTAAGGGCAATCTCGAATAAACAGGAGTTCATAGTTAGCTCAAGATTAAGATCGAGTTATCTAGGTCATCTAGGTGAAATAGTCAGTCTTAAATAGTAAACAACGTTATAAAGTAAGAGTGACTTATTTCTTGGTCCTGATCTTATGCAAACTCATTGCCTGGGACGCCCCCACTCCTCATGTCATAACATGTACGAATTAGGATCACATCGTATGTAGCACTTTACAACTCTTTGTAACAACTATAAAGTAGGCACATCCAATGGTGTTACCAGAATAAGGTACCCAACCTTATTCATGTACTATAGATCATTTTGACTATTTACTCGAACCTGATCCACTCTTATGTCTCCACATAAAGTTCAAGTACTCATAAAATAGTCATGGGTCTTAGTTTATTGGATTTAGACTTTCATACAATTTGTGAGATCAATAACAAGTATATTGATAATAGAAAATGTTTATCATTTAACAAACTGCGAGTTTTTTATGACATAAAACCCAACACACATAGCCTTGCGTCAACGCAATCTCTTAATGCTCTCGGACGTTAATTTCTTTGGATCGTATTTTCACCTTGCAACAACGCATTTTCTGCACAAAAACATAAGTTAGTTGTTTTAATGCGATGGACAAATACGATCACAATGTTGTGAATTTAATGCTTTTGGACGCAATATTGTATATTTTTAGCATTGCAATTTTGCATTGCTTTATGACTTTGCATTGTAATAACGTGCATTTCTGTCAATTATCACTCTTCAAACCAAGAACTACATATACATTTTCTAGTAAAATATATCTATTATGTAAAGTTAACTAAATACCTCCCACTGCCAAAACTGAGACAACGTGCCCAGTTCTAACCTACATCATCACCTCTCCAGCTCCTAGTTTCTGCCAAGAACTAATTTCCTAAAATGAAAAACAAACGTGGTTAGTGGCACCCGAATCAATTATCCAGGCTGAATCATCATTCTCCACAAAACAAGTTTCCAAAACAAGCAAATCATATTTACCTTGCATGACCTTCTTCTTTTCTGTCAAGTACTTGGGACAGTTCCTCTTCCAATGTCCCTTCTGGTTGCAATGGAAACAGATTCCTTTTCCAACCTTGGATTTCTTGCCCTTTTGGGTAGTAGCTAGTGGGTTAGCTTTCCCTTTTTCACCTTTCTCTTCCACTTTCTGGTACTGGAAGAAGAAGGCACATACTTTGTCCCAAAGGTCGAACCTCTGTGGAACTTTTTAGAAGATAAAGCAACATTTGCTTCACTCTTCCATTCCTTTTTCACCAAGGATTGGAAGTTCTGTAGCTCGTTGAGCATGATGGTTAGGTTGTAGTCAATCTTGTTCATAACAGCATTGCTATGGAACTGTAGGAAACTTGTAGGTAAATATTAAAAAATGAAGCTAACCTAACTGGCTTCATCGATGACGGACCCATTCATCTCCGCCACGTTGAAATGGACCATCATGTTGAGAACATGTTCTCGAACAGATGCCTCTTCTTGCATACGGGCATTGAAGATGTGTTTCAGAGCATCGTGTCTGAATTGTGCAAACAGTTGTCCGAACATTCCCTTCAGGAACTCCATAATCTCACAAGTCATGAGTATGGACTCATACTTTTTGGCCAAAACTTCGGAAAGGCTTACAAAGATGTACGCTCGGGCCTTCTCGTTTTCCCGTGTCCATCGCTCATACACTTCTCGAACATTTCAAGCAGCATTGAGAGCTGAAAATAAAGGACAGACCTCCATAAGGACAAAACGTAGGTCATTGATGATAAGGATTGTGTTGATCGTATTTTTCCAAGAAGTGTAGTTTTTGCCCGTTAATTTGTCAGCGTCAAGTAAATTTAGGGTTGCAGAAGTCATATTTAAAGAAGTTTGTTGAAACCATACAAATTATTTCTAATTAGTCTATTTGCATTAAACCATCAAGACAACCAATCAATTTTAGCAAAATAGTCTAGTGTACCCTAAGTGACATCTATTTTGCAATGATGTTTCAGTGAGGTAGGAAAAAGTCACCGTAGGGTGATCAAGTGCCCATCACTAAAATGAGACAATCTCAACTAATAGATAGAACAACTCATTGTTACTTGATAACGAGCAGAAATGCACGTTATCATAGTGCTAAGTTCTTAAACAATATTGGATTGCGTTGATGAAATATGTTAATTTGCGTCCATTAAGCATCAATTTCTTAATATTGCGATCGCATGTATCAAATGCATTAGAACAGTTGATCTTTATATTTTTGTGCAGAATATGCATTAACGCAATGCAAAGATTGCGATCATAGGAATTCATTGGTCGAGCACAACTTCACCGCAAGGCTTTGCGTTGATTGTGCTCGCACACATTCTCCCGAGAAGGATCGCCGCAACTTGGTCAGCGCAACATGGTGGGCACATCTGAGTGAAAGGATAAATAAGAGTGATGGGACAGAAAGCTGATGACAGTCGGATCCAAATTAAGTTGACAGTCGATAACGGTCAAGAAGTACATTCAGCTTTATCGGTACCAATTATCCGGCGCATCAATTGGGAATTAAAGTTGTCCCATCTGTACAACCAGGAGAGAGAAGCCGCCTTTCACCATGGAAGCTCTATAAATACCAAGTGCATTCTTCAGAGAAGGGGTTAATCAGTTCACCATGTTCACGACTTTTACAATCTTTTGTTTCACAAGTTCACGCCCTAGTCTATAGTTTTCTTTCATTTTAAGGCGAACGCGAGGAAGAAAGTTGAGGAGGTAGATCGTTCCGTTAAGCTTGGGAAAGTGCTGGAAGCTCCAAGACAGAGAGAGGGCCGATGCCTGCAGAAGCGGGAACATTTGTAGATCATAATAGAGATTTGGTGTAAAAAGCCTCGGTCAGCAAGGAATTGCTACCAGGCTCTCTACCTTTACTTTCCATTGTCATTTTTTACTCAACTCATTTATAAGAATGGAATTTCTTTATCTATATCTGTTCACTCTCTGTTATTCATGCATGAGTAGCTAAATTAGTTGAATGGGTTGAGAAGCAATTAGCTAGCATAATGAGGGAATCTTCATTCTTTGCGATTATCTTGTTTATGTATGCTTCATTCGTCTATTAGAGATACCCGGGAGGGTAGTCTAAGGACAGGATCTAGATTTGGGAAGGTCAGGTTAGAATCTAGGTTTGGAAGAACCAAATTATAACGCATAAACGAGAGATAGGCGCTTAGGGATGAGCACTATTTTTTATTAACGCATCACATGCATCTTAGCGATAAGATATGATTGTATGCGGTCACCTTGCTTTCATGCATTTTGAATCAACGCATAGGACAAGAGTAGAGACTTAGGGATAAGCTCTATGGACACTTTTCATTCAACACATGCGTCCTAGACTTAGGAACATCGCATTCACATTGGAAAATGATTTGTTATGCATGGTTATAACATGATCGCATAGTCAAACGCATTCCCGAGTAACGCTAGTTAAAAATCCTCTCAACTCGTTCATCGCATACTCATTGCATCTATCAACACAACTATCTTTCTCAAATCCGCCACCTTTATTTATTTCTCTATTTTTATCAACGCAACAACATACCCAACACTTTATCTATTTACTTGGTTACCACAAAGTTTTCATAAAAATTACCAACATAACCTATTTTCATAAGTCCCTGTGTTCGACCCTGCACTTACCAAGAAACACAGAGGAATTTACACTTGAATTCCACTGGGGAAACTTGAGTGCACAACGCAAATCCATCAACGCATATCATCCATATTTCCACTACATAATTTTGAGCATCAAGTTTTTGGCGCCGTTGCTGGGAACTTGGGCAAAATAGTTTGTTAACGGTAATTTTTGTGATTTCTTTGCAGAACTCTCAATTTCTGGTGAACTACAACCCAGAGATTGAGAGAATGTTTTGAAAGAGACTAAGAGACCACCAACAGCAACCATAATCAGACAAAGAAGAGATGGCAGAGCAGCCTGGAAATGGAACACCAAACGATAATAATGTCATGGCAAATCCGATTCTGTTGGCAAACAATCGCAATAGACCAATTAGGGACTGTGCATTGCCAAACCTCTATGATTTCTCCCTGGGAATCATGAGGCCTGCTCTCAACGGAAGTAGATTCGAGAAGAAACCGATGATGCTGCAGATGATCCAGACTATAGGTCAATTCGGAGGAAGGCATGGCGAGGACCTGCACGCTGACCTTCGAAGTTTTATTGAAATCTGTAATACTTTTGTGTTCTCGAACATCTCTATTGAAGAATTTCGACAACGTTGTTTCTATTTTCTCTCTGCGATCAAGCTAGGAAATGGGCTTATTCGTTCGAACTAGGAGAGATCACTTCTTGGGAGTAGGTGGTGGAGAAATTCATGAAGAAGTATTTTCCACCTACCGAGAACATAAGGCGAAGGAAGCTTATTACTAATTTTGAACAATATATAAACGAATCACTCAGCGAGGCTTGGGCGAGGTTTAAAAGGTTGGTCCGGGATTGTCCGCATAATGGGTTACCAGACTACCTTCAAATGGAAATTTTCTATCACGGTTTGAATCTCGCTTCGCAGACCGCTGCCAATGCGGCAGCTGCTAGTGGTCTGCTTGACAAAACATACGATGAGGCGAAGAATATCTTGGACCGCATCTCCAAGAACCATGAAGACTAGAGGGAAAGTGACCAGAGATTGAGACTTAAAGATTCTGACACAAATAACGGTGCCATTGTTTCATTACAAAACCAAATGACCGCAATGATGAATTTGATTCAAGGAATGGCAATCAGTAGCCCAACACCGCAAGGTGGACAAATCAACACAATAAGTCAAAACACCGCAAGGGGTGCGACTTGCGGTGATGGGTATGCGATGGAGGATTGTTCGCAAAATCCACAATCTGTATATTTTGTAAAGAATAATCCCTTTTCAAACACTTATAACCCCGGGTGGAGAAACCACCCCAATTTTGCCTGGAAAAATCAACAACAAAATTTTCAATCTGTGGCGCAAAAAAGAAGGGCCACCAGGATTCTTCCAACGCAACAACGGTCAACAGAGAAATCAAGCAAGTAGCTCACGACAACCAACGCAATCTTCTTCTCTAGAGAGCCTATTGAAGCAATATATAGAGAAAAACGAGACAGTGCTTCAGAGTCAGGCTACGTCCATCCGCAACCTCGAATTGAAAATGGGCCAGATTGCGAGTGAGCTAAAAAGTAGACCGCAAGGGGCGTTGCCAAGTTCAATCGAGCTTTCACGCAACCTAGGGGGATCAGGTAAGGAGCAATGTCAGGTTGTGACATTGCGCAATGGAAAGATTGTGGAGGGAGAAAAGGAGGAGCAAAATAGACCAACTTCCATCGCAATTGAGCCTGAGATTGCAACAACGCAAGAAGAAGAAAGAGAAAATGAAGCAGTAGAACTTGAGGTTGCATCAACCTCGAAGTTAAATGAAACGGGAACCATGAAAGTTCAGTTACCACCTTTCCCACAAAGACTAAGGAAGAAGAAAAATGAAGAGGTACAGTACCAACGCTTCTTATCTATGTTAAAGCAATTACATGTTAACATTCCTTTCAGTGAAGCGATTGAGGAAATGCCTGCCTATGCCAAGTTTTTGAAGACATGGTAACTAAGAAGAGAGGTGCTAAGAAATTTACCACGGTGGCATTAACGCAAAGTTCCAAATCTATTATCCCACCGAAGATGAGCGATCCTGGGAGCTTCACTATTCCTTGCTCCATAGGAGGACTCTATATTGGGCAAGCCCTGTGTGACTTGGGGGCTAGCATAAATTTGATACCGTTGTCAAGATTTTTAGACAATTAAATGTGGGGCATGCCCACATCAGTGACTCTCCAATTGGCTGACAGATCTCTGGTTCATTCAGAAGGTAAGGTGAAGGATGTGCTGATCACGATTGATAAATTTATTTTGCCAGCTGACTTCATCATTCTAAATTATGAGGCCGACAAAGATATGCCCATCATTTTGGGGCAACCTTTCCTATCAATGGGTCGTGCTCAAATTGATGTGCACAAGGGATAAATCACTTTGAGTATAAACGGGCAGACGCTCAAATTTAATATAATTCGTGCCATGAAATTTTTGGATGAAGAAGACCTGCAAGATTCTGATGATAACCTAAATTTGATTGAAAAAGAAAAGTCTGATGAAGAGTGTGAAGAAGAAGATGCCAACGCATCCATAGCTACCTGCAATGTGATCATAGCAAAAATAAACAAAGAAGAAGAAATGATCGCAACGTAAAAAGAAGAGCCAAAAGAAGAAAGAAAAACAACGCAACCTTCCCTCGTGGAACCACCAACACTTGAACTGAAGACCCTACCAACCCATTTGAAGTACGCATTTCTAGGGCAGAATGAGAAGCTCCCAGTGATCATTTCCTCTGCGCTCAACAAAGATCAAGAGAATGTGTTGATGAGCATTCTCAAGAAACATATGCGAGTAATTGGCTGGACACTCGCCGACATTAGAGAAATTAGCCTTGGGTACTGCATGCACCACATTCATCTTGAGGACGACCACAAGGCAACAATTGAAAATCAACATAAACTTAACCCTGCGATGAAGGAGGTCGTCAAAAAGAATATTATCAAGTGGTTGGATGCGGGCATTATCTATCCCATAGCAGATAGCACGTAGGTCAGCCCTGTGCAATGTATGTCGAAGAAGGGCGGAATGGCGGTAGTCCCAAATGAGCACAATGAATTAATACCACAAAGGACCATCACTGGATGGCACATATGCATGGACTACCGCAAGTTGAATGCAGCCACAAAGAAAGATCATTTCCCTCTGCCATTTATTGATCAAATGCTAGACAGACTAGCAGGGAATGATTTTTATTGCTTCTTGGATGGGTATGCCAGATACAATCAAATCATGATAGCTTCTGAAGACCAAGACAAGACCACATTCACCTGCCCATATGGGACATTTGCTTTTCGCCGAATGCCATTTGGCCTCTGTAATGCGCCAAGCACGTTCCAAAGGAGCATGATGGCAATCTTTTCAGATTATCTCGAGGACTCAGTAGAAATATTTATGGATGACTGCTCCATTTATGGGAACACTTATGAAGTCTGCCTAGCCAATTTGGAGAAAATTCTGAAGAGATGTGAAGAGACAAATTTGGTGCTCAACTAGGAAAAATGTCATATCATGGTGAAAAAGGGTATAGTGTTGGGACACAAAGTCTCTTGGGAAGGGTTGGAGTTGGACAAAGCAAAGATTGAAGCAATTGAAAAACTTCCACCACTAACCAGCGTAAAGGTTGTGTGAAGCTCTTGGGGCATGCTGGATTCTATAGACGATTTGTCAAGGACTTTTCTAAGATAGCACGACCACTAAGTGCGTTGTTATAAACGAACAAAAATTTTGAATTTGACAACAACTGCCTCAACGCATTCAAAGTTTTAAAAGATGTGCTGATTACCACACCCGTCTTGATTGCGCCGGATTGGACACTACCGTTTGAAATCATGTGCGATGCAAGCGGGTATGCGATGGGTGCAGCCTTAGTGCAAAAGAAGAAAACAATTTTGCACCCCATCGCATATGCGAGTAAAACTCTAAACCCTGCTCAAATAAATTATACCACCATTGAGAAAGAACCCTTGGCTGTGATTTTTGAGTTGGAGAAATTTAGGGCATATCTGTTGGGAACCAAGGTACTCATTCACACTGATCACTAGGCAATCAAATATTTAATGACAAAGAAGGATGCAAAGCCGAGGTTGATCAGATGGGTTCTCTTCCTTCAAGAATTTTATATCGAAATAATTGATCGGAAGAGGATAGAGAATCAAGTTGCGGATCACTTGTCTAAATTGGAAAATCCCGAGGTTGACCGCAAGGAATATGAGGTGAGTTCATGTTCTCGGATGAGCAGCCATTCCACATAGAAGAATTGCCCTTGTATGCAGACATCGTTAATTATTTGGTTTGTGAGCAATTTTCTGAAGATTACACCTACCATCAACAGAAGAAGCTCAAGCATGAATGCAAACATTATTATTGGGATGAGCCGAATCTGTATAAAAGAGGTGCAGACCAAATCATTCGATTATGCGTACCAAATGCTGCTCAACAATGCATATTGTCACAGTGCCACGATTCGCCATATGGAGGGCACTTTGGAGCGCAACGCACTGCAGCCAAAGTTTTGCAAAGTGGATTCTTTTGGCCTTCATTATTTAAGGATGTTGCTGACTATGCAATGAAATGTGATCGATGTCAACGCACCGGCAACATTTCATGGAAGAACGCAATGCCAATGAACACTATCTTGGAGCTGGAATTATTCGACGTGTGGGGGATTGATTTCATGGGGCCATTCCCTCCTTCGCATGGCAAGCACTATATTTTATTGGACGTCGATTATGTCTCCAAGTGGGTAGAGGCAATAGCATGCGCCGCAAGTGATGAGGTGGTAGTCTCCCAGTTCCTCAAAAGAAATATTTTCACTCATTTTGGCACTCCCCGTGCCATCATAAATGATGAAGGATCACACTTTGTCAATCACAATATCAAGGAGCTGTTGCGCAAGTATAATATCCTTCATAAAGTGGCCATCGTATACCATCCACAAACGAATGGCTAGGCTGAAGTGTCCAATCGAGAAATTAAGTTGATACTTGAGAAGGTTGTAAAGCCTTCGTGGAAAGATTGGGCAATGAAGCTTGATGATGCATTGTGGGCATACCGGACAGAATTTAAAACACCAATAGGTATGTCCCCCTATGCGTTGGTATTTGGCAAGGCATGTCATTTTCCTTTGGAGCTGGAGTATAAAGCATTGTGGGTGGTCAAGAAACTAAATTTTGATTTGAAGAAGGCAGGGGAAGCGCGAAAAATGCAGGTGGTCGAGTGAGAAGAATGGAGGATTAACACATATGAAAATGCGAAGATTTATAAGGAGCGCACCAAGAGCTGGCATGACAAACGCATATGCGCTAGAAACTCCAAGTCAGGCAAAGGGTCTTACTTTTCAATTCAAGATTACGGCTCTTCCCGGGAAATTTAAAATCACACTGGTCCGGTCCTTTCATCATCAAAGAAATATTTCCACATGGTGCAGTGGAACTGATCACCGAGGATGGCAGTCAAACATTTAAAGTTAATGGACAACGGATCAAGGCATATTGCGGAGAAGATTTCCAGCCAAAAATAGCCTCCACAAAGTTGAAAAACCCAGACTATCCCTCACTCGACTCTTGAACACTTATCTCTTCGTTACTTTACTGTTATCTGTATCTTACTTCTTTTTCTTTCTACATATCTCTAAAAATAAATAAAATAAGATAAAAACTTGTTGTTTTGTTTTAAAATCATTCAACCCTCTCTTTTTTTGTTTACAATGATTACAGCACAATATTACGGAGATATTACAATAAGAAGCAAATGATCTCATTCCATCATCGCAATCCACAGGAGCAAAGATCGCCGCAAGGATGGATGCATCAATACACAATGTGGGCGACAGTGTAAAATTTAGGGGTGTACTCTTCCTTATCTTTATTTCAAATTTTGTGCAATCACATTGCATTTTACTTTTCAAAGTTTTATCACCGCATCCTCTTTGATCACCGCAATCATTTGACGAGTAGATAAATTTAGTAGTTTACCACATTCTGTTTCTTTGCCAAGTATGATTTCAATGATGAAATATGCTTCTATCTCTTTCGTATATATTAGAATCAACTTAGTCTTAAGATAGTCACCTCACGAAATATTTCTAGAAGTTAGGGGTTTGCGAGCTTTCTTTCAAACTCTCTTTACAATGCATTCTATGACCATCGCATGACTTATTTTAATTTCTTTTGGCAATGAAGACATTGCCGCATTTTAGATTTGGGGGTGGGGTATTTGTTTCCGACCTTGCTTCTATTACATCAAAAAAAAAATATTGTTAACAACTCCACTGTCAACGCAATGGGAAACCCATGTTGATAAAGAGTTAAGTTGTGAAAGGCACTTACCCGTTGGATGTCCACATGACACACGTGGGGGCAAGCCAAAACGAAAGTAAGTCACCAGAATCAACGCATAAATCAATGACCGCAACTCCAATGCCAAATCGCTATGAGTTTAGTCTGAGAAAGAGTGCATTGCTCGTAGTTGGATGTCTGCATGACACACGTGGGGGAAAGCCAAAACGAAGGAAGGCACTCGAATCAGCGTAAGGTCAGAAAAAAAATAGCAATAAAGAAAATTTTTGTGCAAGGATAAATCATTTGACACCCCGATGGAAAATTTTCTTTTTGAAATAAATCATGCGATGTTACGGAATTTAGTAAAGTCCTTTTGAAAGTTAAGCTTGTAGTCCCTAGGTCTTAGAAATATTTTAGGAAGAGACTTGAATAAGACTTAAAAAAATTCTGATATATAGGATTTGAACGAAGTATTCTTGAGAAATCTAGGAAAAGAACATTGCGGTTGACCTGCTAAAGGAATCTTTAGCGTATGCTTGGGGACAAACATTATTTAAATTTGGGGGTGTGATAACAGGCAGAAATGCACGTTATCATAGTGCTAAGTTCTTAAACAATGTTGGATTGCATTGATGAAATATGTTAATTTGTGTCCATTAAGCATCAATTTCTTAATATTGCGGTCACATGCGTCCAACGCATTAGAACAGTTGATCTTTATATTTTTGTGCAGAATATGCGTTAATGCAATGCAAAGATTGCGATCATAGGAATTCATTGGTCGAGCGCAACTTCACCGCAAGGCTTTGCGTTGATCGTGCTTGCACACATTCGCCCGAGAAGGATCGCTGCAACTTGGTCAGTGCAACATGGTGGGCGCATCTGGGTGAAAGGATAATTAAGAGCGATGGGACAGAAAGCTGATGACAGTCGGATCCAAATTAAGTTGACAGCCGATAACGGTCACATTCAACTTTATCAGTGACAATTATCTGGTGCATCAGTCAGGAATTAAAGTTGTCCCATCTGTACAACCAGGAGAGAAAAGTCGCCTTTCACCATGGAAGCTCTATAAATACTAAGTGCATTCTTCAAAGAAGGGGTTAATCAGTTCACCACGTTCATGACTTTTACAATCTTTTGTTCCACAAGTTCATGCCTCAGTCTATAGTTTTCTTTCATTTTAAGGCAGATGCGAGGAAGAAAGTTGAGCCGGTAGATCATTCCGGTAAGCTTGGGAAAGCGCCGAAAGTTCCAAGACAGAGAGAGGTCTAACGCTTGCAGAAGCGGGAACATTTGTAGATCAGAATAGAGATTCGGTGTAAAAAGCCTCGGTCAGCAAGTAATTGCTACCAGGCTCTCTATTTTTACTTTCCATTGTCATTTTGTACTCAACTCATTTATAAGAATGGAATTTCTTTCTCTATATCTGTTCACTCTCTGTTATTCACACATGAGTAGCTAAATTAGTTGAATGGGTTGAGAAGCAATTAGTTAGCATAACGAGGGAATCTTCATTCTTTGCGGTTATCTTGTTTATGTATGCTTCATTCGCCTATTAGAGATACTTGGGAGGGTAGTCTAAGGACAAAATCTAGACTTGGGAAGGTCAGGTCAGAATCTAGGTTTGGTAGAACCAAATTAGAATGCATAAACGAGAGATAGGCACTTAGGGATGAGCACTATTTATTATTAACGCATCGCATGCATCTTAGCGATAAGATATAATTGTATACGGTCACCTTGCTTTCATGCATTTTGCATCAATGCATAGGACAAGAGTAGAGACTTAGGGATAAGCTCTATGGACACTTTGCATTCAACACATGCGTCCTAGACTTAGGAGCATCGCATTCACATTGGAAAATGACTTGTTGTGCATGGTTATAACATGATCGCATAGTCTGACACATTCCTGAGTAACGCTAGTTAAAGATCCTCTCAACCCGTTCATCGCATACTCATTGCATCTATCAACACAAACGTCTTTCTCAAATCCGCCGCTTTTATTTATTCTCTATTTTTATCAATGCAACAACACACCCAACGCTTTATCTATTTACTTGGTTACCACAAAGTTTTCATAAAAATTACCAATGTAGCCTATTTTCACAAGTCCTTGTGTTTGACCTTGGACTTATCAGGAAACTCAAAGGAATTTACACTTGAATTCCACTGAGGTAACTCAAGTGCACAAGGCAAATCCATCAACGCATATCATCCATATTTCCACTACATAATTTCGAGCATCATTACTGTCACTATTAGTCACCATCGTTCAGTCCAAAATTTGTTAAACTCACTTAACAATTCTATAGAAGGAAACATGAAGAGGACACTCAAAGCCGATTGGAACATGAAACTAAAGTGACCCTATCAATTGCTAAAGTTTGAATAAAGCGTCATGAAAAAATGTTCATCCTATAGGAGGACACTCAAGGTGCCTCAGGTCCGAGTATAGATCTCACAGTGTGAACATTAAGGGGGAAACATGAAGAGGATAAAATGAAGTATCATATACCCATTTTCCTCCCACTGAGTATTTTACCTAGGGTTAATTAACTTAGAAAAATTCGACTACTGATTTTAACTAAGTGAATGTTTAATTTGCCCAAAACAACACTTGTCTTTGGATAGTTAAACAATTTTGATTGTGGTCTATTAAACTCTATAATAAACTTTAATCAAACTTGCATGCATGTAACAAATCCATCTAATTCACCTTTCCAAGTAACTTCTCATGTAGGGGTGTTACGTTTCCATCAACTTAAATACCCCGGCCTAGACAAAACTCGTCTTAGACAAAAAGTCCCTTATAGATACATTTGTTACATAGTTAATCTTTTATTAAGAATCAATTTAATCCTATTAAACCAATTAAAAGATTAAACTTATATTTCTAATCTCATTAGAAATATGACCTTGGGTCTATCTAAACCATGTTTTAAAAAAATTTTAAAAAAAATGATTTTAATCTAATGTTTGTATGCAACTCTGAATTATAGATTTTAATTTCTAATTTCATTTTGTTATAACAATTATAAATAAAAGAAATGAATTAAAACCATACAATACATACTTTGACATACTTTAGTAAATTATAACATAGATAGTGTCATGTTTCATGCAATTTTATTTATTTATTAACATATATAACATTTATATAAATAGTTAATGAAATAAACTATAGCATACATCCATATATTCATTGAACCATATATTATAACAATTATAATATAAATTATGCATGGATATGCTATTAATGCATGCATGCATATCTTATAACATTTATATTATATGATGCATGAGCATACTGTAAAATTATATCATGCATTTAAAATTATAACGTTTATAATATGATGCGTGAAATTAAATGCAAAAACTATGGTGGGATTTTATACTATATGACATACTTTAAGGCACATAAATATAAATAAAATACGTATATCACATGTAGAAAATAAAAGCAACTAACAAATTGGGATTGGATACTTAAAAGAAAATTTAAATTTAACTATTACAAAATAAATACCCATCCAGTTCGAAACAGGTGAACCGGGCCTTGACCGCTGGAACCAGACCGCGAACAACTCAAACTAGCCAAGAACCCAACCAACTCGAGTTGGAGAAACCACAAACCGAACTGGACCAGCAGACCACGAACGACGTGCGAACCGAAACCGGACCGCGGGTTCTACTCCATCTCGGAGCGTCGTGATGCCATGCCCTAGCATCGTGATGCTATGGAGATGACCTTCATCCGCCGTATCACAATGTTTTGATGCTATGGCACAGTGTCACAACGCTACTATACAGTTGCCCATTGTACAGTTTCAAACTTCTTCGAAACGCCTTCGATTTTGGCATCATTTTCATCAGATCGTCACCAGGAATAGCATGAGCGACTCAAGGACTTAAAATACAGACTCGATTGCTAATTTATGCCCCAAAACATGAGCCTTTACATCAGAAAATTTTAAAATGAAGCAATGAATCTATACATCAAAATCCCATAAACATCCATTAAGTGCAAACCACATTCAACATAACACATCACATGAACAATTTGAATCTAGTAACCCACCAAAACTGTAAAAACAATTCTGAAAATTTTGGAAAAATAGGGCCATTAAAACACCCCTCTGATATCAATTGAAGGAACCCTATGAAGGGATCATAAGCGAAAGCGATGGATCATCCCAATCTTCCTCAATTTTACCGAATATAAAATTTTATAAAGACAAGCATAACATATGCATTTAACCCAGAAATTATAGCATGTATTAAACAAATTACAGGGAAAAAAATAAAATGGGTTAAAGAACCCTTACCTTTGAAGAACTTCAATTGTAAATCCCTCAATCTCCAAATTGGGCAACACCAAGATGAAAACCTTGGTATTCTTAAGGATGAAAACCCAGGAGGAGTGGGGCTTTGGCTATTTTGGTTTCGAGGGGGAATAAAGAATTGAGAGAGGAGGAGAAGGGTGGATTTTTTCACATAACGTTTTTTGTGTTGAGAGAATCTGTGAAAACTCTTTTCACATCAACGGCACAGAATGAGGAGGGCCCATCCCACTCTCACGTCTGAGAGAGGAAAAGGTGGGAAGGGAGTTACAACTCCCTCCTAAAATTATTTTTTCCTACTTTTTTTTAAAAAAAATAAAAAATATATTAAAATTAATTTTAGTAACAAGCTTTAATATATATATATATATATATATATATATATATATATACCATTTTATCATATAATATATATTAAATTATATGTTATATCAAATATAACATATAACCTATAGTTCAAAATTATATCCAATACAATATAACCTATGGTTTAATTCTCTCAACAACAATATTTAATATAAATCTCATCTATATTAAATTTAATTATATGAATCCAATTCTCATAATTAATATTTGAATCATATTAAAATATTTAATTTCTCTCAATTAAATGACTTAATATTATAATGTATCAAATACATTATAGTAATTATATCATATATAATTAGAATTTAATAAATTATATCGTATATAATTAATTCCGTCAAATAATTTGAACAATTCAAATTAATCCAAAAACTGATTTTCATTAAATCCTGTTAAGCTACCGAGGTGACCTCATGGACCTGTAGCTTGAAGCTCCAAAGGTACGTGAATAATTAATTGAACTCTTTAATTAAATTGTTCACCATTCGTTAACTGTCGGGCACTCCACTAAAGACCGACAGCTACACTCTTCGCACTACAGATATAATTTGTGTCCATTGGATATAACCAATCAATAGTATAATGACACTTCACAAATTTCTCGGAAATACAGTTGGACCAAAATTACCGTTTGCCCCTGTAGTTACGTCTAACTCCTTAAGTACCATTGGTCCCTCTAATGAACAATAAATCATAGTACAACTATGATTAAACCTCTCGGGGGCCAGGAGAGGGTGTGGTGCCACATTGTTCAAGCCTCGAAATCAACCCTTAAGGGAGCAATTTATCTACTTGCCCCGACATTGGGGAAGGAATGAATTCTATCTTGTGTAGTTAAGTCCAACTCATCAATATGACGAATCCTCAAAATGGTAGGCTTGTTGAGTTGGCAATCTGACCACTCTCACCCATACAAATCAAAGGACTGCCGAGTTCACAACTCACTCAAAATTCAGGTCATGATACCTATGGTCATCCTGGTGAAATGTAAGTCTCCATTATGAATGGCATTATATAATGAGACTAAACATTTTGTGGTCCAATCTTATAGAAACTCCTTTGTATAGAATATCCCCGCTCACATGTCTCCACATGAATGATCAAAATCATATCATTTGTAGCACTTTATAACAACTATAACATCTACAAAGCGGGCCATACTCATAATGTCACCCGGATAAGGTATCCAACCTTATCCATCTACTATAGACCATTTAGGTTATCACTTAAACATGATCCACCTGTATGTCTCTACATATATGTTTAAGCTACAAGATAACCTTGGATGTTAGTTTGTTGGTTTATGGTTCATGCAACTAATTTTGAAAGAAAACATCATATATTTTATTACATAAATAAAATGTTTGTACAATATAATGACAAATTATAGGACCCTACGAGATTTAGGGCATCAACCACAACACCTTCATCTATTTGGGGACATGCTATTTTGAATGTAGCATCACTTGTACGCATTAGGCCAGTAGCTTATCATGTACTTGTCATTACAATTAGCTTATGGTCATGAGCCAAATATTTCCCATATGAGAATTTTTAGGTGTGCAGTATATGTTCCAATTGATCTACCACAACGAACTAAGATGGGTCCTCAAAGAAGATTAGGAATTTATGTTGGATATGATTCTCCATCAATTATTAAATATCTTGAACCCCTGATGGGTGATGTATTTACTACACGATTTGCTGATTGTCATTTTAGTGAGAAAATTCTCCAACCAATTGATGGAACTCTAAAACTAGAGAACCAGTGAGCAGAACCGGATCGTTCCAAACTCCATTGAGAAAGAACACATACATTTACAGTCATACAGAAATAGTTATGCATAAAGAATAAATTACAGCATGTTTCTTAAATAAATACAAGGGGATCGAGTATAATTGTCACACCCCCTCCCAGATTACTCTTTTAATCTAAAAGAGGATATGGCCGTAGTAGTTACTAGCCCTACTGCCAGCACCTACCACCTTAGCCCTCTAATCTAAATGCCAACTTGATAAACATTAATAACGTATGCATATGGTATGCCTCCTTAAGATTCTACAAAATATTATATAAACACATGCATACAGCCATGATATGACATCTAAGGGGAAAAACATTCACAGATTGGCCCAAACATCTCTAACAAAGCCCTAGTCTCTCTTAAAACATGTGTACATAAATAGATCATCAACCTAAGTCTTCTTAATAAGCCGAGTTTTTAGGTGGCAAGCAGCAGCAGGATCAACCCGAAGGAATCTAACCGCTACCTAAGAAAGGAAAACACAAAAATTTCGTGAGCTTAAAGCCCAGTGAGTGACTATAAAATCATATAACATTATGCATTACATTACTGTAAACATATAAATATATTAATAAGTGTTTCAAACAATTGTCTCTAAATGTAGCTTTAAACCATTCTTAGATATCATCAAACATCATTATTCCCTAGTTGAGAACGAGCCTAAATGTTCTAGCTCCCAACGTTTATTACCGACCAAGAGACCCATACTTCGACCTCTCATTCAGAACTGCCTACGTGCATGTGGCCATACTAAGTACCGTCATACCTTAGGTACTTCCGCTCATATACCTTCTCAAACCTGTCCTTTAGTATCGAGCTACTAAGATACCTTCTCAAATGTCCTTCGGTAACAAGTTGGTCAAGTACCTTCTCAAACGTCCTTTGGTACCGGGGTATTTTGTATCATCAAGTTAAGTTCTGTTACCTTCCATCTACACAAGAACTCATTCTCTCATAGCCTTCCTTTAGGAAGCATATTTTAACATTAGAACTTAACTGTTGTAATGACTACATGACATACCTTGGCCTGTGCTACACATATACAAGCGGGGGAACATGCGTTAAGTTATTCTCCATCTATTTATTGCTTGAAAAAGTATAAATTCATCACTAATATCACTATAACTTACTTGATTTTATATGCATAAGTACTGGAGACATTAATTCACTTAGTCACTCATCGCTCGTCAAGCTCTTAATGGTTTATACGCCTCTCCTAGCTCTTCTTGGCCTGAAAGGACATAATTCTTGGTTAAACTACTTAGAATTCTTAGTAAAATACCTCAATTAATTCATTTATTAAAGGAACTTTCATCAATAAAGATAGCTTTACTGGCGAGATCCCCATGAGCGAGGTCAGCAAGATCCTCTAGAGCGATACCAGCGAGATCCTCTAGAGCGAGATCAAGCTTTTCCTGGCAAACTTTTATCCTAGCGATACTCACCTTACTAGTGATACTCAGCCCAATTCCTAGCGAGATTTCCTTCTAGAGCAAGATCAGTGAGATTTCCTCTATAAGCGAGATCCTCATCCCCATATCTTGCTATAACTCCCATGGTGAACTAGTTGTTTGTTCATCCCAAGCAGTTGTCTACTTATGCACCGATTCCCTATTATAACTTTAAAAATTCGTAACTCAAAATTCAGAGCTCTTTTCAAGAAACTTCCTTCTACAAACTTGTTTATAATTGAGTTAGCTTTCTTACCTTTAAATTTCAGCTAAAAATTCTTTGTAGTTTGGTCTAAAACTTCCAATCTTCACCTCGAGCTCTGATTAACCCAAGATTCTGCCTCCTCTGTACTTTCTTCACTTCTTGTTCTTCTCCTTGTGCAATCTTCCTTCGGCAAGACAACCTCGCAAACTAGATTCTCCCAGTTTTCGAATCGCACCAATTTCACTAAATTTGCTCATGTCAATTGCCGAAACCATGCTTTTGGATTTCTTCTTCCAAAAACTTCCCACTACCTCCAGATTTCAAGGGTTAACTGCCACATCACCCCTCATTTAATATGTTTTTCCTTCCCTTCCATCATAACTCCTATAAACAAACATGAATTGCTACTTAGTAAATATATAATATAACATCCTTTTAGCTAAACATGCTTATCTAGGAAACCTAGAGTTCGGAGTTTACAATCATCTCTCCTTAAAAGAAATTTCGTCCTCAAAATTTACCTGATATGTCATTTGAAGAGTTGAGGATATCTCTTCCTCATTTGCTCTTCAGGTTCCTAGGTAGCTTCCACGATTCCATGATTATGCCATAGCACTTTCACCAAAGGAATCGTCTTATTTCTGAGTACGTGATCTTTCCTGTCCAAAATCTCGATGGCCTCTTCCTCGTAAGATAAATTTTCTTTGAGCTGTACCGGTTGTGTTGCTAGTATGTGCATAGGATCAGGCATGTATTTCCTTAGCATCGACACATGAAATATGTCATGAATATGAGCTAGCTCCATCGGCAACTGCAACCTATAAGCTACTGGACCAACCCGTTCCACAATTTCATATGGTTCGATGTACCGTGGACTTAACTTCCCTTTTCTCCCAAACCGGAGAATTCCTTTCCATGGGAATTGCTGAAGAAACACTCGTTCTCCGACTTCAAATTCTAGTTCTCTTCTTTGCTTATCGGCGTAGCTCTTCTGTCTATCGCGAGCAGCCTTAAGATTATCCCTGATAAGTTTCACATTCTCTGTTGTTTGTTGAACCAATTCTGAACCCAATAATTGTCGTTCTCCGACTTCGTTCCAGCATTCTGGGGTCCTGCAAGGTCATCCATACAATGCTTCATAGGGAGCCATTCCGATACTATAATGGTAGCTATTGTTATATGCAAATTCAATCATAAGTGTGTATCCCAACTTCCTTTGAATTGTAATACACAAGCTCTTAACATATCTTCCCGTGTTTGTATAGTTCTTTCCGACTGTCCATCTGTTTGTGGATGAAAAGTCGTACTGAAATGCAATTTAGTGTCCATAGCCTTCTGTAAACTAGGCCAAAATTTTGAAGTGAACCTCGAGTCTCGGTCTAACACTATCGACACTGGAGCTCCATATTGACTGATTATCCTATCCACATAAATCTTAGCTAGACGGTCTAGTGTAAAAGTAACTTTTACTGGTATAAACTTGGTCGTCTCGGTTAGTTTATCGACTATTACCTAAATGCCATCATATCTTGAGGGTGTCTTAGGCAATCCAAATAGAAAGTCCATTGTCACATGCTCCCACTTCCACTCAGGCACTGGAAGTGGATTGAGTAATCCTGCTGGTCTTTGTCTCTCAGGTTTTACTTGTTGACAAACTATACATCGGTTCACATATTCTGTTATGTCTCTCTTCATCCCAGGCCACTAGTACGACTTCTTCAAAGTTCTATACATCTTGGTGCTACCTGGATGCATGGCATAAGCGGAACTATGTGCTTCCTCTAGAATGGCTTGTTTAAGCTGTAGCTTTTTAGGCACACACATTCTCCCCTCCTTTTCTAGTACACTGTCTGTTCCCTGTTAAAGTCAACCCTGATACCCTTACTTACATCATCAGCAATCTTTTGAAGATCAGGGACTTCCAACTGATCCTGCTTAAGGTTTTCTACTAAGGTCGGCCTTATCTGAAAAGTAGCTATCATTCCTCCTAACGATTCCACTGATAAGGTGGTTCTGGAATTCTTGAACTCCTGCAATAGCATTCCTCTTATTGAACCAATAATGGCCTTGGGTCCTGAGGATTTCCTACTTAGTGCATCTGCTACCACATTAGCCTTACCAGGGTGGTACTCGATGGAACAGTCATAATCTTTAATCAATTCAATCCATCTTCGTTGTCTTAGATTCAACTCTTTTTTATCAAAGATATATTTTAAGCTTTTGTGATCTGTATATATTCTGCAGCGCTCTCCAAACAGGTAATGTCTCAACAACTTCAGAGCCAAAACAACTACTTCCAACTCCAGATCATGTGTAGGATAGATGCTCTCGTGATTCTTAAGTTGACGAAAGACATATGCAACCACCTTTCCATCCTACATAAACACACATCCCAATCCTTGTCGGGATGCGTCACAATAAATCTCAAATTCCTTACTTGGAACAGGCAAGGTAAGCACTGGTGCTGATACTAATCTCTGTTTCAGCTTCTGAAAACTATGCTCACACTCCGACGACTATTCAAACCTCATGCCTTCCTTGGTCAGGTTCGTCAACGGAAGAGCTATCTTAGAGAAACCCTCCACAAATCTCCGATAATAACCTGCCAAACCCAGGAAACTGCGTATCTCTGAAACAGTCGTGGGCCATTCCCAATTAACTATTGCTTCCGTCTTCTGGGCATCTACACTAATGCCATCTGCTGAAACAACATGTCCAAGAAATACCACCCGATCTAACCAAAAATCACATTTACTGAATTTAGCATAAAACTGTCTATCTCGCAGCGTCTTTAATACTATCCTCAGATGGGTTATATGATCCTCCCTACTACCAGAATACACCAGTATATCATCAATGAATACTATCACGAACTAGTCCAAGTAGGGATGAAATATCCTGTTCATAAGATCCATGAATACCGCAGGGGCATTTGTTAATCTAAATGGCATTACTAAAAATTCATAATGTCCATATCTTATTCTAAATGCGGTTTTAGGAATGTTAGCTTCTCTCACTTTCAGTTGATGATAACCCGATCTCAGGTCTATCTTTGAAAACACTGTGGCTTCTCTTAGCTGATCAAACAAATCATCAATGTGTGGTAACGGATATTTGTTCTTAATCGTTACCTTATTCAGCTGCCTATAGTCGATACACAATCTAAGTGTACTGTCTTTCTTCCTCATAAACAATACTAGAGCTCTCCAAGGCGATCCACTAGGTCGAATGTATCCCTTGTCAATTAACTCTTGCAGCTGAACCTTTAATTCTTTCAACTCAGTCGGCGCCATTCTATACGGTGCCTGCGATATAGGAGTTGTTCCTGGAACTAAGTCAATAGTAAACTCCACCTCCCTGTCGGGTGGTAATCCCGATAGTTCTTCAGGGAATATATCTCGAAACTCATTTACCACTAGGACGTCTTCTGGGTTCAGCTTTTTCCCTTGAGCAACCACTACATGAGCCAGATAGGCTTTACGTCCCTTACTCAACAGCTTCCAAGCTTTCACTGTCAATATCAGATTCCCCGCGGCTAATCTTTTGATTCCTCTCAGCATTGCATCCTGACCATTTTATTTTCTAAGTACTACCTCCTTCTTGTACCAATCTACTGAAGCACGATACTTACTTAGAAAATCCATTCCCAGGATAGCATCAAACTCTAATAGTTCTAAGGAAAGTAAATCAGCATAGAAGTTCTGGCCATTGATCAGTACCTCACAATGATTATAACATCTATCTACCATTATCACATCTCCCAAAGGGGTAGAGATAAATAACTCTTCAAGCATAGGTTCAACCAACCTATCTATACTAGATGCATACATGCTAGATATAAATGAATGTGTGGCACCAGGATCAAATAGAACATAAGCAGACTGTCCACATAATATAACATTACCAGTCACAACATCTGGAGACTCCGCTGCCTTCTAATGTGTCACGGCGTACACTCGCCCCTGCTGCTGGGGTCGACCTATGACATTCCTCTACTTGGCACCACTTGACCTTTCGCCTCGATTTCCAGCACTCTTTGGTTGGTTAACTGTCTGAGAGGTTGGCTATTGTGCTGTTGGGACGTCCCTGTTCACCTGGGGACAGACCCTCTTGAAATGCCCTGTTTGTCCACATTGAAAACATACACCTCTGCCACTATAGCATGCCCCAAAATGCCTCTTGCCACAACTAGGGCACGTCGATCTCTTGTCTATGCTGGCTACTGA
The DNA here is from genome assembly GCF_027475165.1 of Benincasa hispida. Lineage (NCBI taxonomy): Eukaryota > Viridiplantae > Streptophyta > Magnoliopsida > Cucurbitales > Cucurbitaceae > Benincasa > Benincasa hispida. The sequence continues at coordinate 71,873,918 of NC_143486.1, forward strand.
ATCACCAGCTCGTGGCATCTCTGATCGAATAGCTGCACTGGCCGAGGGTCTCGTTTTTCTTTTCTTGGATCCCTGCCAACTGGTTCCTCTGAATTGGCTTCCACTAGTCTGAGATGCAACTGAAGGTCGAGATCCCCTGTCTCTAGGCCCTACTACTGCCTCACTGCCTCTTGGCAACTGCTCATCATCTGCCAAACTTCGCTCGACTTGTGTTGTTATTTCAACTAACTGGTTAAAATCTAGCCAATTAGTCGTAGACATCACTGGAGTTCTAATTTCTTTCCTTAAACCTTGTTCAAACTTCCTACACCGATCTCTTTCCTCAGCAATAATCAGTAGGGCATATTGCGATAATTCTGTAAATTTCTGCTCGTACTCTGCCACTGACATTGTTCCCTGCGTTAGTTTGAGAAACTCGTCCCTTTTCGCATCTCGGAACGAGCTGAGGTAGTACTTGTCTTCAAAGGCCTTCCTAAACTCAGGCCATAACATCACATCTGTACTGGCTCGTCTGGCGAATATCACTTTCCACCATTTCTCTGCTCCTTTCTGTAATAGGAAGGTGGTTAACCCTACTTTCCTGTCCTCTGGACAACTCATAACATTGAAACATCTTTCAACTACATCCAGCCATAACTCGGCTTTAGCTGAGTCTGTTGTACCTTCAAATGTCACAGTCCCTAGGGCTTTAAACCTCTCAATACCATATTTCTTCTCTGGGTCGGCTCGTATGGAGCCCACACTGGCTATTAATCTCTATATTATCCTGTTAAAAACTACATCTTCTAGCTGAAAATCTACCCTTGCCTGGGGAGTACTAGACTCTCCCTCAGACATCGTTTCCTGATCCACTGGATCATTCACCTTCTTTTTCCCACCCAGTAGGTTCTTTCTAACCTCTGGGCCCCTATTGGTAGGGTCAGTATTCCTGCCACCTGTCTGCTTACTCGGTCTGCCACGTTGCCTCGGCATTTCCCCTAATACAATGTACACATGTTAGGGACTCACACTTAGGGACTTAGACTTATGCATGAACTTCCCCTCTCATTCCCAAAACCTTATGCTTTGATACCAATTTGTCACACCCCCTCTCAGATTACCCTTTAATCTAAAAGAGGATATGACCGTGGTAGTTACTAGCCCTGCTGCCAGCACCTACCACCTTAGCCCTCTAATCTAAATGCCAACCTGATAAACATTAATAATGTATGCATATGGTATGCCTCCTTAAGATTCTACAAAATATTATATAAACACATGCATACAGACATGATATGACATCTAAGGGGAGAAACATTCACATATGGGCCCAAACATCTCTAACAAAGCCCTAGTCCCTCTCAAAACATGTGTACATAAATAGATCATCAACCTAAGTCTTCTTAATAAGCCGAGTCTTTAGGTGGCAAGCAGCAGCAAGATCAACTCCGAGGAATCTAATCGCTACCTGAGAAAGAAAAACACAAAAATTCCGTGAGCTTAAAGCCTAGTGAGTGACTATAAAATCGTATAACATTATGCATTACATTACTGTAAACATGTAAATATATTAATAAGTGTTTCAAGCAATTGTCTCTAAATGTAGCTTTAAACCATTCTTAGATATCATCAAACATCATTATTCCCTAGTTGAGAACGAGCCTAAATGCTCTAGCTCCCAACGTTTATTACCGACTAAGAGACCCATACTTCGGCCTCTCATTTAGAACTGCCTACGTGCATGTGGCCAAACTAAGTGCCATCATACCTTAGGTACTTCCACTCAGATACCTTCTCAAACCTGCCCTTCAGTATTGAGCTACTAAGATACCTTCTCAAATGTCCTTCGGTATCAAGTTGGTCAGGTACCTTCTCAAACGTCCTTCGGTACCAGGGTATTTTGTATCATCAAGTTAAGTTTTGTTGCCTACCATCTATACAAGAGCTCATTCTCTCATAGCCTTCCTTTTGGAAGCATATTTTAACATTAGAACTTAACTGTTGTAATGACTACATGACATACCTTGGCCTGTGCTACACATATACAAGCCGGGGAACATGCGTTAAGTTATTCTCCACCTATTTGTTGCTTGAGAAAGTATAAATTCATCACTAATGTCACTGTAACTTACTTGATTTTATATGCATAAGTACTGGAGACATTAATTCACTTAGTCACTCACAACTCGTCAAGCTCTTAATGGTTTATACACCTCTCTTAGCTCTTCTTGGCCTAAAAGGACATAATTCCTGGTTAAACTACTTAGAATTCTTAGTAAAATACCTCAATTAATTCATTTATTAAAGGAACTTTCATCAATAAAGACAACTTTACTGGCAAGATCCCCATGAGCGAAGTCAGCGAGATCCTCTAGAGCGATACCAATGAGATCTTCTAGAGCGAGATCAAGCTTTTCCTGGCAAACTTTCATCCTAGCGATACTCACCTTACCAGCGATACTCAGCCCAATTCCTAGCGAGATTTCCTTCTAAAGCGAGATCGGCAAGATTCTCTAGAGCGAGATTAGTGAGATTTCCTCTATAAGCAAGATCCTCATCCCCATATCTCGCTATAACTCCCACGGTGAACTGGTTGTTTGTTCATCCCAAGCAGTTGTCTGCTTATGCACCGATTCCCTGTTATAACTTTAAAAATTCATAACTCAAAATCTAGAGCTCTTTTCAAGAAACTTCCTTCTACAAACTTGTTTAGAATTAAGTAACTTCCTTACCTTTAAATTTCAGCTAAAAATTCCTTGTAGTTTGGCCTGGAACTTCCATTTTTCACCTCGGGCTCTGATTAACCCAAGATTCTACCTCCTCTGTACTTTCTTCACTTCTTGTTCTTCTCCTTGTGCAATCTTCCTCCGGCAAGACAACCTCGCAAACTAGATTCTCCCAGTTTTCGAATGGCACCAATTTCACTAAATTTGCTCATGTCAATTGTCGAAACCATGCTTTTGGAGTTCTTCTTCCAAAAAATTCCCACCGCCTCCAGAGTTCAAGGGTTAACTGCCACGTCACCCTTCATTTAATATGTTTTTCCTTCCCTTCCATCATAACTCCTATAAATAAACATGAATTGCTACTTAGTAAATATATAATGTAACATTCTTTTGGCTAAACATGTTTATCTAGGAAACCTAGAGTTCGGGGTTTACAATAATACCTTTGAAGAACTCTTTCTTCATGTATTTCCCTCAATCAGTCTCCAACGCGTCCAAACAAGAACTCGAACGCAATGATCAGAACTCAATCTCAACGAGCAACTGGAAGATCCTTCGATCACCAACGAGTATAACTCAATCCTCAATCCTCAAACAGAATAAGACACCACCACAAGGTTATCTTGGTATTCTCGATGTGAGAATCTAAGAGTTGTGGGCTTTGTTTGATTTTGGATAAAGGAATGGGGGAAGTAAACGATCGAGTATGCCATCAAACAATCATGTAGAAGAAGAAGCCTATTGTATAGACTTTATACTCGATCATGTAGAAACGAGTACTATCGTATAGTAACTCGATGTTTGATCAGTTATTCCGTGTTAAAACTATCGTATAGTAAAACCTTTTTACTCGATAATGAATTCTCTTTGAGACAATTCGAATGAATGATTTTGAAAATTATTTTTTCTTTTATTTCACAGTTACCATAAAACAACAAATAACCTCCCACTCAAGTCGATTATTAAGAAAAAGAATTATTAATTATCATATAATTAATAAATTATAAATAAATATAATAACTAACTTATCATATTATATTTATAACCTATAGTTTTAATACTGCATCATATGCAACATATAAATCATATTTCTTTTTCTATTTATGGTATTTAATATAAATCATGTTTATATTAATTTCTCCAATCAAATAATGTATCAAATACATTATATCGATTATATCACATATAATTTAATTAATTTAATTATATCATATATAATCAAATTCCCTCTCGTTAATTTGAACACTTCAAACTAACCCAAAATCTTATTCTCAACTTGAACCCATTGAGCTACCACGGGGACCTTATGGACCTGTAGCTTAAAACTCCAACGGTACATGAATAACTGACTAAACTCTTTAATCACGATATCCACCATCCGTTAATTTTCGGGCACTCTACTAAAGACCGACAGTTGCACTCTTCGCACTACAGATATATTTTTATGTCCATATAAACAATCAGTTCAATGACCCTTCACCAATCGCTCATAAGAACAGTTGGGCCAATTTACCGTTTTTCCCCTATAGTTACATCTAACTCCTTAAGTACCACTGATTCCTCTAATGAACAATAAGTCATAGTCCCATTATAACCGAGTCCTCTCTTCCCAAGAGAGGGTGTGGCCACTATGTTCAAGACCCGGAATCAGCCCTTAAGAGAGCAATTTATCTACTTACCTCTACTTCGGGGAAGGAGTGAATTCTGTCTTGTGTAGCTAAGTTCCCAACTCCCCAATCAAACGAATCCCTAAAATGGTAGGCTTGTTGAGTTGGCGATCTGGCCATTCTCACCCATACAAATTAAAGGACCGCCTTCATAGGCAAGAGTTCCCAACTCACTCAGGATTCAAGTCATGTCACCTATGGTCATCCTAATGAAATGTAAGTCTCTATTATCAACGGTGTTATATAAAGAGACTAATCATTTCGTTGTCCGGTCTTATACAAACTCTTTGTATAGGATACTCCCGCTCGTATGTCTCCACATGAATGATCAGGATCAGATCATTTGTAGCAGTTTACAACACTTGCAACATCTACAAAGCGGGTCGTATCTATAGTGTCACCAGAATAAGGTATCCCTCCTTTATCTATATACTACAAACCATTTAGGTTATTAATTTAAACAAGATCCACATGTATGTCTCTACACACTTGTTTAAATTTACATAAAATAACCTTGGATCTTAGTTTTGGATTGAGTAAATGCTTATAAAATAACACTTATTTTATTAATAACAAAATATTTACTGAGTTTACAAACTACGAGATTACCAAGATATTTAGGACACCATTCTCAATAAATAATGAGATTTCAACAAACTATGTCATGATATGAAAAAGATGGAATCGAACTAACGTAATTATTAATAATATTTTTGCGTATAATGTTGCTCTTGATATTATATCTGAAATTGAGGATCTTGAACCAAAATCTGTTGAAGAATGTCAACATAGAAAAGATTGGCTTCAGTAGAAAGAAGAAATCGAGGCAGAACTAAACTCACTTTCAAAACGACAAGTTTTTTTACCAGTAGTCTGAACACCAGAAGTGTCAAATCTGTGGGATACAAATGGGTATTTGTGAGGAAAAGAAATGAAAATAATGAGGTCACAAGATACAAAGCAAGACTAATTGCACAAGGTTTTTCACAAAAACCTGGTATTGATTATGAGGAGACATATTCTTCAGTGGTGGATGCAATTACACTAAGATATTGAATTGGTCTAACTGTATATGAAAGCCTGGATATGCATCTTATGGATGTAATCACGGCATATTTATATGGATCTCTTGATAATGATATTTATATGAGAATCCAAAAGGATTTAAGGTACCTGAAACATATACATTAAATTCTCGGGAATGGTATTCAATAAAGTTACAGAGATCACTATATGAATTGAAACAATTAGGACGGATATGGTACAATCGCTTGAATGGATATTTACTAAAAGAAGGATATCAAAAAAATCCAATATGTCCGTGTGTTTTTATAAAGAAATCACAATCAGGATTTGCTATTATAATTGTATATGTTGATGACTTGAATATAATTGGAACTCCTGAAGAGTTTTCAAAGGCAATAGAATATCTTAAGAAAGAATTTGAGATGAAAAATCTTGGAAAAACAAAATTTCACCTTGGTTTGCAAATTAAGCATTTAGCAGATGAAATATTTATTCATCAGTCAACTTATAGAAGAAAAATTTTGAAAATATTTTATATGGACAAAGCATATTCATTAAATATTCCAATGGAAGTCCGTTCATTTGATATAAAGAAAGATATATTTTGATCTCGAGACGATAATGAAGAACTACTTGGTCCCGAAGTACCACATCTTAGTGCAATTGGTGCACTTATGTATTTTACTAATAATACAAGACCTGATATTGCATTTTTAGTAAATTTATTAACTAGATATAGTTATTCTCCTATGAAAAGACATTGGAACGAAATTAAGCATATACTCTGTTATCTTCGAGGAACAATAGATATGGGTTTGTTTTATTTAAATAAATCAAATTTTGATCTAGTTGGTTATGAAGATTCTGGATATTTATTCAATCCACACAAAGCTAGATCTCAAACAGATTATCTATTCACATGTAGAGGAACTACTATATCATGGTAATCGATGAAACAGACCATAATGGTCACTTTCTCAAATCATTCTGAAATTCTTGCAATTCACGAGGCTAGTCGAGAATGTGTATGGTTGAGGTCAATGACTCAGCACATTCGTGAAACGTGTGACTTGTCTTCTAATAAACATCTTCCAACAATATTATACGAAGACAACACAACATGCATAGCCAAAATCAAAGGAGGATATATTAAAGGATATAGAATAAAACATATTTCATCGAAGCTTTTCTATACTCATGATCTTGAAGAAAATGACGACAATCACTGTATAACAAATTTGTTCGAATGATAACCTGGCAGACTTATTGACAAAGACATTACCAACCGCAACTTTTGAAAAATTGGTGCACAATATTGGAATGCGGCGACTCAGAGATCTTAAGTGTGTTTTCGTGAGAGGGAGTAAATATATTGTATTCTTTTTCCTTCACTAGAGTTTTTTTCCTATTGGGTTTTTCCTAGATAAGGTTTTAACGAGACATATTTCATATATATATGTGGACATCTAAGGGAGAGTATTATAAATATCATAAAAATAGATGCCCAATGCTAGTGTTCTAAAAGTCATATATCATTTTTCATATTGTCCATATGCCTTACAATAATTCATGCTTAGTGTTCATGTAAGTCAAAATCCTACTTGCCACTTTGCCTATAAATAGTGACATTTGGTGGATCTCAAAAGAATGCACATTGGAGAGAAATCCACTTCAAATTTCCATTAATTTTCATATCCAATTTTATAATTTTAGTTATTTTATTTTATATTATATTATATGTATTTATTATTATTATTATATACATATATTATTATATTACATTTTCTCCATATCCGTGTTCCCGTCGTGCTCCTCAATTTCACAACAGATCCGCTGAGAATTTGTGATGTTTTCAGGTCGATCAGAGGTTTGGCTTGCTTCTCCTCCACCTTTTAGCGTTCTGGTGCGAATGTAATAAAATTATAGGTTAAATATTAAAATCCTATTTTGGTCCTACAAAGTTCTATTTTGTGTACAATTCTCTAATTTCAATCGATCTTCTAGAAACACTAAAGGTGTGTTTGGGATAAAGACTATCTAAGACTATAATAACCACCTCTTACTATAATAAATACATTCTTCAATTAGCTACCATCAATACTATTTCAAAACTCCTATTTACTATAGTATTTACTATTTGTTACAATTTTTATTATTTTACATTCATCGTTTTTTTATTCTTTACTACCGTGTTTTACTATTTTCTTCTCAAACTAAAATAGTTTACACATCAAACACATACTATTATACCTCAAACTAAAATAATCCACACTCCAAATACAAACAATTTTAACTCAACTATAATAACCAACTTTTTATCCCAAACGCCCCCTAAATTTAATCCCTTGAGGTTGACCTTTACCAAAATTGATTAAATAATAATAATAATTTAAATACAAATAATGCAATATGTGAATATATTTTTAAAATTTATAGAAGTACTAATGGATAACAATTTTTTCTTAAAAAATCAACACTAAATTAGCCGTGAAAATTAAATTTAAGATTTATGAAAAGTATAGAGACTAGATTGAAATTAAACAAACTTAAAAAAAAGTTTAGAGACTAAAATGATATTTTAAGATAAATATAATATTGATGATATTTCTGAAAAAATTATAAAAACGAAAACAATGGTAATAAAATATTTTAATTAATAACTTCACATTTGGCACTAAGAAAACATCGCATTGCTCATTCGTTGTGTTTTATGTATTTTTTAATGAAAGTGTAAATGAATACGTTTGATGAAAATTTAATACCATGTAGCTCCACATTAATAATAACAAAATTACTGATTTCATGGAGTTCTAACATAATATTTAAGAAGATCTGTAAAAAAATAATAATAATAAAAATAAATTTAAAAAAATAAATAAAAATTTAAAGAGAAAATCTTAGGTGTCATATACCCATCTTTTATGCAGCACAAACAATATCCAATCAAAATAAACCACTCGCAGTTTAAAAAAAATGATTATTTTCTTTATTTTTCTATAATGCAATAAAAAAAATAAAAGCATGAAATTAGGTATAGTATATGCTGCATCTAATTATTCTCCATATTTGAATCTTTTGCCTTAAAAATATTAATTGTTTTTGGTGTTGGAGAAAATTTAATATAAATTAATGGTTAAAATATAACTTTATTCCTTATAATTTAAGTTCTATCTTAATGCAAATTTTGTCAAATTAGCTTCTAAAAAAAAATGAATGCTTCCTTGATCTCGGTGCATTCCAAATATCGTCCAATAAAATAATATTATATAGTATTTTTATTTTTTTAAAAGATCTTTTTTTTTTCTAATTCTACTTTTATGTAGTTATCAAGTGGGGAGTATAAGATTAATTGCAACCTAATCATTGCTAAAACAAAATATAGTGATATCTTAACAAACTATCTGTGAGTTTAGACTTCCATTTCCATCTCGTCATTGTTTTAATAATATTAAGCACACGCGTATATATATCACAACTATTATAAATATTATAGAAGATGTCTATTAAATGCTCATGTTTAGTATCTACTAACCATTTATCGTACCCCAATTTTTCAAAGTGTTGTCCATGTGCCTTGTAACTACTCATTTCTAGTGTCCATCTAATCTATCTCATACTTGCCCAACAATCTGGTGGATCTTGAAAGATACATATTGGTCAAATTCCAAAAGTTTAGAAAAATCCATAATTTGTTATTCTATTTACTTTTGTTATTTATTTTATTTTATATATTTTTATATATTATATTTAATTTATTTTAATAATTTATTTTTTTGGCATTCTTGTTCTCGTTACTCAAATTCACAACAATAACGGATTATTCATCCTCTATGTTACATGGATTCTTTTCTATTTTATTTGGTTTAAATTGGATAATTCAAATCCCTACCTTTGTGCCCATATTGTTTTAAATTTATTTGGTTGATTCTATTGTCTTATATTCAATTGAATTTATATTTATACTTTTTTTAATTTCAATTTAAATATCATTTTTTTTCGATATTGTAATTCTAATTCAAAATAAGTATTTTATTAAAAAAAATGAAATTAAATATCAATGCTATATTAAGCATTAGTGAGAAGTTATGTATATTTTGGTTATTATAGTTAAGTTGCAACAATTTAGTATTGGTGCACCAACAATACTAATTTATCATTTTGACCAAAAAAAATCGAGAATATTAGAAATTTTGTCAAACTAAATTGATTTTTCACCTTTCTACGTATTGACTTCAAATTTTATAACTCCACTCAGCGTCTCAAATACCTTTGAGTATTTTCACTATAAACTTTGAAAATATATTTAGATATAATATTTTCTTATATTATTATTTAGATAATTCAATAAGAATGATTTAGTAGAATTAAATTTAAGATTTATAATATATATATTAAAATCGAATATTTAAAAGTATATAAATTAAAATTGAACCAATTATAAAATACATAAATTAAAATTGTATTTAAAACGTTTATCAACAAAAATTATATTTTAAACTTTACCATTTTAATCCATTATATAGAAATTATTGCTAAAACGTGGAACGTTAAGCCCTCTTTTGCAATTATTACCGTTTAAGGAATCTGCCATATCATTCACGACGCCGCCGAGAAACATAAAAATGGAACACGGTTGAATGTTCAGAACAATGTCAAATAAAAAATCTAATTTACTAAACAGCCCCTTAATGTAACATACAATCGCAATTTAATAAAGGTTATCATTGTCTTTTCATACTACAAAACGTCAATTTTCAATTACTTTCCCGGAGTGGGCTATTTCTCCGTCCATAACAAGAAAAATATCATTCTCGCCTGAGCGAGCAAAAAGTATCTTCTTCACTGTGAACTTCCATGGCGTCTCTTCCTGCATATAGTGAAGCCGGAGGGTCAAGATCCGGCGGGAAAATTGTTCGAGCTAGGCGAGTTCAAAGTAGGAAGACTCCTTATGAGCGTCCCGGACCTTCGAATTTAGGTCCTGGAGGAAACCCTAGTTGGATCTCCAAGTTCATTTTCTCGCCTACTCGTACCATTGCTACCGGCGCTGGAAAATTGCTCTCTTCGGTTTTTGTTTCCGACTCCTCGTCTTCCTCTTCGGACAGTGAATCAGGTTGGCTTAATTTTAAACTGAATTTTGGTGTATGTTTCTTGAAATTATGCGGATGGAGTAGTTGTTATACTTAGCGTTAGGAGTGGCTATTGTGTTTGTGGTTGTTTAATGTGCTGCGAAATGTAAGCTTATTTTGAGGAGATGAGAAGTGGAAAGAGTTCTGGACTTGTGCACTAGCGAAAGAAGAGTCAATGTAGTGTTCGAAGTTTGAAGGTGTATAGTACTTGAAAAGAAGTAAGCAACACTTCGTGAACTTAATGGTGTTTGTTGTTAAGTATGCACAGTAAGCTGGTTAAGTATGCTGGAATTGATGAAATTGGGCGGTATGGTGTAGCGTGGATTCGTTGGATATTTTAGTTTTTAGTTGTACGATATGTTTTCTTGGTGGAAAATTTTGACCCCTATTTAGGACGCTTAATTAGCCGATTTCTTTCATTTACCTAGTTGGTTTAAATTTCTCGTGTGCTTGCAACGCAATGAATCTGCATTTCAAAATTAATTTAAGAGTATAATTTCGAGTTTTCAATCTCATGGTTACAGATTTGAACTGTGCAAGCATTTCAAAACTAATTCTGAGCCACTGGCATCTATTCAAGGTTGTATCGTATGCCAATTTAAGTTTAGAACAAGAAACAGCATTTTCATTGTTTTAGAGAAACGTTACATTCAATGATCTATACTCCCTTATGGGAGCTTACTAGAATGCACCCCAATTAGAAATTTAGAATCAATTACAATTTACGACAAAAGTAATTACAAAATGCCTTAGTAGTTTCTCTGTTTCAAAAAATAAAATAAAGGCCATAGGAAATATTGTGAAGACTGAAGTGTAATGAAACTTTCTAGTGCCCCGGCAATTGTAAGAGTTGGTGAGTTCAATTAGGGTTTCCTTCAGGGCCCAAATTTGAAAGTCCAAGACGAACTTAGGAGTCCCTCACCCGTAGCTTGCTTGGTTCGATCCATTTCTCCATGGGATTGTGGCCCATGGCATTTAGGTGTCTGAGGAGCAAATACCATTGACCTTTTCAACTTTATTTTTTAGCACTGAGGCCATCTCAAATCACTTTACACTAAATATATATTGAATATGGACGGTCATCGTCCTAGAAGATAATTGTATCATCGTTGATGTAAAAGTGAATTGCATGAACCCTCTTATTTGAACTCTCTGACTGATCATTTCTACCAAGAATGCCTTTTACAATGACAAAGAAGAAGGAAGGAAGCTGGTTGCTATTTGACTCCTTGATGTCACTGTTGTTTCTCATGGTTTTCCATTGAAAAAATGTTGAAAATTTAGCAAGTGAAATACATCCCCCATCCATGTTAGCCATCTACGACCAGGTGTATTTTTTCAACGACATCATTTATCATTAACATATTTCTGCTTAGTGTGTGCAGAAAATATGTGATTTCATTTGCAATTGAAATATGATTTAGAACTTATAGCAAGGCAGTGACATGTCAATTCATGTATATTACACACACAGTTGTGTGTAAGATCAATGGACTAAATTGATGACTGAATTTATGACTAATCATACATCTTTTATGTTGGATGTTTCATTCATATGGTTTCTTTAAGTTCCTTGCACATTTTTCATTCTCATTTCACATTTATTATTCATTTGAGTGGCAAGTTTTCAGCTTTTAGTTCTGCTTATATGGTTCAAGATCTATTGTATCTTATTTTAACAGAGGATGATGATGAAGATGATGTTCATGATGAAAATTGTGTCTTCCAGGGAGCTGAAGGAGTGAAGAAGGTAAACAATCTAGATGTTAAATCATGTACTTGTTTAGATGTTTGTCTCACTATTGGGCAATATAAGGAATATCTCGATATTTTTCTAGTAGACCTGCTATCGAATTTGATATGTGGTTGAGTGTTGCAGTATTATGTTTCTTAATTCTTTCTACGTTGAAAGAAAAAGTTTTCATGATTAAGTATGCAGCATTGTACTGGAGCTTATGGTTTGAGGGTTAGCTAGTGCTATGTGGGACTGTGGGTATACAAAATTTCAAATTAATAAAATATATGGATGAATGATATATTATTAAGTCAACATGGTAGCTATATGAATAAAATATATGTGAAAAAATCAAAGTGTGAGACAACAGATTATTTGGTGTTTGATTTATAAACTACGGCATTGTGCCTGATTGACATTTTTATGTTGGAAGAATGGAACATCGGAGATGGTTAACTTATTTCGGAAGGACTTTCCACCAGTGAAAAAAGATAGCAAGCATCTAATTGAACAGCTACTGATGCAGGAGACCTTCTCTAGGTACGATAATGATTTTTTAAGGAGTACTGTATGATCTTGTTCATTGTTTCATGCCTTAGTTCTATCTATTTTTCACTATAATCAAACCATCGTGTTGGTTTGACCTTATAAATTGGTCTAGACATTTCTTATGTAATTCTCTGTCAATTAACTAGGAAAAAAAAAAAAAAAACAATATCCATTTTGTTTCCTGTGATTAACATTGCTCTCTTGGTTTTACTAGCTTGCTTGCCCTTTTATCTTGGTCAAGGATATGGTTTCAGTTTATTTAGACTTCCTGCACGTGCTGAAATAAGTTGTTCTTCCTGTTCAAACTAAAGTCCTATATGTTCAATGGTGATGGTCTCATGGTTAAATAGTAAAGTTTATGAGTGACAAATGACAATAAAATGAGCTTGGTTTTTTCAACTACCACTTAGATGATAGCCTTCAATTATTTGTTACTAGTGGCTTCTAGTGGCTTCTGGTCCATATCATTCTCACTTTCATTCAAGCAGGGCAGAGCGTGACAAGTTATTTCAGATAATTGAATCAAGGGTTGTAGAATGTCAAACCAATGAAGGCCAGGCTGCAGGGAGGCTAACTGAGATATCAAACAGAGCTGTCGATAATGGTACTGCCCCTTCAATTTCCTGTAAACCAGAACTTTAATTTTGTGCAAATAATGACTTCTGTTGACATTTAAAAAAACAAAAATGTTTGGGAGCATATTTTCTTAATGAGAAATTTCAAATCTATTACCAGATTAAGATGTGTACAAATTGATACAGATGATGGCAGGCCTGCAGTCTGTGGCACAGCAATTCTCGAGGCAAAAAAATGGTTGAATGAAAAACGATTAGGACTGGGGTCTACTTCGACATTGAAATTGGATGATGGGCCATGCACCTTGAATTCCACGATGTTGCCTGTGGTTGGTGGTTCTCTCTTTTTCTTGAATGGCATATGAATAATCATGTAATGGATTCAACTTTTATTTACCCTACAGTTCAATATTCCTCAGTTCGAAGGATTTATCTGTATACATGACATATTACTAGTTGTTTCCCAATGTCTTTTAAATCAATGATTTCATTCTTCTTTTCCCCTTTCAACCCCTCTTCTCCCAAGGATTTCCCGCTAGTGAATTTCTACATAGACACTTGATTTTCTTTTTTGCTGATTGAGCAAAATTTCAGCTGTTTTCTTCAAACAATTTTAAGCAGTAAGCTAAACTGATATAAAAATATAAAGAACAAGTGACGAAAACGTAGAAGTGTCCTTGCAATTCGTGGTAGGAATATCAAATTTCTCAAGGAACCCACATGCTTCTGAAGTGGGCATGAGGGTAGAGAGGAGATTTTGTAATTGCACCTTTCTCCTTGGCCCAACCACATTGCACAGCTTTTAAACTTGTGTATAATAATTATTCTACCAATTAGTTTTTGTTGGATCAGATAGTTTATTTAGCTACTACTTGGTGTTGGTGTAAACTGAACATTTCTTTATGTAATTATGGTTTAGCTTGTATCTGTGCTAATTTGAAATCTTTTTGATACCTTCTTAACTAGGGCTGTGATATCCTCCCATGTGTATGTTTCTTCTCTCTCAAGTACTATTGCTTGCTAATGTTAAATAACAAAGACGATAGTAGATTGATGTTATGATACTATAATCCAAAATCTAGAGTTGATATATGTCCTTATGTATTGATTTCTTTTTAGAGTATTGAAGTATTTGCTGGTGCAGGTTAACAATGAAGAAATGGGTTCACCTGTAGATGTAGCCAAATCATACATGCAGGCACGCCCTCCATGGGCCTCTCCTTCCACGAATAATTTTGAGTTCAAGTCTCCTTCACCATTAGGGTTACAGCTTTTCAAAGAAGAAACATCATATTCAATTAGTGGAAATCCACTATCTTCATCTAGGGTACCATTTTATCCATTAAGCTACACTTCTCCTATGTTACAATTTTTTTAGTATGACGGACTTTTCATGCCACGACCATGTGAAGTTCAACTGGTAAAATATTTTATAATTTCTCAAAATGGTGTACTAAACATAGCACCTAGAGGGCCAGTCGACATTGGCCAGTAGGTGGATATGTTGTTTTTGGTTTTCCCCTCCTTTTCATCTCCCTATCCAGTATCATGTGTGTATAATTTTAAGAACGTGAACATGTATATATTTCTACAACACAACCCATCATTCTATTTGTTGACATTGGATTGCAGATTAAAAGGGACTCTCCTACCAGTGGATCATGGAACATCCAGGAGGAACTACGACGCGTGCGATCCAAAGCAACTAAAGAATTGCTAAGAACTCCATCTGCCAAACTTGATTGGTCTTCATTTGCCTCGGCCTCAGACTACAAAAGTAATTTGAGTTCTCTGAAAATTCCTAGTGGAGATAAAATACAACATGCTGTAAAGTCAATAGATAAATCAATGAATTGGTCTGCAGACAATACCGTCACTCATAACTTATCAGGTATGCATTTCTGTGAATCCAACAATGTACTTACATTTGTAAACAAAAGGTTTTCTTATCTATTTGTAGTTTGGAATTCTATAAACATTGTTAACCTCATTTGCATCCTCACAGAGTCAAAAACCATGCAAGATGTGTCGGAAAATGAAGCTTGCCTACTCGGTACAACCAGCATTGTTCTGCAACGGGATAAGGTAATAAACTCCCAGAAGGGCTTTGTTGGGCCTCCAGCTGTGAACGTTTATTCTAGGAGGGGTAAAATGGAAAATTGCTTATCTGACCGTTAAATTTTTTGTACTTGGTATGTATGAGTGGCGATGTGAGTTTGTGAGAGAACTTTTTGGACGGGTTCTCGAGTGTAGGGAAGGGAATTGACCAGCCCTCTTAAATTGGCTGGGTGTTTTGTAAAGTGATTTGACCCTTATTGATATCGATATAGGTAAACAAGATTAGATATCTATCAGACTTTTGCTACCTCTAACTCGGTCCGCTATCTCAAGAATTATTTTGTCTGTTCTACAAAACTTTTGTTAACAACTCATCTGGGCGGGTTTGTGTTGATCTATCTTGATATTTGATATAGTTCAATTATTCCCTTCCCTTGCAGGATTTGGAAACCAATCCTACCACTGAGAGGGACGGTACGTAATAGTTTTATCTTAACATTTCACATTCCTCTTTTTCCTGATAGTTGTAGGATTAAGCAGATTTATACGTTCATGATCGTCAAAATTAAATGTTCATTATTTTCGGAGCAAAAATTGAAAAAAGAATATGCATCAGTGGTGAACTGTATTTGCTTCTGTGCAGTATTAAATTCAAGTTTTGATGTGAGAGAATGCTCTACACTGCACGAGGATGCGGGGCTGGCCAATGGTTTTCCTCCGCTACCTAGGTAATCCGGCATCTCATCTCTCCCGACGTCCCTATCCAAGTAAATACTGTGCAATAGCTGACTTTCTTTTCTTGGCAGTTCTTGTGAGCTTGCCGTAGAACAGAACCACGTCGACCATATAGTTGAAGAAAACAATTCATCTAGTCGTGGCCACGAAGCGAAAGAGCCGTCTGTAGGGGAGCGATGCGAACTATTAAGTGAAGTGTCCGTGGAGGTTCCAGATATGAACGAAAATGATACTGTTAGAGTTGTATCGGACGGAAGTGATGCCAGTAAAGTTGTATCAGAAGGCAACGGTAACTATAAAATCTCCAAAGAAGAAAATGGTGCCGGTAATGTTAATACAGTGGAGAAGCCAAGTTCAGAAAGCAATATTGCTGCAGGGAAGACTGGTAGCGGAACGGGAAATCTGCGACGGGGAAGACGAAGAAACTGAGGTGGGGGGAAACAGGAATGTAGTTTGTCTTGAATTTTTGTCTAGAACCAAACATGGAACATAAAACTTTTGACCATAGCTAAAGCTAGGTGATTGTATCATCAGTAGTAATTTTGATTAGTTGTATGGATTTGTATAGAGCTAGATCATAGAATCAGCTTGAATAAGCAACACCGTAGAAGCTTTGTGTATTTAAGTTGTGGAGAAATTCTATGTTACAAATGGCTAAAAGTCTAGGCATCTGTATCACGTTCTGCCCCGAATTTCGTTTTAAATTCGTTAAAACACGATTTTCACACGTATGTAAGGTTTTTAATAGTGAAGTTTTTTTTATGGAAAATTATTTCAAATGGTAAAATTGTTAAAAATATTTACAAGATATAATAAAATTTTAAAAATATTAATGATAGACGTTGATAGATATTGATAGAAATCTATCGGTATCTATCAATGTCATTTATAGACACTTGATAGAAATCATTATTTTAATATGAGTGGTTTTTCATCTTTTTGTCGGTTTATTTATTTATTTTAATTTCTCTACTTAAAAAAGAATTAAGGTGCTTTTGAGTTAGATTTTAAATTGAATTAACTAAAGATGATCACTAAAAAAAGAAAAACATCAAATTTGACCTTGAAGTTATGGCTCGTATCAATTTTCACTTTTAAACTCTTTTTTTTTTAATTGCACTTAAAGTTAGATAAAAGTGGTTTTTCTTAGTTAGGATCTCAATTTTATTTAAATGCGATGGAAATATAAATAAAATTTTTATGTTGATGGGTCTTCGTGGAAACATTCTAAATACAAAAAATAAAAAAATACAATTAATAAGTAAAAATTTTAAACTTATATAATGAGCTATAATGCTTATTATTTAGATTACATTCACGTTAGTAATATTTTGTAATTTTTCTCTTTTGTTTCATCGATCTTTTACAATATTAGTTAGAAGATATGTCTAATGCATACTCCTTTAAATGTTTATTACTTCATTTTTACGATAGAAGTTAAGTTTTTATTAAATTTATTATTCATTGAACTTAACCACTAAATGTTTAATTACTCTAAAATGAAATAATTTAAGAAATCTATATCAATATCTATAATATATATAAAAGTACGATTGCGGAAAAAACTTTTTGTTGAACAATTTTACCCTTAAATATTTTTGCAATACTTAAATTAATCTTATAGAAAAAAAATGCATTCCCTCTATTCTCTTTTAAAATCCATATCTCACTCTCTCCTATTCTCACCATTAAAATCCATCCAGCCACAACATATTATAACTCCCTTCCCTCTCTTCTCAAAAAGGAAGGAAAAAAAAATAAATAAAAAAAAAAAAAAAAAAAAAGAAAAGAAAGAAAAAAAACTCCTCACTCTCTCTCATATCCACCACAACCAAGAAAAAAGAATTATGAGGAAGAAAAAAAGAAAAAACATTTTTTATATTTAACACCCAATTAAAAACATATCAAAGCCACAATAAAATATTAACTTTTGATATTCTTGGACCTCTAAATTGCTAAAATTTTTCATTTGCTCACTTTATATCTATAAATATGAGTAATTTTAAGTTGGAACCAAATAATTAATCTTTTTTTCCTTCATGCTATATCCAAACTACATCTTTGTGTTCTTTTTTCCTATTTTAAATTGTTATATCATCCTATCTTTAGCAGATTACATTTTTTCCCCCCTTTTCATGTTTTAATTCAAAGAGAGCAGTAAAGACATATATACGAGTCATTGAGGTCCACTTTCAAGTGTTAAAGTTAATTTGAGGTTGTTGAACGAGAAATTTTGGACCAATAAAAAACTGCCACATCATTCACTAAATTAATGACGAAATTCCAAATCATTAAATTTGGGACCAATAAGGAGGTGTCATGTGTCCCAAATTGAGGTTGAAGACAAATTTCGATGACGCCACATGGTTTTATCATGACCGTTGAATCAGATAAGATTAATTTGACCCAATTTGATATTGTTATTTTGGTTAAAAGTCCAATTGAGCAAAAAAAAAAATAAGCTTAATTTGACTCAAATGTCAAATAAGGCCCAAATCCAATTAGTTGGGCCCAGGGGCCAAGTCAATGGACCAACCAAGCTTAAGCCCATGAAGCCCACATGAGAACTAGGTTTTCCTCATTTGTGGGGGTCAGCAATTCTATACTATAGAGAGCTTATAGAGAATTCTCTATAGTCAGAAGACTCCTTCACTCTTGAAGCTGACCACGTCTGAAGACTGAAGTCCTTCGAACATACAAGCATTCTGAAGACTGAAGTCCTTTGAAGATGCAAGCATCCTGAAGACTAAAGTTCTTTGAAGATACAAGCATCCTGAAGACTGAAGTTCTTTGAAGATACAAGCATTCTGACCATGCTTGAAGACTGGAGTTCTTTTGAAAATACAAGTAATTCTACATTAAGAGAGCCCAGAGAGAATTTATCAACAAGCAGAAGACTCTCAAGACTCCTAAAGCTGCACTCCTAGAAGATAGAAGACCCTTGAAGACACAAACACTCTTCCAAGACTTCTACAAGAACGTTCGGTGCTTTCCTTCTTCAAGTCAAGCGCATCCACCCAACCGAGAGAGAATCGGAGGATCAAGTACTAGAGATCGAACCACATCACATCAAATCAACCTCAACATCAACACCAACTCAAGTTCAACTCCACGAAACAAGTTTCTCTGGAAGCCTCGTGCGAACACTAATCCTCCAAGAAGATCAACAAGCCCGAAGGCCAATCATCCAAGAAGATCAACAAGCCCAAAGGTCGATTATCTAAGAAGATCAATAAGTCCAAAGATCGATCCTCCAAGAAGATCAACAAGCCTAAAGGTCGATCATCCAAGAAGATCATCAAGCCCAAAGGCCGATAATCCAAGAAGATTAACAAGCCCAAAGGTCGATCACCCGAGAAGATCAACAAGCCCAAAGGTCGATCACCCAAGAAGATCAACAAGCCCAAAGGCCGATCACCCAAGAAGATCAACAAGCCCAAAAGTTGATCACCCAAGAAGATCAACAAGCCCAAAAGCTGATCGTTTAAGAAGATCAACTAGCTTAAAGTTTATAGTTTATTTTGAAAGCATCAAAATACTGTGTATTAGAGATTATACTCACTTTCCACAAAATTAATACAAATACAAAGTTGAAGTTCCATGAAATAAATTTCTCTTGAAATCTCATGCGAACAAATTGGCACGCCCAGTGGAACCTCTCTACCTCTCATCTCTCTCTCGTCATCCAAGTCCATAAACCTACAAATGGCACCAAAGAAAGTTGTATCCAAAGCTACAGTCATAAGCGATACTTACATAAGCTCTGTCATCACAGAAAAACTAATGGAATCTACTAAAGGTGGGATCGTTATTAGAGAAAATCCCTTGTTCGACGGCTACATTTCTGCTACCGATCCATCAAATAAAGAATCATATTTTGATGTAGTATCTGTCATGGTGGCTGACGTAATGGTTGAGTCAGCCATGGCAGAGATGGAAAGGAAGATAAATTTCCTAACGAAAGCTGTTGAAGAGCGAAATCACGAAATTGCTGCTTTAAGAGATCAAATACAAACTCGAGAAATCGCTGAGTCGAGTCAATCTCCAACTATAAAAGCCAATGATAAAGGAAAGACTATCTTGCAGCCTAGCCGCAACAATCTACCTCTGTTGTCACCTTGTCAATTCAACAGTTGCAAGATATGATTACAAACTCCATATGGGTTCAGTACGGAAGACCATCACAGTCCTCCTTTATGTACTCCAAGTCGTACACCAAGAGAATCGACAGCCTAAGAATGCCAACTGGGTATCAACCTCCAAAGTTCCAGCAGTTTGATGGAAAGGGCAATCCAAAGCAACATGTTGCACACTTCATTGAAACCTGCGAAAATGCAGAAACCACAGGAGACCAACTAGTCAAGCAGTTCGTCCGTACCTTGAATGGAAATGCTTTCGATTGGTATACTGATTTGGAGCTAGAAGTGATTGAATTTTGGGAACATCTAGAAAGAGAGTTCCTGAACCGCTTCTACAGTACAAGGCGCACTTTTAGCATGATGGAGCTGACGAACACCAAACAGTGGAAGGGAGAGACAGTCATCGATTACATCGACCGATGGAGAGCATTGAGTCTGGATTGTAAAGATAGGCTCACTGAATTATCTGCAGTGGAGATGTGCACTCAAGGCATGCATTAGGAGCTTCTATACATCCTACAAGGGATAAAACCTCGTACATTGAGGAGTTGGCAACACGCGCTTATGATATGAAGCTGAGCATCACCAACAAGGGAACTAAAGATTTCCTAGTCCCAGAAGGGAGAAAATACAAGAATGAATCCAAGGGCACTAAAAAGATCATGGATAGTGCCACAAAAGAATCTATGGTCGTTCCTGTGACCCCGCTGAAATTTTCCTCCAAAGGAAAACAAACAAAATTTGAAAGAAGGCACAATGAAGGCGAGAAGCGTCGTCCAACTCTTAAAGAAAGACAGGAGAAGGTTTATCCATTCCCTGACTCTGATGTAGCAGATATGTTGGAGCAACTGCTATAGAAGCAACTTATTCAACTCCCGGAATGCAAGCGACCGGAACAAACAGGAAAAGTAGATGATCCTAACTACTGCAAGTATCATCGGGTCATTAGTCACCCAGTTGAAAGGTGCTTCGTGCTAAAGGAACGCATTCTGAATTTGGCTCATGAAAAGAATATTGAGCTAAATTTGGATGAAGTAGCTCAGACAAATCACGCTACAGTAGCGACGACTTCAAGTGTTCCAACACTGTCTATGTCTCATGCTCAAAGACAAAGCCTGATCCAGTTCGAAGCCTTCGAGCCTATAGTTGTTTGATTCCAGCAAGAGATTAAACAACAAATTTCAAACAGAAAGATGAGAACTTGCTTTGGGAAAAAACGTATACGTTTTTTCCCAAAGCAAGTTCGCCACCAACTGTAGCAGAATTTTCTTGATTTAACTTGTATTTCCAAAACAGAAGATAACAGAGGATAAGATCCATTTCTATCTACAGAAAAAGCTGATATAGAATCAAGGTTCCATTCCCAGTCAACTGCTGCGCCTCAACGCATTTCGGGGCTTAAACTTAAAATAAAAAAAGAACGTCTTTCTCCATTTTTCCGATTCGGCAGTTCGCCGGGCTTTTCTTGTTCCAATGGATGAGCTCGTTGAAGATGACAACAAAGGGTGGATAGATGCGACTAGTCGAAAAAGAAGACAACCAAACTCCACCCAAAAAGAGTCGCGTTCCAAGGCAAAAAGATGACACGGAAGCCTAAGCCTGCTAAGAAAGAAGACAAGGACTTCCCTCAATTCCGAAGGTCGGCAACTTTGGCAAAATTTCTCCCAAGAAGCTTTCTCAATATTCATCTAGAGAAAGTATCAAAAGTTATTACATGTCACACTGTCGGCATAGTGGAAGTCGACAAAAATCATATGACTGCTAAAGAAGTCAACGACCCAGAAGAAATGAAGTAAAGAACTTCTGTCTTCGATCATATTAGGCCTTCAAGTGCTCGATCTTCAGTCTTTCAAAGATTGAGTATGGGCACGGTAGGAGAAGAAGACCAACGCCCAACGACTACTTCTGCTCGAACTTCAGCCTTCAAAAGGCTAAGTATATCCACATCAAAGAAAGATCAGCCTTCAACATTTGCTTTTGATCGTCTCAAGACAATAAGTGATCAACGTAAAGGAAGGATGAAAATTTTGAAGCCAACGTTATTCCATGAAGAAAACAACGACGAAAAGATTCACAGTCGTGTCCCTTCATGCATGAAGAGGAAATTTTCTGTTGACATAAGTACATAAGGTTCCTTGATAGTGAAGCCAAAACTCATCATATTGACGAATTCTACAAATGAAGAGGATGATCAAAATCATGATGAAATAAGAGCTTCTGAAGTTTAAATGAAGAAGCTCCTCATCGCAAAAGCCTAAATTGCATAATGCTCCTGGCTGACATGAACTTAAAATGTGAACAACCCAAAAAAAAAATCTTTGTACGAACTATGTTACAACTTGACCTCTGTTATTATAAAGGGAACGTAGGCAATTTAGAGAAATTTAAGTTCAGTCACGCATAAAAAAAACATTCTTTTTGAACTACATTATGACTTGATCCCTACCATTATGAAGGGTACGTAGGAAGCTTGAAAGAAACTTCAAGTTCAATCCAGTTGAAAAAAAACTTCAAGTTCAAGTTCAGAGGTTTCATCAATGTTTCATCTTCATGCTCAAGTCTGGAGGCTTTACAATGCCATCTTCATGCTCAAAGTCGTGAAGTCGAGCTCAATGCAAAGACTCATTGATGCTTCGTCAAACTCAACTGCAGAGGATTCGTCGATGCTTCAAACTCAAATGCAGAGGATTCGTCGATGCTTCGTCAAGCTCAAATGTGGAGGATTCGTCGATATTTCAAACTCAAATGCAGAGGATTCACCAATTCTTCAAGCTCAAGTGTAGAGGATTCGTCGATGCTTCGTCAAACTCAAATGCGGAGGATTTACCGATGCTTTGTTAAACTCAAACGCGAAGGTCTCGTCGACGCTTCTCCATCTTCAAGTTCAGAGGCTTCATCGATGCTGCTTCATTTTCAAGTTCAAGATCGGCGTGCATGGCCCCACTTCCATCTTCAAGTTCAAGATCGGGGTGCATTGCTCTACTTTCATCTTCAAGTTCAAGGTCGGTTTGCATGACTCTGTTCCATCTTCAAGTTCAAGGTCAGTGTGCATGGCTCCGCTCCATCTTCAGGTTCAAGATCGGTGTGCGTGGCTCTGCTTCCATCTTCAGGTTTAAGATTGGTGTGCATGGCTCCACTTTCATCTTCAAGTTCAAGGTCGGTGTGCATGGCTCCGCTCCATCTTCAAGTTTAAAGTCGGTGTGCATGGCTCCGCTTCATCTCCAAAGTATGGCGTGGCTCGCTTCATCTCCAAAGTATGGCGTGGCTCGCTTCATCTCCAAAGTATGGCGTGGCTCGCTTCATCTCCAAAGTCTGGCGTGGCTCGCTCCATCTCCAAAGTCTGGCGTGGCTCGCTTCATCTCCAAAGTCTGGCGTGGCTCGTTTCATCTCCAAAGTCTGGCGTGGCCCACTTCATCTCCAAAGTCTGGTGTGGCCCGCTCATCTCCAAAGTCTGGCGTGGCCCGCTTCATCTCCAAAGTCTGGCGTGGCCCCCTTCATCTCCAAAGTCTGGCGTGGCTCGCTTCATCTCCAAAGTCTAGCGTGGCCCGCTTCATCTCCAAAGTCTAGCGTGGCCCGCTTTATCTCCAAAGTCCGACGTGGCCCGCTTCATCTCCAAAGTCTGGCGTGGCCCGCTTCATCTCCAAAGTCTTGTGTGGCTCGCTTCATCTCCAAAGTTTGGCGTGGCTCGCTTCACCTCCAAAGTCTGGCGTGGTTCGCTTCATCTCCAAAGCCTGGCATGGCTCGCTTCACCTCCAAAGTCTAGCATGGCTCGCTTCACCTCCAAAGTCTGGCATGGCTTGCTTCATCTTCACAAGTCAAGGCGCAGCTTCGCTTCACCTTCACAAGTCAAGGTGCGGCTTCACTTCACCTTCACAAGTCAAGGCGCGGCTTCACTTTACTTTCACAAGTCAAGGCATGGCTTCACTTTACCTTCACAAGTCAAGGCGCGGCTTCACTTCACCTTCACAAGTTAAGACGCGGCTTCACTTCACCTTCACAAGTCAAGGCGTGGCTTCATTTCACCTTCACAAGTCAAGGCGTGGCTTCGCTTCAACATCAAAATTCAAGTGCAGCTTCGCTTCATCTCCAAAATTCAAGTGCGGCTTCGTTTCCTCTCCAAAATATTGGTACAACTTCACCCCTTCTCCAAAATGTTGGTGTAGCTTCTCTTCCTCTCCAAAAATGTGAGTGTGGTTCCACCTCATATGTGAGATCAAGTTTGGTTTGCCTAGCTCTACCTCATATGCGAGGACAACTCTGGTCCATCCAACTCCACCTCATATGCGAGGAGAACTCTGGTCCGTCCGGCTCCGCCTTGTACGCTAGATCGACTCTAGCCAACCTGACTCCGCTCAAAATCTTGATGGCATATTCTTCTCATCTTCAAAGTTTGATGGCATATTCTTCTCATCTTCAAAGTTTGATGGCATATCTGCCTCATCTTCAATATTCGATGACATATTTTCCTTATCTTCAAATTTTGATCAAGGAGTAACATAACAAGATAGACCTTATCGGGATCCTCCCTAGGGTGAAAGCATGGAAGAGTTGTAAGCCTTGCAGAGCCCCTCCCATGACGATCAGGATATGCGAACGGTGCTACAAGGTAGACCTTATTAGGATCCTCCCTAGGGTGAAAGCATGGGAGAGCTATAAGCCTTGCGAGGCTCCTCCCATGACGATCAGGATATGCGAACGGTGCTACAAGGTAGACCTTATCGGGATTCTCCCTAGGGTGAAAGCATGGGAGAGTTGTAAGCCTTGCAAGGCCCCTCCCATGACGATCAGGAAGCACGAATATGCATACAGTAGATAGACCATACTGTAGTCATCCAACAAAAGAAGCGGTTTGTACTCCCTTGAGTTGTGCTTTAGTTCCTACAAAAGAGTAAGGGGGACAAGTTAGTAAACCTACGAAAAAAAAAGCAAGTAAAAAAAATAAAAAAGGAAAAAGAAGAAAAAAAGGAAAAAAATACGAAATTTTCTTTTAAAAAATAAAATAAAAAAAGGAATAAAAAAAAAGAGGAAAAAATCGGAAAACAAAAGGAAAAAAAGAAGTAAAAGAGAAGAAGAAAAAAAGGAAAATGTTTTCTTTTAACTACCGGTAGTTTCATCCATTGACTCAACTTGCCTCATCAAATTGAAGATCTTTTGTCATAGAAAGCAATAAGAAGTAGGGAAAACAAATCAATTAAAGAGGGCAGTAGAAGAAAATTCTCAATGAAAATAGAAATCCAAATGAGGAAAAGCTCTCATAAAAAGTTAAGGTGCTTCCATCAATTCGCCATCGAATGGATCTAACAGAAATTCTGCAACTACACAAATTCATCGAATCAGAAGCTTTTCCATTAGATATGATCTCTTTGAAGACTTACCTCTATCTATAGATTAAGAAGTGGTTATGTTTAAAGAAATATATATAAAAGAAATCACAACTGTTGGAAGATTTATCTCAAATTCAATTAAGATTCTTTCAATTTTTTGGGTAGTTAACAAAATTGATTGAAAACCATATTTGACTAAGTTAAAGGATACAACAAACAATAATCTGAATACCTAAATTTTGCTTGAAATTGTCAAGTTTTATCAAGTTTCAAATTAAATAAAAAATTTAGCTCAAAATTTTAGTATATTTCAAATTTTACATTGGTGAGAGTTGGATGCGAACTAAATTATTGAATTTGAATTCAAATTATAGTCAGAATCAAATTTTTTGAAGACAAAATTTGGCATATTCCAAAGTTTATGTCAAATCCAAATTGGAATGAGACAAAAATACTATTCGAGTACCAATAAAATTTTATCCAATGTTGAAACTTTTATATAACTTAGGTGTTGCCTTAAATGAAAATATAGGCGCATTCCGAGCTTCGTCAAATCAAGGTTGAAGTAAAGAGAAAGATGAACTTGAAATTCTACTCCAAATCAAAATTGAAGCTAAGAGAAAGGCAAAGTCAAAATTATACTTCAAATTTGCATGAAGAATTGAGATTGAAATTTGGGATACTACTCAAAATTCAATTTACAATTAAAGTGGAGAATAAATTCTACTTTAGTTCAAATTAAAGTTTACTCGGGAACAAGAAAGTCTGAGACTGAAATTCATTTTTTGTTTATTTGGCAAAAAAATGTGTTAAGCAAACAAAATTTCGAATCAAAATTTTGAGCTAAATTCTCATATTTTGATCAGATGATGCATCAAATTTAAAGAGTCAAAATCATACTTTGATTTCAAATTAAAATTTTTGAGATTCATTCACCCATATATGTGCATAAATCTCGAAAGAGAGCATTTGTTGAACGAGAATTTTGGACCAATAAAAAACTGTCACATCATTCACTAAATTAATGACGAAATTCCAAATCATTAAATTTGGGACCAACAAGGAGATGTCATGTGTCCCAAATTGAGGTTGAAGACAAATTTCGATGATGCCACATGATTTTATCATGACCGTTGAATCAGATAAGATTAATTTGACCCAATTTGATATTGTTATTTGGGTTAAAAGTCCAATTGATTCAAAAAATAGGCTTAATTTGACCCAAATGTCAAATAAGACCCAAATCCAATTAGTTGGGTTCAGGGGCTAAGTTAATGGACCAACCAAGCCCAAGTCCATGAAACCTACCTAAGAACTCTATAAATAGAGAGGTTTTCCTCATTTGCGGGGTCAGCAATTCTATACTCCAGAGAACTTATAGGGAATTCTCTACAGTCAGAAGACTTCTTCACTCCTGAAGCTGACCACGTCTGAAGACTGAAGTCCTTCGAAGATAAAAGCATTCTGAAGACTAAAGTCCTTTGAAGATGCAAACATCCTGAAGACTGAAGTTCTTTGAAGATACAAGCATTCTGACCATGCTTGAAGAATGAAGTCCTTTTGAAGATACAAGTAATTCTACATTCAGAGAGCCCAGAGAGAATTCATTAACAAGCAGAAGACTTTCAAGACTCCTGAAGCTACACTCCTAGAAGACAGAAGACCCTTAAAGACACAAACACTCTTCCAAGATTTCTACAAGAACGTTCGGTGCTTTCCTTCTTCAAGTCAAGCGCATCCACCCAACCGAGAGAGAATCAAAGGATCAAGTACTAGAGATCGAACCACATCGCATCAAATCAACCTCAACCTCAACACCAACTCAAGTTCAACTCCATGAAATAAATTTCTCTGGAAGCCTCGTGAGAACACTAAGATCAACAAGCTCGAAGGCCGATCATCCAAGAATATCAACAAGCCCGAAGGCCGATCATCCAAGAATATCAACAAGCCCAAAAGCCGATCATCCAAGAAAATCAACAAGTCCAAAGACCGATCCTTCAAGAAGATCAATAAGTCTAAAGGTCGATCATCCAAGAAGATCATCAAGCCCAAAGGCCGATCATCCACAAAGATCAACAAGCCCAAAGGTCGATCACCTAAGAAGATCAACAAGCCCAAAGGTCGATCACCCAAGAAGATTAACAAGCCCAAAGGCCGATCACCCAAGAAGATCAATAAGTCCAAAGGCTGATCGTTCAAGAAGATCAACTAGCTTAAAGTTTATAGTTTATTTTGAAAGCATCAAAATACTGTGTATTAGAGATTATACTCACTTTCCACAAAATTAATACAAATACAAAGTTGAAGTTCCACGAAATAAATTTCTCTTGAAATCTCGTGCGAACAGAGGTATTTTCTTTCGAAGAGAGTGAAGAGATATTGTCAAAATGAGTTCTCCTTGAGATAGAATATTTGACCTTCCATCCCCACAATCGTTATACTAAAAATATGAAGATGTATTATTTGTTCATATTATTTCTATTTGATTTTTTTTTTCATATGAAAGGTAGAGTATCAAGTTTCAATAATTGAAAGAAATGTATATATGGTTTTTATGGCACCAAATTGTTATCTTAAAGGAGGAAAATGTTAGAAAAACAAAAAATCCTATAATAAAGTTTGTATTTTTTGGCTTTGTGATTCTTTGTTATTAATTTGTCATTTCATCTTATTCTAATAGATGGATTTTTTGAATTATAATGATCAAATTATTCCTAAAGGTTTTAGTCTCATTTTTCAAAGTAATGTATTGTATTTTCTCTTTAGGGCGCTTCTTTTATGTTGTAAGCACTGTATTTTCTCAATTTTCTTCATTTATTGTCGATACATTAGAACAATTATAATGTAATATTTAGATATTCAAATGACAAAAAAAATTTAAAAAACCGATAAAAGTAATAAATTCAATCTCAATTTACTAGCCAATATCACGTGCAATGCACATGAAATATTTTTAAATTTTTAGTACATAGTTTTTTTTTTTTTTTTTTTTTTTAAATTCTCATTAATGAAATGTTATCTTTATGTTGTTTGATACCAATAGTTGTAATTATTTAGAGAGAAATACGAAATAGAAATTAATTTTAAAGGGACAAATGACGTATTGAATTTAATTCGAATACATATTAGATCAATCTATCTTATATTAAAATTAATTTCTAAAGAGAAATACACACCACTTGGAAGTACAAAATAAGAATTATTAAAGATGGTAAGGGTAAAATGGGATGTAAAATTATCCCTTATGACCCTTTTACATATACTTAGTCAAAAAACACGTGCACGTAAAATCTTGTGGTTAAAATTCAACCTTTTGTTAAAACATAATTAGTATTTTCTTAAAACACAATTATTAATTATAATTAGAAAGGAAAAAGATAGTTTTGGTAAAATTTAACTTACTCTTTAAGTGATCATTAGTATCTATAAGTAGAGTGATTTTTCTTATCTTCTTCCGTTACAAAGAGTAACAACAATCATGACCCTTAAAAAAAATTTAAAATACCTAAACATGAATCTTGAAATCAATGCAGATATCTTGTTGTCTTAATGACTTGTGAATGCTAGAAAATCCTATCCAACTATATTGATTCATATCCTTTCTAAAAAAAATCTATAATCAAATAAAAATTGCTAAACTAAAATTACATAAATGTGCATATAAGAAAACAAATAAAATAACAACAATCAATTCCTTACTTTCTAAAATGTTAACAATATCATAAATATGTCGCCTCTCAACACAAGCAAAACATAAGTCACAAAAACTAGTCTAATTAACCAAAGTAAAAATTCCACTACCATTCACGTTTGCAAAAAGTAATTCAAAGAAAAATGGAAGAGAGAAAAAAGGAACCTGGCATTTGCCATTTTAAAATTCAACCTTAATTTTTTTTCATTTTGGAATTGTCATTCCGTCGTATCAATAGAGACATAGAGTTTAGAGTCATGTGCACTCCGATTCGATTGTTATCTCTAATAATATAAAAATTGTTGTTTTTAAACAATGCTCAAACAAACAAAGTCATGAAAAGACTTAAACAAATAAATAAATCATTATATTAGGGTGATTATGGTAGAAGGGGTGGAGTCTCTTTGGTGAGGGTTGTTTTGAAGAAGGTTATGATTAATGATCGAAAGATTTTAGTTAATAAGAAAAATTCTCTCCTATTGCCCTTTTTAATATAGATATAGATATAGTTATAGATGATGATGATGATGATAATAATAATAATAATAATAATATAGATTTATTCCCAACAAATCTAGTAAATTCTAAATATTTTAGTATGAAAGTCCTTCAATTAATTTTAGTTACGATTTTATGATAAATAATTAATTAAAACTACAAATATTCACATATACGAAGTAACCTTTAATAATAATAATAAAAAAAAAAAAGAAAAGAAAAGAAAAAGAAAAATGGAATTAAATTGTGGATTTTATGATCCATGTTATAGTAATTGGAATGAGAATAGGATAAACAATTCGTAATTCCTTTTTAGCTTACTAATCCGAAAATCTCTCCCTATAAATACCAAATTGCACCACGTTTCTTGTCATTCCTTCACTTACAGATCTTCTCTTTTCTGCACGTAAAAATGGCCAACCCTATCACTCTCCAAGAGATTCGTAATGAGTCAGTTGATCTGGTACATTTCCATGCCTTCTTCTTCCTCTCTTTCTCTTCTCTTTTCTTGCATCATTATCATCCTTTGCATGTTTTATATATATATGTCTCTCTCTCTCTCTCTCTCTCTCTCTCTCTATATATATATATATATATATATATATATATTTTACAGGAACGTATTCCCATCGAGGATGTCTTCGAGAAGCTGAAATGCTCAAACGACGGCCTCACTTCAGAGGAAGGGGCCAATCGGCTTCAAGTTTTTGGACCCAACAAACTCGAAGAGAAGAAGGTTCCATCTTTGTGATTTTTTATTTGTAAAAAATGAAATTACTGGTTATTAAAAGTTTCGTATCGGTAAATCGGTTTATTTATTTATATATTTATTTTAATGGAATCAGGAAAGCAAAATTCTGAAATTTATGGGATTTATGTGGAATCCTCTATCATGGGTCATGGAAGTAGCTGCTATCATGGCTATTGTCTTGGCAAACGGTGGTGGAAGGCCTCCAGACTGGCAAGATTTTGTGGGAGTTATTGCACTGCTTATTATTAACTCAACCATCTCTTTCATTGAAGAGAATAATGCAGGAAATGCAGCTGCGGCCCTTATGGCTGGTCTGGCTCCAAAAACTAAGGTTTGAAATATACTAAACATTATCATTATCATTATTATTCTTCTTATTATTTTAATCATTAACTTTGTAAACTTGTCTTAGGTTCTTAGAGATGGTCGGTGGAGCGAGCAAGATGCTGCTATTCTTGTTCCTGGTGATATAATTAGTATCAAACTAGGAGACATAATCCCTGCTGATGCTCGTCTTCTCCAGGGAGACCCTTTGAAGATTGACCAATCGGCTCTAACTGGCGAGTCCCTCCCTGTTACCAAAAATCCTTCGGATGAAGTTTTCTCAGGATCAACCTGTAAGCAGGGAGAAATTGAAGCAATAGTGATTGCTACTGGTGTGCACACCTTCTTTGGCAAAGCTGCTCATTTAGTGGACAACACTAATCAAGTTGGGCATTTCCAAAAAGTTCTTACTGCCATCGGGAATTTCTGTATTTGCTCTATTGCTATTGGAATTATTATCGAGATCATTGTCATGTACCCAATTCAACATCGTGCGTATAGGGATGGTATTGACAATTTGTTGGTGCTTTTGATTGGAGGAATTCCTATTGCCATGCCGACTGTTTTGTCTGTCACCATGGCCATTGGTTCCCACCGACTTTCTAAGCAAGGTGCAATTACCAAGCGGATGACCGCCATTGAAGAGATGGCTGGCATGGATGTCCTATGTAGTGACAAGACTGGAACATTAACCTTGAATAAACTCACTGTTGATCAATCCTTGACTGAAGTCTTTCTAGAGGGTATGGATAAAGAACATGTCATCCTTCTTGCAGCAAGGGCTTCTAGAACAGAAAATCAAGATGCCATTGATGCTGCTATTGTTGGGATGTTGGCAGATCCAAAAGAGGTATAGTTTTAGTTGATAACTTTTGTTTCATCTCTATCTCTAACTGAGTAAAAGTTTGATATTAAGAATTTTACATGATTTTATGCAGGCACGAGCTGGTATCAGAGAAGTTCATTTTTTTCCATTCAACCCTGTAGATAAGAGAACTGCTCTCACCTATATTGATTCAAGTGATAATTGGCATCGAGTTAGCAAAGGTGCTCCGGAGCAGGTAAAGTTTTTTTGTCTTTGTATTCTTAATAGGTGAAAATTTGCTTTCTGATGATTTGTATGATTCTCACTTCTCCTTTTTTTGAAACAGATCTTAAATCTTTGCAATTCCAGCGAAGCCAACAGGAAAAAAGTTCATGGAGTGATTGATAAGTTTGCTGAATGTGGACTTCGATCCCTGGGTGTTGCTAGACAGGTTTTCAAATGTTAACATTCAATCATGTTATAAAATTATCAATAGCAAGCTCTTTTCTTGAGGTTTATTAATTAATTTCTGATCCATAGGAAGTACCTGAGAGAACCAAAGAAAGTCCAGGAGAAGCATGGCAACTTGTTGGTTTATTAGCTTTGTTTGATCCTCCCAGGCATGATAGTGCAGAAACCATTCGAAGGGCTCTTAACCTTGGAGTAAATGTCAAGATGATTACTGGTATGTGCAAATCAAATTTCACTTTATAACTTCTTTGTTATATACAAACAGTTCTTTCTACTAAGCTTTTGAATGACTTTCTAAATATAGGGGACCAACTGGCCATTGCCAAGGAAACTGGTCGGAGACTTGGTATGGGATCAAATATGTACCCTTCATCTGCATTACTTTCTCAAGATAGGGGTGCATTAGCAGATTCCCTTCCTGTGGACGAGTTGATTGAAACAGCTGATGGGTTTGCTGGTGTATTTCCAGGTGGGTTTTGCAATTTCCTTTTTCTTAAATGGCATGAATGACTAGAGCATAAGATAATAATCATTTTGTAAATGGTTGAAGATCCTCATGAATAATTTAAATATTTCTACCTTCATTTAATTTGTCTGTTCATACTTATAATATAATAGAGTTGGCCACTATATTTGTTATATCAACATATTTAAGCCCCATGTTTTATCTTTACCCTATTGTTTAATTCCATTTGTTTGGTTAGCTATAAAGTTCTCCTATACAAAATGCAGTGTCACACATTGTTTTGCTAAGCTTATTTGAATATGGCAGAACACAAATATGAAATTGTGAGAAGGTTACAAGAGAAGAAACATATTTGTGGAATGACCGGAGATGGTGTAAATGATGCTCCTGCACTAAAGAAGGCAGATATTGGAATTGCTGTTGCTGATGCAACTGATGCAGCTAGGAGCGCTTCCGACATTGTCCTAACTGAACCTGGATTGAGTGTTATCATTAGTGCAGTACTGACTAGCAGGGCAATTTTCCAAAGAATGAAGAATTATACGGTTAGGCTATTCTTCTTTATGTTGCTTTTCAACCCCTTACAATGCAATTAGATTTATTTGACTATTTACAATCAATTCTTTGTCTTTTTCTTTTTCAGATTTATGCCGTTTCCATCACCATTCGTATAGTGGTAAGTTCAATGAAATTAGAAAGGTATATTCAATACTATTATTAATATAATGTGGACTGGAGAATAACTTTTCTTTTCGTTGACATTGCAGTTTGGTTTCCTATTGATTTCTTTGATTTGGAAATTTGATTTCGCTCCATTCATGGTTTTAATCATAGCTATTCTAAACGATGGTAAGGCTCTACCAAAAACGTTGACCTATTGTCTTCTTTATCATTTTAATGGATCCAGAATTAAGTTTTTTTTTATATATATATATTGTACTTTAGGAACGATCATGACTATTTCGAAAGATCGAGTTAAGCCTTCGCCACAGCCTGATAGCTGGAAGTTAAAGGAAATTTTTGGTACTGGCATTGTGTTAGGAGGATACATGGCCTTAATGACAGTGCTGTTCTTTTGGATCATGAAAGATACTGACTTTTTCACGGTATGAATGTACAATCTTTACATTATCCATTGAAAATTGGAAATTGGAAATCTATTCAAGTTATTGTGGCTTGCATTTTGTTCTACTGATTCATGTTTGTATTCCAATTCCCTTTCACAGAACACATTCCATGTACCATCTCTGAGGAACGACGACCCCAGAATGATGGCAGCATTGTATCTTCAAGTCAGCATCGTGAGCCAAGCCCTTATTTTTGTCACACGGTCTCGAAGCTGGTCATTTTTCGAACGTCCTGGACTTTTCTTAGTGGTTGCTTTCATAGTTGCCCAGTTGGTAAGAACTCAATTTTTGTAAATTAAGAAAAAAACCTCTATTCTCGGCCTTTTCTTTAGCTCATCCAACTGGTTAAACAAGGCTTAACACTGATTTTTTTTTTTCTGTGCATTATGATAGTTTGCAACTATGATAGCAGTGTATGCAAACTGGGGTTTTGCAAGGATACATGGCGCTGGCTGGGGGTGGGCTGGTGTCATTTGGCTATACAGTTTGATAACTTATATCCCTCTCGATATTCTCAAGTTTACCATTCGCTATGCTCTCAGTGGAAGGGCTTGGAACAACCTTTTGCAAAATAAGGTACTTCCTCTATGCTTTCTTTTTTCATTTTCCTTTAGATTTAAATACTACTTTGATCTTTTTACTTTTATTTTTGGTTCATTCTGATCAGTATACTTTTAAAATCTTCTTCTTGGTCTCTATATTTTCAATTTGGTTCATTTTAGTCCCTATAAGAAAACGAGTAGGCGAGAAGATCGAGAATCTTGAGAAATACAAATATCCATCCTAGTCATTATGGAAATGAATATTTTGAAAATTGACCAAAATGAACCAAAGTTAAAAGTATAGGAATCAAAATAATCAAAACAAAAAATACAGTGACCAATATAGGTAGTATTTAAACTTTTTCCTTTATAATCATGAAAGAATGACTGTGTTTATAAACTCTTAAACTCATTTTAAGTCAACTCACTTTTTCCTTTTTCCTCATGATAGACTGCTTTTACAACAAAGAAAGATTATGGTAAAGAAGAGAGAGAAGCACAATGGGCCACCTCACAAAGAACTATTCATGGTCTCCAACCACCTCAAACCAACATCATTGCTTCTGATAGAATCAGCTGTGGCGGCGAGCTTTCCGAAATCGCCGAGCAAGCCAAGCGACGAGCTGAAATTGCAAGGTAACTCAATCAATCTTCCTCTTTTTTTCTCAGTAAAATTGCAATATATTTCTAAGTGTACTAGACTTCTTCTTGGATAGTTTACCTAAAAAGTTCTCGTTATCGTTCAGGCTCCGCGAGTTACACACTCTGAAAGGTCGGGTCGAGTCGGTAGTGAAGCTGAAAGGTCTAGACATTGATACTATTAATCAACATTATACGGTGTAACAACAAGCAAACAAGCAATAGCTCGAGTTTTTCTCATATTTTCCTCAATGAGTTTTTCTCCTGTTTTTGTTAGAGAAACTCAATTATATTTTTTTTTCTTTCCATTTTTGCTCCATAGTAGATTAATATTTGCTTAGTGACAATTCTAGCCATTGTTTTCTGCCAATGCAGATGAAAATTTTTCATTTTTTAATTAATTACTTTTTTCCCAGTGTAGATCATTACTGAATACAACATCTTCCGATTCTTTCTTTTAATAAATAATAATAATAATAATGTTGTCAGCAACATTCTTTATTTTTGAATAATTGGTTTTTTCTTTCCCTTTTAAATATTATCATTTGGTTGCATAAAAAACTTTATTGAGTGGCTAAGCACTAATAATCATGGTCATTGGCTATGTTTCGTCCATTTGTTATTTGTGCATTCTCACTTCAGTTTCTTTTTCTTTATCATATAATTACACTACCTTATCTTCTCCATGTGATTTCTCTTCCTCTAAAGCCGCCTTTCATTTTTAAATTTGGATTTTTTAATGGTTTTAAAAGTTGCAATTCTTTTATAAACATTTTGAAATTTGAATCCTTTATTTTAAAACCAATTTTTTCTTTCCAAAATTGCAATATTGCTCTTTGATCTTTCATATCTCTTTTAAAACTTGATCCCTTTGTTCTGAAAGTATTCCCTTTCATAAGTTTTTTTTTTTTTTTTGGAAAAATTACTTTCTTAGTTCTTGTGTTTTACGGATTACATGTGTTTCTCTAAAATGTAACCATTTCGTTTTTGAAAATTCAAGGACTAAAATGTTTCTACTCTAAAAAATTCTTCTTTTTTTTCCTTTTCCCACTTTAAAGTTCTAAATTATATTCATAAAAAATATGCAAAGGTGAAGACTGAATTGAATCCTCTTCATTATCCATTTTAACACTATTTTTACCATTCCCCCTAAGTTGCAAAGCATCTTTTAAGACATTACTCATTGAGGTGTCTGCTTATAAGGCAAAGCAATTATGCTTCTCTGTTGATAGTGATAGCTTTTTCTTTTTCTTTCTTTTTCTTTTTTTTTTTTTTAACTTCATCCAGAAAATAATTGTATGAAAAATCTCTTGAATCTAAATGGTTAAATCATCCATTGATTTAAAAGTTTAAGCTAATGGTTGAAAGTAAAATTTTTGGGTTGAAATATGAAGAATACCCAACAAGTGAAAATCAATATTAAGAAGGTAAATTTAATATAAACCATAACCCTTTTCGATGGCTGTCACATTGGAGAAAAGGAAAAAGGTATTAAACCAATTCGACATGAGAAAAAAGAAAACATAACAAACTCGTCGATGTCGTATCGATCTTCATTCAAACAAATTCTTTTTGTTACAATTTAATTCTGAATTGTTACAAGAAACATGATTTTTTTTTAATTTATTATTTAGTTCACTGATGAACAGTCAATTCTGATCTCCCCTTGGTTTCTTGTTTTAACTCCAACTCTCCCAAGCTTTGTCATTGCAACCACAAAAGCTTGCTCAAAAGCTGTATTGTTGGAAGCAAATAAGTTCACTGTTCTTCTTGATCTTGGATCAGTAAACAAGACTTGGTCTGAGGTGAACAGTCCTTTTCCCATTTGAAGATTCTTGAAGTACATGTTGTCGAATGTGAACGACGACGTCGAGTCCATGTCAACCGCGATTCTCTGGTCGACATTTCTCGGGCATTCCTTCTTGAGCTCGTCGACGTATGTCGGATTGAACGTGGGGTCGACTCTGTTTTTGCCGTGGAAACTATATAGCCTTTTGGAAAAGTGCTTACAATGTGAGAATCCAATTGTATGTGCACCTTAAAAAACCAACACAAATTCATCAAACTACTTCAACTACATATTTACCTTTCCCAATTCTTCAAAATTGTAATTGGAAGTTTACTCTTACCTGAGAGAGCAATCATGTCTGTTTGAGTTAGACCATGTTTTGCAAACATAGCATTGAGTTGATTTAATCCAAAACCAGGCTGAGGAAGATGATGTCGAACGCTCTTTCTCGTCGAGATCCGCCCGTCTCGTCTTCCTAACTCCACGTCATACGACGGTCCTCCTGTCTGCAAGAAAACCACAACTCCCTAAGTCTATCTATTGAATGAAGGATACATGACTCTACATCGACAAGCGCCAAGTAACATAAATAAAAGAAAGCATTTCGCATTTTAATGAGTTTCCAATATGCAACGTAAAGCAGTCCCGCTTTCTCGGCCCGAAAGCGAAAAGTGCCAAGTGGATCAAGATTCAGGAGTTGCTTACCAAAGCTACAACATCTCTAGTAGCCAAAGCCAATATGTCAGCACAAGAGACCTTATTCTTACATCCCGGCACGCTATCGACGGCAGCCTTAGCTTTGATTACAGTGTCGAACCCGTCTCCGGCGAGCGAAAGATTCTCTGCATTATCTTTCTCAGAAGTGTGGTTATTTGTTTGAATCAACACAGAAGCATCACAACCCTGTCTCAAGAAAAACATCCTCAAATTCATGAAATCTAATGAATCTTATAGAAACTCATCAAACAAACAAGAAAAGAAATCTAAGAATACCCTAACAAAACAATCATGAAAGAAGAGCCTTAAAGTGGCAGGGGCAGTGACAAAAGTTTGTTCAAATTTCTGTTTCACTGCAGCTCTTACAATGGACTCAACATTTGGACATGAATTATGGTAAAAGTTGAGATGAAGCTGAGCAAAACAGCAAGTTGAAAGAAGAAGAAGAAGAAAGAAAGGGAGAAAAAGAAAGGTATAGATTTTCATATTGATGACTGAAAATGGTGAGAGAAGTGTTTGAAAATGTAATGATTGGTTTGTGGTTATATAATTTGAGGGAAGGAGGCAAAAGGAGGTCCCCCTTTGCCTACTTCTCTTCCTATCTCTTTCCACAGAAGTGACGAGATTTTACTAGTGAAAAAAGATTTTGTCCTCCTTTATTATTATTTTTTTTTTTAAATTTATATATATATATTTTTAAGATTGCAATGCAACTCTGAGCTGTCATTTTTTTTATACAATAAAGTATTAGATTCGAACTATAGATCTCTTGATCACAAACATGTTTTGTATACTAATTGAGCTATGCTTATTTTGACAATTTTGAGTTGTCATTAAAAGAAATAGTTATTTAAGTTTTCACCTTTGTTTTTATTTGATCTTTCATATTGGTGAGTTTTTACTATTGTATTTATGGGTAAATTGGGTGCATTTCTGTACTTTCCTTATCATCACTCTGAACCATTAAAATATGGCGGATTTTAAAAAATAGAAAAGTAAAGGAAACTATTGACACAAAATAACAAAATTTAATCTTCTTTGATAGAGGTTGATAGAAGTTTATCATGGTCTAACACTAATAGAAACTGATAAAATTCTATTATTGATACTATGTGATAGACGCCGATAGAAGTCTATCAGTGTCTATCAATATTTTTTTTGTTATTTCCATAAATAGTTTGACATTTTTCCTATCTGTCAAAATTTTCCTTAAAATATTAAAAAAAAGAAATAAAAAGAATTTACCAGATGACAAATTACAATTAGATAATTTAATGGGATATACAAAGATAGATGATACCCAAGATGCACCTCAATATATTCCTATATATATATCGAGTCCCTTTTTTGAGTTGTCATTTAACCTTTCAATTAATTTTATCTTTCCCTTTTCTCTCAAAATTAGGGAAAAAAGGTGACTCTATTGTGTATCTTGGTAGAGTTAGTAATTCTGATTGAAAATGGAAAAAAACCCTCTTCATTTCAATTCAATTGTAGAGCTAGTAGTAACTTTGATCAAATTGGAAAAAGAAATCTTTTCTTTCAATTTGAAGCTTGTAATTTTGATCAAATTAGGGATAAAACAAAAGGTCTCTGTCTCCATTGTAGAGCTAGTAACTCAATCAAATTGAAAACAAAGAACCACTTCCTCTTCATTGTAGAACTAGTAATTTTGATCAAATTGCAACATAAAATGCACTTTCTCTCTATTTGGGGCTTGTTAATTTGATGAAATTGGAAAAAAAAAAAAAAAAATCCTTCTAAAATGGCTAAGAAAAATGAATATCTCCTAAAAAAAATCTATCTTTGAATCCATACAGAACCCTCTTTTACTTGAAAATCTTATCAAAATGTCTTCATGGGTCCTCCCTCCTTTCTTGTGAAGTTGGACGCTCTCGAAATTGTTTCTCTACTAAACATGGCAACTGATCGTACAAAAATCTCAAACGAGATTGATGAAATTATAAGGCTTGCTCGAAAATAGAGAGTTGTCTTGTTTCTCATTACTAAAGTTAAACAACTTCGTCGCTCATCGCATTGGCCATTGCTCATGAAACATCTTCTTTTGGTCTGTTTTCTGTTAATTAGAATTGCTCTTCTTTCTTTCAAGAGTTCCATGTCTTTTAAGATTTTGTTTACCCTTTGTGGTTGTTGGATGTTATTAACTCTTATTCGAATGTTTGATTTTTATGGGTTCTTTCTATTTTTTTTTTATATAATATCTACTTCAAAATAAAAAAACAAAAAAACAAAACAAAACAAAAAAATGGGACCTCTCTCCATTGGAGAGCAAATCCCTTCAAATTGAGAAGGAAAAACAATAGTTATATAAAAATGACACCAACAACATTAAAATCATCTGTGTTTGCCCATGTAGTTTGTTCATTAGTAGATCCTTGTTTGTGCATTGCATGTGACTTAAAAGCATCTTTTATTTCACTTTTTGTACTCTATTGGGTGATTTTTCTTTTAGCCAAGCAATTAGGATGGGACAGCTCCAAAGTGAAATAGTTCCTAATACAAGTAATTAAGTAAATGAAAAGGATTGGTGGACCATTTTCAAGACAACCCTTTGTTTATAAAGGACAAAAAGAAAAGGAATCAATCAACAATAAATAACAATATTTTGAGAAGGAAGAAAAAAAAAACCCATTGTATTGTGCTAAAGTACTCTCTTAATCAAAATTAATTATTAATTTCAACCATATTATTCCACTACCTATTAAAACATGTCCCACTAAGCTATGTGTATGTCAAAAGTTCTCATAAAGTTAGTGGACAACATTTTATATATTAACTCATGGAGTGGCAAATTTGTTTGTTAGTCGACAATATAAACTATATGTTCAACTGATATAAAATATGTATCTTCGATCAAGATGTTAAAAATTCAAATATCCTCCCTACATATAGTTGAACTCAACAAAAAAAGGTTAACTAGACATACTTGTTAGACACGTTATTTTGAAGTTTGGCTAGAAATGTGTCCCTTATAGGTTTATCAAATTCTAGATCCCAAGATGTTTCCTTTGGTTGCTTATGAGTTTCTTTTCCTTTCCTAGTGTTTCTCTAAATAAGCAATTTCTCTTAGCAAAATTGATTAAATAATACTAATAATTTTCATGTAAGAGAAAACATAATGTGAGTATATTTTTAAAAGGAAAGAACTTAGTGCAGCTGGGCGGCACCCATCTATTGTACAGCCCGACTAGCAATCAATAAGAATGAGTCATGTGATACAATTTTTTTTTTAAAAAAAACCAGTGAATAAAAAAAAGAGAGAATAGACTGCACCTTATCATTTAACTTTTTAATAAAGTAATAAACTTTTTTTTTTTGAAAAAAGTTAATAACAAACAAATAGTAAAAGATTAATTTTCAATTTTCAATTTAAAAATTCAAGGATTAAAATTGAGTGAAAGTAATGATATTTGAAGTTTTAGATTGAATTGGATTGAAGAAGAAAGAAAGGCAATCAGATGGGCCACACCACAACTTAGCAAACCAGTTTTGTGTATTGAGACCGAGGCCACTTTTTTTTTTTTTTTTACACTACAATTTTGGCCCTTCATTAAGCCGACACAATCCTTCAAAAAGAAAAATGTAATAATAATTAAAAACAAAACAAAATGGTGTGGGAAAAAAGCCTGATTAATGGGACATTTGGTATGTTAGTATGAATCAAAAGTCAAAAATTAAAGAGGATGAATAGAATGTCTAGGTTTGACATGATTGAAAAAAAAGGTTAAGAAAGTGAAGTAATAAAGAATGACCATCTCCTTTGTAGACTAGGTCCCTTCCCTTGCTCTCGCATTAAACTAATCCA
Organism: Benincasa hispida; assembly: GCF_027475165.1. Lineage (NCBI taxonomy): Eukaryota > Viridiplantae > Streptophyta > Magnoliopsida > Cucurbitales > Cucurbitaceae > Benincasa > Benincasa hispida. Next base: position 71,915,206 of record NC_143486.1, read on the forward strand.
ATACAATAATATTTTCGTATAGTATACAACTCTCCCTTGCTCACTTCTTCGTGCACTCCCTCATGTTTCATCTCGTTCTCAAGTGTCGAGGCTCATCCTCACTCTCTCACGCTCACACTTCTCCTTCACTCTCTCACTCACACTTCTGCTCATTCTCTCATGAGCTCACACCACTTCTTCACTTGCGCTTGGGATCCTTTTAAATCTTTCACTTAGACGTGTCAGGTTGAGAATGATTAGTGGCCCAGAGCAAAAGTAAAAGGATTTGGAAGCTTTTGTTCCACATTATAAGTTTTGACAAAAGTGGGTATAAATATAAAGGAAGCTTCCAAATTGTGGATGTGGTGGAAGTTAGAGCTCCTCACACGCATGTGCTGCTGCTGTCCGCCTGGTCTGTTGGGGTTGATGCTCTAAATCTCGTAGAGTTCTGTAATTTATAAATACCTGTATGAACAAACACCTGTGATATAATAATATGAGACATTTTCTTCACTATTGTCTATGAAATATGTGATATTTTAGTTGCATTAACCACAAACTAATAAACTAAGATCACTGGTTATCGTTGTAACTTAAGTATGTATGTGGATGTTGGATCAACACCAGCACGGAGGGGAAGAAATCAGGATCCATAAGCATTCTAATTCATTAATTTTGGTTGAAAAGAAACATGCTAAAACAGAGTTTAATGGGTTTCAAGAACACACCTTGGCCGAACCATCGAAATCTCTATTTCCAACTGCTAAATCCTCCAAATCCTTGTGTAAACCACCACAAGATGAAAGCTCATTGAACCAACCCATCGAAGAAGACCTTCTTCATCTGAATTTTTCAGCAAAAATTCAATCGGTTCATCATCCATTTCTTCATTCCAATCTCTTCAATATATTGCAAACTATCATGCAAAGAGATGTGTTGCATGGGATGTAGCTCATGCTTGGAGTAAACCAAAGGAAGAGGTGGGTTCCTTGTAAGTTAGTTGAAGATGAACATGAAAAACCCATTTTCAATTTTGTATAATTTTTCAATTTCCAAAATCTATTTTGATTTTTAAACCATATTTTATTTCTAAAATCAAAATTTATTAATTTTACAAATTAATTTTATAAATTAATTTTCTAATAAAATTAATAAATAATTTAAACAATTCTAATTAATTTATTATCTAATATTAAATTCATTTTTACACAAATTCATCTTCATATATTTAAATCATATTTAAATATATTTTTTCAATTCTGTTTGATTCTAATTTGAATGTTTCAAATTAACTTATCACGCTAATGTAGAGCTAATCCATTTCCGAGCTAGTAGGGGAACCTCATGGACCTACAGATCATGGGCTCCAACGATATGAGATTAATCGACTAAACTCACTAGACCGATCTAACCCTCATTCGTTAACTAATGGGTCACTCCACTAAAGCTCATAGTTGAACTCCCCTCACTGTAGATATATTATGTCCACTCGATATAACCATGATTAGTAAGTTAACCCTTCACAGGTTGTTCGTAATAATGATTGGGTCAAATCTCTGTTTTACCCCCGAAATTACCTCTTGTTTCTTAAGTCCCTACTGATCTCCTAATGAACAATTATTTTGTGATCCAATCACAAAACCGAGTCCCTCTCATGCCAAATGAGAGGGCAGGATCCTTTGTTCAAGCCCCAAAATCAGAACTTAAGGGAACAACCTCTCTACTATCCCTAAAGTGGGTAGGAGTGAATTTCCTCTTGCACCCTATGTCCCTAGCTATCTATCCGGTCTTACCCCTGAAATGGAAGTCATATTGAGTCGGCGTTGTTTAGCCAAGCCTCACCTATGAAAATCTAAGAGCAATCTTGAATAAATAGGAGTTTATAGTTAGCTCCGGATTAAGGTCAAGTTACCTAGGCCATCGCTTTGAAATAGTCAGTCTTAAATAGTAAACAGTGTTATAAAGTAAAAGTGACTCATTTCGTGGTCCGATCTTGTACTCTTTTGCACAAGGACACCCCCACTCCTCATGTCCAACATGAATGAATTAGGATCACTTCGTTTGTAGCACTTTACAACTCCTTGTAACAACTACAGAGCAGACCGTATCCAATAATGTTACCAGAATAAAGTACCCAATCTTATCCATGTACTATAGATCATTTTAACTATTTACTCGAACCTGATCCACCTTTATGTCTCCACATAAAGTTCAAGTACTCATCCAATAGTCAAGGGACTTTTAGGTTTATTGGATTTCTATTCAAACAATAGATTTATTCAATAACACCTTTATTGAATTTTCAGAATAAGCTCCATTGTTTACATACCACGAGTTTTAGGACATAAAACCCAACAGTAGAGATATACAAGTGGATCATGCCTTAAGTGATAACTTAAATGGTCTGTAGTATATGGATAAAAGAGGGAAACCTTATCCTGGGGATACTACGGATACGACCCGCTTTGTAGATGTTACAAGTGTTGTAAAGTGCTACAAATGATTTAATCCTGATCATTCATGCGGAGACATGTGAGCGGGGGTATTCTATACAAAGGAGTTTGTATAAGACCGGACCACAAAATGTTTAGTCTCGTTATATAACATCATTCATGACAGAGACTTTCATTTCAATAGGATGACCATAGGTAACATGACTTTAATCCTAAGTAAGTTGAAAACTCCTGCCAATGAGGGCGGTCCTTTGATTTGCATGGGTGCGAGTGGACAGATTGCCGACTCAAACCTACCACTTTGGGGATTCGTCTGATTGGGGAGTTGGGAACTCAGCTACACAAGATGGAATTCATTTCTTCCCCGAAGCAAGGGTAAGTAGATGGATTGCTCCCTTAAGGGTTGATTCCAGAGCTTGAATGATATGGCACCACACATTTTCTCATGGCCCGAGAAGTGTTCACTCATAGTAGGACTATGATGTATTGTTCATTAAAGGAATCAATGGTACTTAAAGAGTTAGATGTAACTATAGGGGCAAAATGGTAAATTGACCCAATTGTACTTATGAGCGATCTAGAAAGGATTATCGTACTGTTCATTGGTTATATCCAATGGATATAGAAATATATTTGTAGTGAGAAGAGTGTAGTTGTTGGTCTTTACTGGAGTGTTTGACAGTTAACAAATGGTGGATATCGTGATAAAGAGTTTAGTCAGTTATTCACGTACCGTTGGAGCTTCAAGCTACAGGTTCATAAGGTCTCCTTGATAGCTCAATGGATTCAAGTTGAGAATCAGTTTTTGAGTTAGTTTGAAGTGTTCAAATTAACAAGAAGGAATTTGATTATATATGATATAATTAAATTTGTTCAATTATATGTGATATAATTGATTTGATGTATTAGATACATTAATCGGAAGATTTGATATAAATATGATTTATATTAAATAAAGGAGAAAAGAACTATGGTTTAAATATTCATATGATGTGATATTAAAACTATAGGTTATAAATATAATATGATAAGTTAGTTATTATATTTATTTATAATCAAAACAATTATGATATAATTGTTTTGGTTGGTTATTTATTTTCTCCATTAACCGTGCAAGTGGGAGGTTAATTTCTTTTTTAACAACTGAAGAATAAAATGAAAAGGGTTTTCATTTTTTATGAAAAATTGTTTCATTATTGATTTACTAATTGATTGCTCACGAGAGACTATACGATAGCCCTCACGAAAGACTAAATGATCGAGCGAGAGATTGCTAGATGATTGGCTAGATGATTCCTCATGAGAGCAAGATATTACTAGACGATTGGCTAGACGATTGCTCATGAGATCAAGAGATTGCTAGACAATCAAGTACTCATTATCTATACGATAGACAAAACCTCTTATTGTCTATACGATAGACAAAACCCTCTCCCATTTACTTGATTGTGTAGCTCGATGGTATACTTCCTCCTTCTCTCTACCAAATTCACACAGAGCCTACACCTCCTCGATTCTCACTCCGAGAATACCAAGGTTACCGAGTGGTAGTGTCAAGGGTTGTCGCTCGAGGATCAGACGGTTCATTATTGCTAACGAGAGCGAGAGATTATGTGCTAGACGATTGCAACGAGAGTGAGAGATTGTTGGACGATTGCTCACGAGAGCAAGAGATTTCCAGAGGAAGATTTCTTCAAAGGTATATCTCTCAATTCCTTTTGTTTTAGTAAGAAAGCATGCTATAATTTTCTCTATAATGCATAACTGTTCTTATATGTTTGTGAATGCATTTATTCTTTCACAATGGGCTTGGAAATATCTTGCATCTGTTCACTGGTTCTCTTGAATAAGAGATCCTTCATGGTCAACTGGGTGAGATTTGGGTAACTGTGCTTGCATAAAAAAGGATTTAATTTTTTGCTATCATTTCTTTTTAAATTGTAACCATTTTATTAATTAATTAAATAACATTTAAAAATAAATTTGTTTCTCATAACTATTTTATTAATTCAAATGTTTTAATACATTAATTAAAACGTTGAGGTTATTTATTTTTCAAAATGTTTTTCAAATTCATTTAATTTCCAAAAAAACGTTTTGTGCTATTCACTTGTATATACATTGACATTTTCGGGTTGAAGACAAAACAATCATATTCTTCTCCTATTCTCTATTTTCTCCCTTCCTAAAACACTTTTCTACGTTCCTTTTCTGATATACAAAGTATCGGATTTCTTTTCCGGTCGATTCCATTCCTAGTTTTTGTGAGTATACGCTTGAATTAAAGAGTTGTGTTAATCTTGGAGAGCAACCGAAATACACGATTTAGCACCGAGGTCGTGTCAATATTTACTTTCAAGAGAGTGGGATTACCTCAACACCACAATGAAGTTTGGCATTTTGGTTCTTACATGTCATTATGACTCTTAATTAATGGTGCATGAGGGGCAATATGAATAATTCACCTGCTCTTAGTGTTAATCATATAAAATTTAGGTGATCCATACCAAAAAACAAAAAGAAAAAAAGAAAACCTTTGAAAAGGGGTTCATTGATGGTAATTGAAAAAAAAGATCAATTTACTCTCAATATAATTATCCTTTTTTCAGTTAACATGAATACGTTAAACTAACTAACAATACACTCTTAACCAAGAGGTCATAGGTTGGCATCCTCCACTCCCAATTGTTATTGTTGAAAAGGAAAAGTTATTTTCACTCTTCTTAATGTCTTATTGCCTCAATGTTATTCCCCCACTCCCAATGGTTGAATTTGAGTTTTTGATCTCTTGCTAGTGACGAATAATTTTGTTTTCAGTCACAAAAGTAGTCACTTGTGATGAAATTATATGACGTCCTAAACTTGTATTCAACTATCAATAAATTTGCGTAGTGACAATAATTTAACTTCGGTTGTTAAGCTATTTTCTTAAAACATGTGGGGTAGAGACTTGAACTTTTGATCTCAAAATTAATAGTACATGTTTTATACATGCAAGTTGAGTTATGTTCATTTTGGTTGTTGTTAAATTATTTTTATTTTCAGTCCCAATGGTTGAATTTGAGCCTTGATCCCTTGTTCAACAACAAAGTAAATGACAAATATTTTTGTCGTCAACCACAAAAGTAGTCATTTATGATGAAATTACATTAACAACAACCATTTAATTTCAGTTGCTAAGCTATTTTCTTAAAACATGTAGGGTGGAGACTTGAACTTCTGTTCTCGAAACTGATGGTGCATATTATTGACAAAAAAATGTGTATTTGTAAGACATGAAGATTTAAAAGTTCTATAGTAGAAAAAAAAAACATATAGGGTGGAATCTTATATGGGGTCCAATTCGTAATATGGTAACATCTGTAATTTTTTTTATTTGCAAAAGTATCAAATTAAATACGTGAGGTGAGGGAATCGAACCTCCAATTTTGAGGTTGACGGTACAAGCATTATGCTAGTTGAATTACACTCATTTTGACATTTTAGGTAATATTTTACAAAAACAAAATTGCAATTATGGCAAACAACGACAATTTTACATGAAACATACTCTAGGTGTTCCATTATTATTCAAAGGGCTTTCTAGCTAATAGCCTATTTAAATATGCCCAATTACACTAATAGCCTAAGGCCCAAATGTCATGTACACTCCTGCATAATTCTAACGGTCTCGCTGCATAAGGAAAATATTAGAAAAACGCCACATACAGAAAATATTAGAAAAATGCCACATACAGAAAATATTATGTTAAAAAAATCATCATGATAAATAGGGATATTCAAATTACCTGTAGTGTTTCCGATATGTTAAAAAATATTATGTTAAAAAACTCAAATTACCTGTAGTGTTTCCGATATTCAAATCATCATGATAAATAGGGATATTCTTATGAGCGATATGTTAAAAAACTCAAAATTTGGCGTCGCCGGCAATGCTTCTATCTTTTTTTACCACCGGCACAGTGTTTCCGAGATGATGTATGAGAGAGGAAAAGAACAGAGAGATTTTTTTTACGGCAACTTCTTTTTGCCTTAATCTTTCTTTCTTCTTCCTTTCCTTCGCTTTCAACATTTTCTTTTCTGCAAATTTCTTTTACTGCCATTATTTGCAACGTCGCTGTTGTCCAGCGCCGTGGAGTTCGACGCTGCCCGCCGCAAATAGGGCCTGCTGTCCAGCACCGAGAAACTTTAGAGGGAGGCGGGTGTGACGAGAAAGAAAGAAGGAAAAAAATGGTTTTAGGGCTTCTTTTTTTTTTTTCACCCTTTTTCCAGATTTTCCTTTCATATTTTTCATTTCTTTTTTTTTCTTAACTTCCTTTTTTCGTTTCATTTATTAACTTTTTTTAAGCTTTTCCTTTCCGGGCTCATTTGGTTTAAGGTAGTTTTATAGATGTATGGGAATAATAAGATTGATGGGAATGAAAGATGAGAATATTTTTTTTTGTATTTAATTTATAAAATTAATCATGAAAACTCTCTAAAATTTTAATAGATCTATTGATAAACAATAAATTTAATTCAAGATTTTAAGAAAATTAATTATTTAATAATTAAATAATAATATTAATTAAATTATTAATTACAAGTATTTGTAAAATGAAAAAATTACAATTAAAACTACTTAAATTACATAATTTGATAGGATCAATTTAATGAATTTATATAATTACGAAACAATCAATGAATTCTAATTAATTAATGATAAACTAATTATAATTATAAAAAAAATTAATTCATATTATATTAATCATAATGATGATTAACTAGCTATAAACGTAGTTAATTAATTAATTGATAGTTTTATTGTTTAAGTTCTTGATAGTTTATTGAAAAATAAGAATAGGTATATATGTGTATATAAACTAGTTGATTAAACTAAAATAAAAATTACACACGTGTGTGTGTGTATATATATATATATATATATATATATATATATATATATAAATTAATATATATATTAATTTATTTAATAATAGTAGTTATGATTTTAAATTTAATATAATTTTATAAAATATAAATTTAATTTTCATATAATAAATATTTTAAATTAATCAGTTTTAATGATATATAAAAATAAAAAATAATTTTAATTTTCATATAATTAAAAGAGGAGAGAGAGTAAGAATGAAGAAAATCCATCTTTTTAGATGGGTGAATGATGCCAAAATTTGATCCAAACAAAAGGATGTGTATCCCTTACCCATTCCCACCCTTATTCTCATCCCAATTCCTTCAATCCAAACATCTCCCTAAATGTCATTTCTTTCTCTCTCTCTTTTATAATTTTTTTTTTTGATATTTTTTTCCTTTGCTACAATTCCCCTTTTTTTAAAAGAAATAACTTGTCCATCTTTTTTTAAAAAAAAAATTAACTTGCTCCCAATTTTTTAATCACAGGAGCAAAGCTACCAAGAAGGTGAAGTGAGGATATCATAAGCTTAAAATGGGAGGCCACGGACCGAAATTGAAGATGAAGCAAAACACACCAAACTTGAACTTGGAGACATGGCAAAGGTTGTGCCAAAATTTTGGAAATGATCATGCCAATATTTTGTAGATGAAGCAAAATTACCCCATATTATTTTTTAAATGAGATGTCTGGGGTCTGAATTATCTGTTGGGCCCTTGGCCCGAGAGGGGTCTGAATTATCTGCTAGGCCCTAGCCCTAGAGAATTATCTGTTGGGGCCCTGCCCATAGAGGGGTTTGAATTATATCTTGTGCCCTGAACTTGAAGCAGAGCCATCCACACTGAACTTAAAGATGAAGTGAAATGGGTTTCAATCTTGAACTTAAGCAAGCATTGCCCAACACTTCACTAGCTTCTTTATTTAAGATAGTGAAGACAATATTGATCTTATTTGTGTTATCAATTTATTGTATCCCGTCTTACTAGAAATTGACATCTTGAATTTGTTGCTTTGTCCCGTATTTAATGGGATGCCCCCATTAAATATGAAAATCTTCAATTTGGAGTTTAATTTTTCATTGAGAATGAACAATATCAATTTTGTAATATCAAAGTTAGATGGTTGTGACACTCCTATTTTTTGTGATAATATTTTATGGATTGAACTTAAAGAGTAAATTTCTTTAAGTTGTCTACGTACACTTGAAGTAAGGGATCAAGTCATAACGTAGTTCCTTTTTTTTTTTTTTTTGTTGTTCATCTTTTAAGCTCATATAAGCTAGAAGCAACATGCAATTTAGACTCTTGCAATAAGGAGCTATTATATTTGTATTTCAAAAACTATTATTTTCACCATGGCTTTGATCCTCTTTTTCATTTGTGGGATTCATCAATATGATGAGTTTTTGCTTCACCATTGAACCTTTTGTACTTATGATAACAAAAAACTTCCTCTTCATGCGTGAAGGGACTAGACTAAGAATTTTATCGTCATTGATTGCCTTTAAAGTTTTCGTCTTTCTTTCATGTTGATCGCTTGTCACTTTGAGATGATCAAAAGTAGATGTTGAAGGTCGATATTTATTTGATGTAGAGGTACTTAGCCTTTTGAAAGCTGAAGTTCGAGTGGAAGTAGACGTTAAACATTGGTTTTCTTCTTCTATCGTGGCTATACTCAATCTTTGGAAGACTGAAGATCGAGTAGCTGAAGGCTTAATATGATCGAAGACAGAAGTTCTTTGCTCGATTACTTTTGGATCATTGACTTCTTCAACATTAATATGATATGAACTCGTAAAGTTTATCTGATTGCAAGTATTTGTTGTTATTGCAACATGATTTGATTGAGCTGTTTTATCAAAGTCTAGCTCAATTTTTCCTTCTTGAGCAAACTTAGAATTAATTCTTTTAGAACGAAACATTTTTCCACTAGGTGACTAATGGCTCGATGATACTTACAACAGTTTGGATCATCAACTTTTTGCATCTCTTTTGGCCGTTTAGGCTCAGGAAGTTGAATAAGTCGTGCTTTCAGCAATTGTTCTAACATATCGGGAATGTCCGAATCAGGAAAAGGATGGACTTTTTCTTGTTTTTCTTGCAAAGTTAAGTAGTGCATTTCATATTCTTGACGTTTTTCTAGTTTTTTGTTTTCTTTCTTTGAAAGATGACTTAAAAAGGGTTGTATTGACAATCATAGATTCTTCTAAAGTCATATCGACATCATTTTTTCCATTCTTTACATTAGGGACTAAAATATTTTTGTCTCCTCGGCTAGCGATACTTAGCTCCATATTGTGGGTGCGAGTTGCTAACTTTTCAAAGGTGTGAGGCTTTATACTTTGAAGAATGTAAAGAAGTCCCCAATGCATGCCTTGAATGCACATCTCAACGACAGATAGTTCAATGAGATGGTATTTGCAATCCAGACTTATAGCTCTCTAGTGATTTATGTAATCGATAACGAGTTCACCTTTTCGTTGCTTGGTGTTGGTGAGCTCAAACATACTAACTATTCGTCTTGTGCTGCAGAAACAATTTAGAAACTCCTTTTCAAGTTGTTTTCAGCTGTCAATTGACTCAGACTCGAGGTCAGTGTACCAGTCAAAAGTATTTCCATTTAACGTTTGAACAAATTGTTTGACCAACAAGTTCCCTCATGTACCAACATTTTCACATGTTTCGATGAAATGAACAACATGTTGCTTTTGATTACTTTTCCAATAAAATTGTTGAAACTTAGGTGGCTGGTATCCAGTTGGCATTATTAAATTATCAATTTCTTTTATATATGGTTTAGAATACAAGATAGAACATTGAGAAGGGCCACCATACTAGGCTCTGATAGAATTTGTGATCATATCTTGCAATTGTTGTACTGACAACAAAGCAATTGAAGTTGATTGTTGTTGTTGATTTTCTTGCAAGATTGTCTTTCCTTTGTTGTTATCCTTGACAACAGGTACTTGGCTTGATTCAACAACATCACGACTTTCGATGTGATTCTTTAGAGACGTGGTTTCATAATCTCTCTCTTTGATTGCTTTCATTATTGGGATTGGTGTCCTAATTCTCCTAGAGTCTCGTTGTTTTGTAAAAAATACACATTGTTTGTTGAATAAAATAATTTTTATTTAATTCTGGCATTTACTCATATCCAATAAACAAAGCTCCTTGGTTATCTTATGTAAACTTAAGCATGTATATGTGATATACAAGTGGATCATTCCTTAAGTGATAACATAAATAGGTCTGTAGTATAAGGATTAAGGTGGGATACCTGATCCTGGTAATACTACGGATACGGCCCGCTTTGTAGAGGTTTGCAAGTGTTGTAAACTACTACAAATGGTAAATCCTGACTATTCATGTTGAGACGTGCGAGCAGGAGTGTCCTATACTAAGAGTTTGTATAAGACCTTGACCACGAGATGACTAGACTCTGTATATAATGTCGTTAATACTAGAGACTTACATCTCACCTAAATGACCATAGGTGACACGACCTCAATTCTGAGTGTTTTGGGAACTTCTGCCTTTGAAGGCGGTCCTTTGATTAGTATGGGTGAGAGTGGCCAAATTGTCAGCTCAACATGCCTACCTTTTTGGGGACTTGTCTGATATGGGAGCTGGAAACTCAATCCACAAGATGGAATTCACTCATTTCCCCAAGCAGGAATAAGTAAAGAGATTACTCTCTTAAGGGCTGATTCCGATGCTTGAACATAATGGCCACAACTTCTCTTTGGAAGAGAAGACTTAGTCATAGTAGGACTATTACTTATGTTCATTAGAGGAATCAGTGGTACTTAAGGAAACAGATGTAACTACAGGGGCATAACGGTTATTGGCCCAGCTGTACTTACGAGTGATCTGTAAAGGGTTGTCGCACTTCTGATTGGTTAAGATGGACACATAATATATCTATAGTAAGGAGAGTTCAGTTGTCGGTCTTTAGTGGAGTGCTTGACAATTAACGGATGGTGGATCCCGTGACTAAAGAGTTTAGTCAGTTATTCACGTACCGTTGGAGCTTCGAGCTACAGGTCCATAAAGTCCCCTTGGTAGCTTAATGGATTCAGTTGAGGATCAGTTCTTGGTGTTGATTTGAAATGTTCAAATTGTCAAGAGGTATTTTGATTATATATGATATAATCGGTATGATGTATGAGATACATCTAGTGGAGGATTGATGTAAATGAGATTTACATTAAGTATCATGGAATAGAAAAAGAACTATGGTTTATATGTTTCATGAGATGAAATATTAAAACTATAGGTTATAAATATAGTATGATAGGTTGGTTAATTATTGGATAATTAATTCTTTTTATTTAATAACCAATTGAGTGGGTGGTTATTGGTGATTCATGGTAACCGTGAGTTAAAAGAAAAATTGTTTTCCTAATTTTAGTAAGTTTTTTTACACAAGGTTGAAGTTTGTTTTTTGAGATTTTCTTTCGCAAAAAAAAAAAACCCATGGGCGCTTGTCAAGTAAATACCGATTTACTAAGCGACATCGTGTTTAGTAAACGATCGTATAGTGTTTTGTAGGTGACAGACACTGAGCTATGCGATGATTTAGCTTTTGTTAGACGATCGCTTAGCTTTAGCTAAATGATTGGGCATCGACCTATGTGATAGGTTTCTGTCTTCTCCCACTTGCCCAATCGTGTACACGATTGTTCATTCCTCCTTCGTCTGCCTCATTCCAAGTCCAAACAGAGCCCACCCTCTGGATTCTCACACCGAGAATATCAAGGTAACCTTCTTGGTGGTGTCATACTCAACTCGACACCGTCGAGGTTCTATGGAGGTCGTTCGTGTTGCTGGGGAGTTCGTGACCGAGGCAATCGTTGAAGATGAGTGTGAAATGTTCGTGCAATGTTACAGTCGTGTTGTTCGAGCGTTCGAGGTTGTTGTGTTCGATCGTTCGTGAGCAAGGAGCGTGGAGACGAGCCTACAAATGTTTATAACTTTCGCCTTGTTCATTTGTAGTTATCATGTTGTAATTTCTGTAACAATTGCATAACTATATGTTTTGTTTACGACTGTAATTTATAATGTTCATTCATGATTGTAATTTGGAATGATCTTTATTCTGCTGCTCATGGAAATCTCGAGTTCGATTTCCTTCATTCATAACATGTTCACCTTCTTTTCTAGTTCAATCATTCTTTCTTCATTTGTACCCATGCCTGTCATTATGACTGACATTCTATTGGGTTCTAAATCTTCTTTGCTTGATTGTTCAAAAGATGAAGTAGCTTCATTAGACAATGGATTCTCTTTGATGACAATCCCGCTATTTTTTTATTTCGAAAATTGCTCCCATATATTTCTTGTGATTTCAATGGTTGGTTACTTTTCAGATTGTTGGATCTCTTTGGAGCGACTATGAGTAATTGGTCCCATGTAAGTATCACCTGAAGTTTTAGAAGTGTTGTCTTTGGATGGCATTTAATATTATATGAGAGAAAGAAATGAAAGGTAGAGAGGTCCCACTAGACATGTCAATCTGTTGGACGAAATTTTTGGAGGAATTTAATTCATGAAGTTTGAACTTCGTATTTGTATTAATTTTAGTATAGTGAGTACAATCTCTAATATTTGATCATTTGAAGCTTTCTTTAGAAAAGTAAACTTTAATCCTTAAGCTTGTGATCTTCTCGAACAATCGGCCTTTGGGCTTGATAATCTTCTTTGAGGATCAACCTTTGGGCTTGATGATCTTCTTGGAGATCGACCTTTGGGCTTAATGATCTTCTTGGAGGATTGGCCTTTAGGCTTATTGATCTTGGAGGATCGGCCTTTAGGCTTGTTGATCTTTTTGGAAGATCGACTTTTAGGCTTGTTGATCTTCATGGAAGATCGGCCTTTGGAGCTTATGACTTCATGAGCTTCAGAGGAGTTATATTCTTTATATCTTTAGATCTTGGGAGGAATTATATTCTTCAGATCTTCAAAGCTTGCAGGAAGTTGTATTCTTAAGGTCTTCAGGGCTTTAGAGCTTCCGATCTTCAAAATTTGAAAGCTTCAGAACTTCAATCTTCAGAGCTTGAGAGAAATTATATTCTTCATATTTCAAAGCTTCAATCTTTAGAACTTTAGATCTTTAGAGAGCTTTGGTCTTCAGTTCTTCCAACCTCCAGGAAGTTGTAAACTTGAGATCAATAAGAGCTTTAATCTTCTAAATTCAAGGACGTTTTATTCTTCCAATACCTCGAACTTCAGAAGGGTATAATCTTGAGGTCGATTAGAGCTTTAGAATCTTGAAATCTTCAGAGCTTCAAGTCTTCAGAGCTTTAACACTTTATTGTCACTGCTTCCAACCTCCTTAAATGTAGAAGTGAGGCCTCTATCTATAGATGTTTCTCATGGGTCTTATATGGGCTTGGGCCCAATTGTTATTGGGCTCAAATATTGGGTTTGAGCCCAATCTTTAATTTGACCCAAGTTTTTACCATAGGCTTGAAATGGATTGGGCCTGAGCGACTTTAATTACTCGATCCGATCCATTTTATAATTTCCACAATGGGCTTGAATTTCGTTGAGATGATGTGGTAAAATTTAATTGATCGAAATTTCTCATTCAACAAACATTTCTTTTTGTAATTAACCAATTTGAAGAAGAGACGACTATTCAAATGGTCATGAATAGTCTATAAATATGTCTCTTCTTCAAATTACAAAAAAGAATTTTTTAACCATTACTTTTCTCCCATAAAAACATTTCTCCCTTTTTGCAAATTGTTTTAAGTTTGGTTTATTTCTATAAAGTATAGTTCATTGGATCTTGCTTCCAGAAAGTTAATATGTTTTATCCACAAAACCCAGGCACTACAGTGAGTAAAATTATCTCTTTAAGGACACAACATGAAATCGTTGGGTTCAGATTCTCCCACTTTTATAAGGTTATGTGTTTTTCTCATATTTTTGGTAAAAATTTTCATATAATAGACACTCAAATTACATATAGTGAAATAATGTAAAATTATAAAAAGATATAGCATAACAACTAGACAAACAAAGCCAACCACGGATCAAAGCAATCGGAGAACTAAAAGAAAATGGAGATGAAATACCGATACACCGTCGATGAAAAAAACCCAAAAAGAAATGGAATCCAAACACCATGGATGGAAGCCCTAATCGTAACCACCATAACATATTCCTAAATTTAAGGAATATATACCATATTAGTTAATGAATAAAATAAGAATCATTAAATGATAAACACAATATTAATTATAATATATATTGTAATTAATGATTATTAAAAAAGATTTCTAAATGTTTCATGTTAATTTTTTTTTATTAATACTTAATTATACAAAAATACGAAAATACGAAAATTTAGTAAGATAAAAAATGTGCTATAAGATTAAACTTGTCCCAAATTTATGTAAAAATCTAGTTATGAAATATAATTCAAGTTTATGACATTTGTGAAATATTGCTTATCTCTATCTTTCTTATTCAAATCAACTTAATGGGCCTCTATTTGGGCCTCTGTTGTGTGCAAAATGGGCTCAATTTCGAACCCAGACCTTGAAGTTTGATATTTTGAGGCCCAGCACCTTATAATTGGGCCGAGCGATTCGGTTTCCAAGTTGGGCCCAGCTCGTGGAGAGTCTGGAATTTCAACTTCACTTTGGACTTTGGAGGGGTAGCTTCAAATTAAAATCACGTGAAAATCATGTTTGTTAATACCATTTAACCTATTAAAATTTTCTTAGATTTTATTTTTAAACTAAGAGTTATTTTTCTTGATTTTAGTTACTGTTTACATTTTACATGCTCTTATGAAATTTAATCTAATATATAAAATGATTAAAACCAATTTCTATTTTTCCCTTAAAAGTTTTGCTCAAAGAAATAAAAAAAAAAAAAGTTTAGCTAAACTTAAAGAAGGTATGATAATATACCATTTTTTTTTCTTTTTTAAAAAAATGATAATATACTACCGTTCTGTATAGCATTAGAAAATGAGAAATTTTCTCTTGTTGACAAGATTAAATTTCTTGAATTAATGTTGATGAGAAAAATAATCTTTTACATATGCTTAAAGAGAAAGAATTGCTTGATAATAAAGAGATTGAAATTGCAAAAGAGTACATAAAGAAATTGACTATAGGTGCACAAAAAAGAGATAAAATTATTGACTTGGATAAACCTTCTAATGACAACACGAGACTAGGCTATGTGAATGAAAATTGTTCTTCTAGTTCTAAGACTACTTTTGTTAAGGCCACCTCTTCTATGTCTAAAAATGTTTTACCTAATGTGCTTAATTTTGTTGAAACTAAATTTGTGTTAAAGCATGAAAAAATTAGACATGCCCATGAAAATTCAAAACTAAACAATTTCATGCTAGATCAAAATGTACCTATAATGTGAATTTTGTGAATAAGCATGAAAAAGCTAAGTCTATGCTTGAAAAATCAAAGTTTGTATCTAAACATTCTCATGCCAAAACCACTTGCATGAATAGTGCTAAGTTTGTGCCTAGACATGAAAATGTGAGAGATATCTATGTGGAATCAAAATTTGTACCTAGTCATTTTTGTGGAGTAAAAGATCATATTAGACCAAATTGTTTTAAATTGAAAAATGTTCCAAAAAAGATTTTTTTTTTGAGAAAAATATTGTGAAAAATCAGTTAGTTAAAAAGAAATTCTTGTCTAATGTCACTTGTTATTCTTGTGGTAAAATTGGTCATAAATATCATACTTATTTCTCAAAGATGAATGCTAGTAATTTTATTACTAATTTTGAGTGGTTTCCAAAGCCTTTGCTCACTAACAATGAAGGACCCAAGAAATGGGTACCAAATTCTTCCGGTTGAGCTTTCCTTGTAGGGGTATGATTCAAGAAGCAATTGTTGTTTGGACTTCAAATGAGAAATTATTTCAAATTGGAGCAACTCTTATAGCTTGCTTGAATCCAACAAAGGAAATTTAATATTTGGTAACTTTTATTTTTTTGAATTATTGAGATAATTATTCCTTTTGTATCTTTATGAAAATTATCTCTTTTTAATGGTTTTGATAGAACTTGAGATCTTGAGAATTACATTGTTCATTGGATTTAATGCTATGAAAAATGATTGTATATCTATCTATTTGTCTTTATTACTTATAGTTTGGTTTTTTTGTCAATGAGATACTTGCTCTATTATTGTGTTTTCTTGGAAAGTTTTGAGCAAGAATATTGAGTCTTGCAAGAGATCATCATTATTTTTATTAAAATATATTGTTTATATGAAATTAATTAAGATTTTATTAAATGCCTTTTGAAAATGAAGTTATGCATATTTTATGATTTACATTGTTGAATGAAAATCATTTTGAGTTCTATTCTATGCCTTTAGTCCATACCTACAAGCGAGCAACTGGCTGACATCTTCACCAAAGCCCTCCATTCTGGCCGCTTTCATCAACTACTATGCAAACTCAAGTTGGTTTCTACCCTATCACTTTGAGTTTGAGGGGATGTTAAATTGTAAAGATATTCATCTGTTAAGATATTCGCATGTTAGGTTGAGAATTGTTAGGATGTTTGTTAGGAGATCTGTTAGCTATTTTTGGTACTTGTATACCTATTTATACCTGTACTTTACTTTATTGGAATACAGAATACACACAAAAATTATTCATTCAAGTCTTGTTTTTAACATGGTGTCAGAGCCCTACTAGTTTTTTTCTGCCATTACTGTCGTCAACCCCGTGCACCCAGATTTGCTCGATGCCTCGTGCACCCAGATCTGCTTCCCGTGCACCCTCTTGCACTATCAGGCAACAGTCGTTGATCAAAGTCAATTCGTTCAAATCCATGTGTTCACGCTTCTGTTTCACCCAGTTCAATCAAATATATGCTGATCCACGCCAACCAAGCTCCATTTGTACATGTTCGAACAATGTTTTATAGTTCAAATTTGCATGAATCATTCCCAGCAGATCTCCTAGTCTACTCTCAACCAGATCGAACACGTCGTCCGTCAAAGAGATCACGCCTCTGCCGTTTGCCCAGATCTCCTTGATCTTCATCCGTTCCGCCCAGATCTCCATCTCGTCCGGTCCATCCAATTCTTCTTCATTCATCAAAAGAGCAACGTTTTTGTTGTCCTTGTTGCTGAGCCGTGAACACAAGCCACGCGCATCGAGCCGGTGAGCTGAGTCAATTGAGTCGAGCCGAGCCGTGCTGAGGAAATCGAGTTGAGTCGTGCCGAGGGAACTGAGCTGAGCCGCGCCGAGGGAACTGAACCGAGTCACATCGAGCCAAGTACCCCGAGTCGAGCCTTGTTGGTTTTTTTTCCTAGCTATTTCTATCTGGTTCTATACGTCAGACTGTTTCTGTTGGATTTTCCTCGTTATAATGGAAAAAAATGACATCTTTCATTCTATCAGCACAATTCTTGATAGCAACAACTACATTATCTAGGCCTATCAAATGAAGAGCTTTTTGATTGGTCGTGAACTGTGGCAAGTTGTGACAGATGATGTCGTTAAACCTGTCGAAGGAGCTACTGAAGAAGGCAGTAAGTTTGTGGACATACTAGAAGACTGGGACAACAAGAAGCATCAAATAATCACCTGGCTGGGTAATACTTCCATCCCGATCATCCACATCCAGTTTGATGCGTTCGACACAGCTAAAGAACTTTGGGATTTTCTGTTTGGATGGTTCAAAATCGTTGGTCTTACTCATTACTATGAACTTCATACTACTGTGGTTGGCACAAGTCAGGAGATCGGGTAATCTGTGAATGAGTATATCGCTATTCTTTAGCCTATTTGGACTCAACTAGACCAAGCTAAGATCAATCAAGATCATCTACAGCTTATCAAGATTCTTGTGAGGCTTCACCCCTAGTATGAGTTTGTTTGTGCGGCCCTGTTATATCGCAGTTCTCTACCACAATTCTCTGCCATCTCTTAATGCCACGATTCAGGAAATTCTCTTTGAGGAGAAGCGTCTTGGGCTAGTCTCCTCACCATCCCCGGATGTTGTCCTCGCAACCACCCATTCACGATATCCAACTGAGTCGATTTTTTGCAAGAATTGCAAACAACATGGTCACAAGTTTTCTAGTTGTCCCACCATTGAGTGCAGGTACTGCCACAGACGGAGTCATGTCTTAGACAACCGTCCTACCAAACCACCTTAGCCTCTAGGATACACCAATAAATCCAAGAATTCCTCTAAGAATGGTTCTCCGTCTGTTGCGGTTGCTGCCACTGCCTCCAATGTGGTATCCTCCAATCTTCCAAGTATCCAAATCAGCAATCTTTAAGACTTGCTGAAACATGTGTTATCTCCCAATTCTCCTACCCTTGTTGTCATATTAGGTACATTTTAGCTTCTTGATTCAGCCTGTTGCAATTACATAACCTCGAATATGACCTTGTTTTCTTCCTCCACCCCTGTAAATTCCCTGCCTCCAGTATATTCTACTGACGGTAACCACATGCCGATTTATATTGGGACTGTTTAGTACACTGAGTATTAGTCTATCCACTACTTATCATGTCTCGAACTTATCCTTTAATCTTGTCTCTGTTGGATAACTGTGTGATTTGGACTAACGGTTTTCTTTTCCTCTCATGGTAGTCAGGTTCAGGATCCGCAAACGGGTCAGATCACAAGATGGGAAGATTATTTGAACTCACATCCTTTCAACTTCCTGTCCTGCCATCTGTTTTTGCAGCTGTCATAGATACCGACACGTATCACTGGCACCTTCGTCTTGGTCATGCGTCATCTGACAAACTTCGTAGCCTAATTCTATTGGTACCTTAAGTAATGTTTCTCAATTTCGTTCATTGATTATTTACATTGCAAATTGGCAAAACAGTCTGCTTTGTCGTTTCCTACTTCAACATCTCTATATGATAAACCATTTGGTCTTATTCATTCTGATATTTGGGACTCTACTCCTACCTCTACAATAAATGGTTATCGGTATTTTGTATTATTCATTGATGACTACTCTCTTTTTACCTAGATATATTTTCTTAGAAATCGTTCCTCTTTACCCAAAATTTATATTGAATTTACTAAAATGATTCAAACTCAGTTTTCTAATACCATCAAAATTCTTCGGACTGACAATACAATGGAGTATAAGGACTCTCACCTGCTCTTCTTTCGGACCCAACAGGGCAATCTTCTCCAACGCTCTTGTCCTCATACTGCTCAACAGAATGGTCAGGCTGAAAGAAAGCATCGTCATATTCTTGACTCTGTTTGTGCACAACTTCTCTCTGCCTCTTATCCTGAAAAGTTTTGGCATGAAGCTGCTCTCACATCTGTTTGTGTTATCAATCGTCTTCTCTCTACTGTTCTCCACAACGTGTCTCCTTTTGAACGGTTATATGGCACTTCTCCCTCTTATTCTCATTTTAAAGGATTTTTTTTGTTGTGCATGCTTTGTTTTACTTCATCCCCATGAACATTCCAAACTTGAACCTCGGGCTCGTTTGTGTTGCTTTCTTGGTTATGGAACTGAACATAAAGGGTTCCGATGTTGGGATCCCATATCAAATCGATTATGTATCTATCATCATGTCACCTTCTAGGAGTATCATATGTTTTCTAGTATTTCTTCTTTTCATGTTTTCCTTCTTGGTACCCAATCATTCTTTCTTAACCCTACCATGAATCTATTTCCCGCTTGTGAATCTTCATCTAGTCCTAAGTCTCCCACTCCACTCGTACCAGAGATTGCGTCTCCTACTCCACCCGTTCAGAGCTTAATCAGTCTTCTCCTTCTGTTGCACTCTCAGATCTACCATCTGTCCCTGATGCTGATCATGACCCTACACATGTTCATCGGTTTTCCTGGGTAAAAGAAACCCCCCATTATCTACAAGACTATGATTGTTTTTCCACTATAATGTCCTTAATTGAATCGCAGTCCTATCATGAGGCTTGTACTAACCTTTTTTGGCAGTGAGTTATGGATGAGGAACTTCAGGCTTTAGAAAAGACTCACACTTGGGAGTATGTTGATCTACCACCTAACATGATACCTATTGGATGTAAGTGGATCTATAAAATCAAGACCCGTTCTGATGGATTTGTCGAATGTTATAAGGCTCGTCTGGTGACCAAAGGGTATTAACAGGAATATGGTATTGACTATGAGGAAACCTTCGCTCCAATTGCACGAATGACATCTATCGCAGTCTATTAGTCGTAGCAGCTGCCAGGAAGTGACCCCTTTCTTCAAATGGATGTTAAGAATGCTTTCCTTAGTGGCACACTATCTGAAGAAGTCTATATACAACCACCACCTGACGTCTCCTCTCCACCAAAGAAGGTCTATCTTCTTCGTCGTGCATTATATGAGCTCAAACAAGCTCCATGTCCCTGGTTTGCAATCTTCAGTTCTACTGTTACCCAGCTTGGGTATACCTTCAACGCTCATGAATCTGCCCTATTTACTCGAAAAACTCCCCGTGGAATTGTTCTCTTCCTGTTATATGTGGATGATATGATTATTGCTGGTGATGATCCTCAGGCTATTTCGGATCTTCGACGCTATCTAGAAGAACATTTTGAAATGAAAGATTTGGGATTACTCAGTTACTTCCTTGGTCTTCAAGTCTCATCATGCTCTAATAAATACTACCTATCTCAAACGAAGTATGCATAAGATCTTTTAGCTCGTTCAGGTATCACTGATTCTGCCACAACACCAACACCATTGGATTCCAATATTCGTCTGACCTCTTTTGATGGTGTTCCCCTCCAGGATCCAACATTGTATAGAAAACTGGTTGGCAACCTTGTCTATTTAATAGTAACTCGTCCAGACATAGCTTTTGTCGTTCATGTTGTTAGTCAATTCATGTTCATTCCCCGCACTATCCATTTCACAGTTGTTCTTCATGTTTTGCGTTATGTTAAAGGTACACTGGAGCATGGACTTCAATTCTCCTCTAAATCCTCTTTGGTTCTATCTAGATATTCTAACACTGATTGGGTAGACAATCCTATGAAGAGATGATCCACCACAGGTTACTGCTTTTATTTGGGTGATTCTCTCATCTCCTGGTGGAGTAAGAAACAAACGGTTGTTTCTTGATCCAGCACTGAACCGAAGTATCATGCACTTGATGATGCAACTTCAAAGGTCTTATGGTTGCATTGGCTCTTAGCTGACATAGGGGCTCCTTAAAATTCTGTCACTATTCTTCATTGTGACAATCATAGTGCCATTCAGATAGCACATAATGGTGTTTTTCATGAACGGACAAAGTACTTTGAGACTGATTGCCACTTTGTCCATCATCATCTTCAGAGTTCTACTCTTCGTCTTCAATCCATACCTACAAGCGAGCAACTGGCCGACATCTTCACCAAAGCCCTCCATTCTGGCCACTTTCATCAACTACTATGCAAACTTAAGTTGGTTTCTACTCTATCACCTTGAGTTTTTTTTTTTTTTTTTTTTTTTTTGGGGGGGGGGGGGGGGGGGGGGCGGGGGGGTGTTAAATTGTAAAGATATTCATCTGTTAGGATATTCATATGTTAGGTTGAGAATTGTTAGGATGCTTTTTAAGAGATCTGTTAGCTATTTTTGGTACTTGTATACCTATTTATACTCATATTTTACTTAATTGAAATACAGAATACACATAGAAATTATTCATTTTCAACATTGACATAATAGGTGATAATGTTGATTTGCTATTATTTGGTATCATTTGCTTTTCAACAATTGGTGTTTATGTTATAATATTTGATATTTTGGTATCTCAATTGTTTGAATTACTTGAATGATTTTATCTACTTGGTTTTAATTGATATTTCTTATTAGAATGAGAGTGCTTGGTTTTAGGAGGAGTTATATAATTTTATATATGAATTTCATGTTTGAATGATATTGTTTCTCATATTTCTTATTGTTGTATATCCCTTTTATGCATATGGTTTATCCTTTTGAGGAGAGTAATTGTCTTTGGAGTAAATTTGTATTTGAAGACTTGTTTGAGAATTTCTACCCCTCAAGTTGAATCATGTGTTTAATGTCTTTTTGTTTCTTATTAAGGGGGAGTGTTCAATTGATTTAAAAAATGGGAGAAATTTGTGAAATTGATCTTGAATAAAACTAGCTTAAGCTTGGTTGATTCTTTATGATGCCTCTTGAATTTACATGTCGTATGTTATGTTCTTTTTTGGAAAGCATGTTGATAGAAGAAGAAATATGTAAAATTATGTGTTCACGTTTTTTTAAGAACTCTCATGTCTTTATGATATTTTTCATAATTGTCCTTCTTTTATTGCCAAAAGGGGGAGAGGTAATTAGAAAAATAGGAGCTTACTATTATTGAAATATACATTGGTTTCAAGTTAATTAAAATTATGTATGTGTGTTGATTGTGATTCAAGTTTAGATTTTATATCACACATCTCTTTGGATTACATTTTTCCTTACTTGTTTATCATCATAAAAAGGGGGAGATTGTTGGCTTTTTGGCCATTAATCTAAATTAATTAATTTAAGATTAATGGATAAAAAGCCAATAGAAGGGTTTGGTGTGGATAGTGAAAGTGAAGTGCAAGAAAAATAAAGTGTAAGGGTAAATGTAAACTAGGGTTGAGTTCATCTAGTTTTGAGAGCAAGAAAGATTCAATGCAATTTCAATCGTCGAATTCTATTAATTAGACATGTATTAGATTTACGTATGCACAACAACTTACTTGACACGGCCGAACTAGCCTCTATAGTGGCAGACAACTAATTAGGAACAACCCAAGGAATCGTTTAATAATAATTAAGTCTGGAAAGCCAAGTCCTAATTAAACTATACGCCCTTAAATCTATTGGGTTCGATAGCATCCATATAGAAATAAAAACATGTGCATTAAGCTTTAGGATTCTACTATTTTGATTAACCAATTAGATAGTCTAATTAATTAACCAAATTTTATCTTTAGACCCAGCAATACATGCATTCTAGAAATAGCCATCAAATACACGATTATCTATTTACTAATAGGTTGACTGAGCTAGACATTTGAGTGCGAACATGGCGTAGCTACGAATCGATTAGCAAAGAAACACATTCTTACAACCGACATTCAACAAAAAAAAAACATGCATATAGAAATTGTAACAGATTCAAAGAAAACATAAAATTAGTATGCATTCAACCCAAACAATAGAATTCTTAAGAAAAATACATGGGTTCTTATTCCCAAAACTAAATAGAAAGCAAAGAGGAGAGATTCAATTCAATGTTTTACAACCCAAAACAAAATTAAAAACTAACCTAATGATGCTAAAAAGAAAAAGGAAGAAGAAGAAATTTAGGCTCCACTTCGGCCTCCATCAAAATTAGCATGAAAAAGTCCTAAAAATCAAAGAATATATTTATAGACAATGTGACAGTGTAGCTATACTCTTGCTATAGCGTAAGCTTCAAGCGTAGCGATGCTGAGCTTTACACTCTCCCGCACGCACGCGTAGCATTGAGTTCCATCAAAATCTAGAGCATTGCAACGTTCTAGGGCAGCGTTGCGACGCTGCATGAAACAACAGCTACTACCTTAGAGTGTAACATTGCGCTTGGTAGAGGGTATTTACGTTCTCGCCAAGGGTATTTTGTTCATTTCAAGTCCTTGAAGCTCCGGGTGTCCGATTTCACTTCTGATAGCTCTAAATCAACCATGAATGGCCTAAAAAGCTCTAAAATGCATGAAATGCTTAAATTTTACAAGAATAGGTATTTAATCATTTTAAACAACAAGGAAAAGAAATTAAGGACATAAACATAGCTCTTTTCACGAGCTATCACTCATTCTTGGACGAGACCAAAATCGAGACTGACTGGCCCAACATCCTTGCTAGGCACGTTAGTTCATTCTTAAGTGAAGGAATCAAATTCCTCGTAGAAGTGTATGAACACTGTACAATTCGAAATTCAATCGATAAACAGTGAAATGGAGAGAAGTAAACAAACAAAAAAATATAGGATAAACATTCAAGAAACCTAAGCATGCATTCTACTGAGAGTTTAGAGAAGAGAAGACTAACTCTTGATCTTCAAATAAAACCTCTCCAAAATCACGAACTCAACATTTTTGGATGAACACTGGGACTTTCCTCAATTCAAGACATCGCCACTTAGTAACCTTGTTGTTCTTCGGAACATGGAAAGGACGTGTGGGTTCCTTCTTTGTTGCTTTTGGCATAGGGAATTTTATAGGGCAGAGGTGTTGGTATTGAGAGAGAGCATTTTAGAATTTTTCTCAGAGAAATCTTCTTCCTTTTTGTTTTCCAAAGAACACAAATTAAAGAGAAAAGTGACAGAAGGGGAGTTACACCAACTCTCTCTCAAAATAACTCATCTGTCATGAGGAATAATAATTATATTATTAAATTATTAATAATATAATATGTATATTATATGGTTAGTTAATTGATAAACAAACCATATTATATGCATTATAATCATATTATAATGCAACTCTCTTATAACCTATAATTTTAATATGAATCATATTCACATTAAATTTTGACCTATAGTATTTATATAAATAATATTTGAATCTCATTCAAATATTTATCTATCGCATATTATATAGCTTTAATTATAAATCATATTTATAATTAACTATATATTATAATATATCAAGATACATTATATATTATATGAATCATATTAATATAATTAATAACTTAAATTCCTATAAATAATTTGAATAATTCACATTATTCCAATAATAATTATTCCTTGTTTTTTATCCTTAGTGAGCTAACATGGACCTACAAATTATAAGCTCCAATGATACGAGATTAATCAATTAAACTCTTTAATTAGATTAATCAACATTCATTAACTACCGGTCACTCCACTAAAGATCGATAGCTAGATTCTTGTAGATATATTTATGTGTCCACTGGATAATAACCAATCAACAGTAAGTTAACCTTTCACAAATTGTTCACAACTACAGTTTGGTCAAGTTATCGTTTTACCTCTGTAGTTACATCTAACTCCTTAAATACCACTGATCCCTCTAATGAAAAACCAGTCTATAATCCAACTATAAACGAACCCATTTTGGGCCAATGAGAGGGTGATGCCTCGTTGTTCAAGATCTGGAATCAGCTATTAAGGGAGTCATTTATCTACTTTTCTTGTCTATGGAAATGAGTAAATTCGATCTTGTGTAGCTGTGTTCCAGCTTCCTATTCGGACAAATCCTCAAAATGGTAGGCATATTGAGTCGGCGAAACTTGCCACTCTCACCCATATAGATCAAAGGATTTCCCTCATAGACAGGAGTTCACAACTCACTCAGAATTTAGGTCAAACCACCTATGGTCATCCTAGCGAAATGTTAGTCTCTACAAGTAAAGGTGTTATATAAAGAAACTAATCACTTCGTAGTTCAGTCTTATATAAACTTTTTATACAGGATACCTTCAGTCACATGTCTCCTTATGAACAATATGGATCATATCGTCTGTAACACTTACAAATAATGTAATAGTTACAAAGTGTGTCGTATCCGCAGTGTCACCAGGAAAAGACACTCAACCTTAACCATGTACTACAAACCTTCTAGGTTATTACTTGAACATGATCCACTTGTATGTCTACCACATACTGTACTAAAAAAAATCAAACACAAGAATTTTCATGAGTAGCGGAAGGATTTTTCCAAATTCCATTCGAATTGAACATAAACAATTACAGTACAAAAACGGAAACTAACAGGTCATGCACAACAAGAAATTACAGCATGCTAACAAGAGTATCAAGGGATAGAGTATGCATACCTTTGAAGAAACATTCTTCAAGAATCCCTCAATCAATCTTCAAGCGTCCAAGAATAGCAACATAGCCCTCGAACGCAATGACCGGTACACACATGAACACAACGAATAGCCTCCGCAAAACCAATCGAGTCTAACTCGATCCACGAAGTGAGGAGGACACCACCACAATGGTTACCTTGGTATTCTCAGTGTGAGAATCCAGGAGTTGTGGGCTATGTATGATCTTGTCTTGAGGAAGAGACTAGAGGACAACGAACGTGTAGACGATCGAGTAAGTGGGAGATAAGAAGCATCTATCATATAAACAATGTATTCGATCATGTAGTAAATGGCAGCCTATCGTATAGACTTAGCCATGCGATCGTTTAGCTACAGTAAGCTGAAAGACTATCGTATAGTCAAAGCTCCACGATCGTTTAGTCTCTGTACACTATCGCTTAGTGAAACACTTTCACTTGATAGCTTAATCCGTGAGTTACTTTTCGAATGAGGTAACACTCTAAATTTAGGAAACCATTTTCTCTTTTATCTCACGGTTACCATAAAACCACCAGTAACCTTCTACTCAATTGGTTATTAGAGAAAAAGAAATTAATTATCATAATTGATATATTATAAATAAATATGATAACCAACTTACCATATTATATTTATAACCTATAGTTTTAATATTTCATCTCATGAAACATACAAACCATAGTTCTTTTTCTATTTTATAGTACTTAATGTAAATCATATTTACATTAATCCTCTACTTGATGTATCTCATACGTCACACCAATTATATCACATATAATTGAATTTTCTCTTGTTAATTTGAACACTTCAAACTAACCCCAAGAACTGATTCTCAACTTGAATCCATTAAGCTATCAAGGGGACCTTATAGACCTATAGCTTGAAGCTCAAACGGTAAGTGAATAACTAACTAAACTCTTTAGTCACGGGATTCATCATTCGTTACTGTCGAGCACTCCACTAAAGACCGACAACTGCACTCTTCGCACTACAGATATATTTCTATGTCCATATCAACCAATCAACAGTGCGATAACTCTTCACAGATTGCTCGTAAGTACAATTGGGCCAATTTACCGTTTTGCCTCTGTAGTTACATCTAACTTCTTAAGTACCACTGACTCCTTTAATGAACAATAAGTCATAGTCCTACTATGACTGAGTCCTCTCTTCCAAAGAGAGGATGTGGCCACTATGTCAAGACCTGGAATCAGCCCTTAAGGGAGGAATCTATCTACTTACCCCTGCTTCGGAGAAGGAGTGAATTCTGTCTTGTGTAACTGAGTTTTCAGCTCCCCAATCAGACAAATCTCCAAAAATGTAGGCTTGTTGAGTTAGAAATTTGGCCACTCTCACCCAAACTAATCAAAGGACCGCTCTCATAGGCAGGAGTTCCCAAAACACTCAAGATTAAGTTCATATCACTTATGGTTGTTTTAGTGAGATGTAAGTCTCAACTATCAACGACATTATATAAAGAGACTAATCATCTTGTGGCCCGGTCTTATACAAACTCTTTGTATAGGACACCCCGCTGGCATGTCTCCACATGAATGGTCAAAATCAGACCATCTGTAGTAGTTTACAACACTAGCAAATCTCTACAAAGCGGGTCGTATCCATAGTGTCACCAGGATAAGGTATCCCTCCTTTATCCTTATACTACAGACCTTTTAGGTTATTACTTAAGGCATGATCCACTTATATATCTCATATACATGCTTAAGTTTACATACAATAACTATGGATCTTTGTTTATTGGATATGAGTAAATGCAAATAAAATAATTCTTATTTTATTAATAACAATGTGTATAAAGTTTACAAACTACGAGACTCCGAGAGAATTATGACACCAATCCCAACATGTACAAGTTACATAACTTCAAATCTTAGTTTATTCGATTGAGTTAATATTATCTAAATGTCAAATAAAATACTTCTTATTTTATTAAAT
The DNA here is from genome assembly GCF_027475165.1 of Benincasa hispida. NCBI lineage: Eukaryota > Viridiplantae > Streptophyta > Magnoliopsida > Cucurbitales > Cucurbitaceae > Benincasa > Benincasa hispida. Next base: position 71,943,322 of record NC_143486.1, read on the forward strand.
AAATAATTTATTTTTACAAATTACAAACTACAAGATCCACGAGATTTAGGATACTAAATCAATAATCTTCTACTTGTCCTAAAGCGAGATTTAGGACATTATGCAACATATAAATTTAATCATACATCAGATGTAAATTAAATAAATAGTTAAAATAGACCAAATGCTAGCACCCCTAAAAATTAATTACATCAATATAATCATATTATATTAATTTAATTAATTAATATAACAAAAATTACACAAAAATTCGAAAATATAATATAAACTACTCCAAGAAACGACTTTAAGGATCGAACCCATGTCTGTCAACTACCTAAACGCGTGGGTGCACTATCGGAGAGTGTCGCTATGCTTTGGTTTTTTTTTCGGAGCATAGACCGACTACCTGAACGCGTGGGTGCACTCAAAGAGAGCGTCACGACAATCCACATAATTTTTTTCAAGCATCGTATCGCTGCAGTAGGGGACCGCGGCACTCTGATCCAAAATGCTTTTGTCCTCCTCGTTTTTCATTCGTTCTAGCTCTGAATTCCAGCCTCCGTCATGGCAAATGCTTTGCCATGAATGACACAGAGTTACAAACTCGATAGTATAATTAAAATGCCCAAAAACAACGGGCCCTTACAATTTTAATCAGATTAAAGTAGTAAATCTAATGCCAAAATTTAAAACATCTAGTTAGCAATTCCCAACATTCAAAATGTAGAAAGTACCCACCTTTTCTCTCAATTTCACGTCAAATGGAAAAAAAAATTGTACGATCTGATTCTGATACCAATTGAAAGAATTTTATTTTTCGAGGAAGTATGTGAACAGCGTACAATTCGAAATTCAATCAATAAACAGTAAAATGCAGAGAAGTAAATAAAAAAAATACAGGATAAACATTTAAAAAGCCTAAGCATGCATTCTACTAAGAGTTTAGAAAAGAGAAGACTAACCCTCGATAAAAAACTCTTCTTCACACAAACCCTCTTCAAGATTACGAATTCAACACTTCTTGATGAACATTGGGACTTTTCCTTAATTCAAAACACCACCACTTAGTAACCTTGTTATTCTCTGAAACGAGGGAAAGACGTGTGGGCTCCTTCTTTGTTACTTTTGGCAAAGGAAATTTACAAGGCATGTGTGTTGGCATTGAGAGAAAGAGCTTTTTAAATTTTTCTCAAAGAAATCTTCTTCCTCTGTGTTTTCCAAAGAACATAGATGAAAAAGAAGAGTGAAGGAAATGGAGTTACAAAATAGCTCCTCTGTCATGGGAGTTATAATTGTATTATTAAATTATTATTAATAATATATATATATTATATGGTTAGTTAACTAATTAAAAAACATATAATATGCATTATAATTATATTATAATGCAACTCTCTCTTATAACCTATAGTTTTAATATGAATCATATCCACATTAAATTTTAACCTATAGTATTTATATAAATAATATTTGAATCTCATTCAAATATTTATCTCTCGCATATTATATAGTCTTTTAATTATAAATCATGTTTATAATTAACTATATATTATAATGTATCAATATACATTATACATTATATTAATCATATGAATATAATTATTAACTTAAATTTCCATAAATAATTTGAACAATTCAAATTATTCCAAAAACAATTATTCCTTGTTTTTTTAGCTAACAATGGGACTTTATAGACCTACAAATTATAAGCTCCAATAATACGAGATTAATCAATTAAACTCTTTAATTAGATTAATTAACATTCATTAACTGTCAATTACTTCACTAAAGACCGATTGTTGCACTCTTCGCACTGTAGATATATTAATGTACCCACAGTTATAACCAATCAACAAATAGTATGTTGACCCTTGACAAATTGCTCATAACAACAGCTAGGTCAAGTTACCGTTTTACCCCTATAGTTATATCTAACTCTTTAAATATCACTGATCCCTCTAATGAACAACCAGTCTATAGTTTAACTATAAACTAACCCCTCTTGGGCCAAGAAAAGAGTGATGCCTCGTTGTTCAAGATACGGAATCAGCTATTAAGGGAGTAATTTATCTACTTTCCTTGTCTATCGAAAGGAGTGAATTTCATCTTGTGTAGTTGTGTACCCGACTCCTTACTTGGATAAATCCTCAAAATGATAGGCATACTAAGTTGGCGAAACTAGCCACTCTCACCCATACAAATCAAAGGATTGCCCTTACAGACAGGAGTTCACAACTCACTTAGGATTAAGGTTAAGTCACCTATGGTCATCCTAGTGAAATGTTAGTCTCTATAAGTAACAGTGTTATACAGAGAAACTCTTTATAAACTAGCCACTCTCACCCATACAAATTATTTCGCGGTCCGGTCTTATATAAACTCTTTATATAGGATACCTCCACTCACATTTCTCCACGTGAACAATATGGATTATATCATATATAACACTTACAACTTATGTAATAGTTACAAAATGGACCGTATCCGCATTTTTACCAGGATAAGACACACAACCTTAACCATGTACTACAGACCTTCTAGGTTAAACATGATCCACTTATATGTCTACCACATACTGTACAAGTTACATTAGACAACCTCGGATCTTAGTTTATTGGATTGAGTTAATGTTATCTAAATGTCAAATAAAATACTTCTTATTTTATTAAATAAATATTTTGTATTTACAAATTACAAACTACAAAATCTACGAGATATAAGACACTGAATCCAACAATGGCTAGCTATACTAGATCTTTGGCCATTGGGCTAACAAATCGAGGCCAACCAAGCCCAATTTGTTCTTGGGTCTATCCCTTCAATTTCTCTTGCTCTCCTTTGACCATTTTACCCTTGATTCTAGAATCCACCCATAACAAACAACTTTGTAGAGATGCTCGAAGTGTATCAAGCTCCAAGCATAAAGAGTTGACTATGTGATGATGGTCAATGGTGCATTGATGAGAATGATTTCGGCCAAGATTTCAAATTAAAACAAGCCAAAATTGGGTTCTTAAGGTCGTGTTTGGTAACCATTTGATTTTTAGTTTTTGAAAATTAAGCCTATACCCATGTTTTAAAAAGTCAAGCCAGATTTTGAAAACTAAAAAAAAAATATTAATTTTTAAAAACTTGTTTATGTTTTTTGGAATTTTGATAATAATTGAACTCTTTTATTCAAGAAATATGCAAATCATTATAAAAAAAAACGTGAGGAAATATGCTTAATTTTCAAAATCACAAAAAAGAAAAAAAAATAGTTACCAAATGAGACATAAATAAGTCTTGTTTTTGCCGGCATATCATGAAAATCAACTTGTCAACCACTTCACGAGGTTTTCTCCATCTCACAAAGATGTCGATATCTAAATTTGTTGGCAAAAACAATTACGTTGGTGTCTTATAGGATATGTAATTTTGCCCAGGCTTATAGAGGCGTGTAATGAAGCTAAATGAAATAATGAAGTCTAATACTGCAATTTCAATGCTCCAATTGAAAGATTTCTCTACCAACATTACCTTAAAAGAACCTATGGCAATTGAAAGGCAACATCCTAAAAATCAAAGGATTTCAATATCATACCATAATTACATAAATATTTTTCTAAGCTACACCATACTATTATCATTACTCTTATAAAGAAACAAGAAAGCCTTTTTTATGCAATGACCCGGAAGAGCGAAGTTTGATATTGTTTTAAAGCTTCAAGTCGGTTTCTACAAAATTGGAAAATAACTAACAATCACATGATACTCTAGCAAGAAAAGTCCTCCGGTGACTAAAAGTATAAATTTATAGAGGATATACTTCCCTATTAAACAAAAATGCATAAATGATATAGGATATGTTTTACTATTAAATAATAAATAGAAATTATATCGAGGATATGCTTTCATATCAAACAAAAAGTAAATGTTCATAGAGGATATGCCCTCTTTCAAACAGAAGAAAAATTACCTGAAAACTTCGAAAGAAACTTAATATTCAAGAAATTATTTGGTAAACTGGGGTCTGGCAGCCTATATTTGAGGCCAAATATAGCTACATGGAAGCAACATCATCCCTCAGAATTTTTTTTGCATCTTTCTAGAAGATCTCAAGCTTCAAAGAAGACCACCCACTAGCCACAACACCTCTCATAAATTGATTTTTATCTTTCTAGAAAAGGCGAACATAATCTTTAAGAATGTGTTTGGGCCAAAGAGTTAGGAAGTATAGAGTTGTGAACTCCACTTCTTATTTTGTCCAAGGAGTTTGTGGGTTCCACTACTAAAAAAACAACAATTTTATATCTCATTAACTTCTTACACGGGGCCCTTATAGTTCACAACTTCCCAGACTTCATAACTCTATGGAGTTCACAACTTCATCCTTTGCCCCAAACGCCCCTTAAGAAATTGATAATCATCTTTTTAAAGAAAATTTCAAATAGTCGTTGAAAAGCACATGGAAAATGCTTTTCTTTCCTTTGGATTTAGAGTAATATTGCTAGTTTGTGTGTTTTGACATGGTTAAATTAATTAATTTTAGAAAATTGAGTCACTGGAGCAATTCGAACTTAATTGGACAAAAATTGGTGCAAATTTCTAAATACAAGGACTCTAGGACCAACCATGCAAAGAGAAGTGAAAGAACAAGGTCAAAAAATCGCTAAGTATCAAAAACAGGGCAGCGTAAAACATAGCGTCATTTTGTTGTCCCATTACGTTGAAGACCCGAGAGACAAAAATATGGGAGCGTTACAACACTCTAGAAAGAAGGATGCGTGTCACTCTGCCTATTTAGACAGCGTCGCTATCTTGTTGGACGTTACGACAACTTCTTTAGAAAAAATAGGTTTTCTGTCAATCAAGGGACAACAGTGTTTCTTTGGGATTGCGACCTAAAAGAGAAAAGAGACGTCTGAGCAAGAGAGCCATTATTGGACATCGACCGGAGCTCAACAACGAGAGTCAAGAGATCAAGATTGCAACACGGTGACAGTGAAGGGAGATCAATTGCCTATTTATCTTTCTTTCTTGCATTCCATGACAAATCTCTATATTAGATCTATCATTTTGACAATCATGAGTAGCTAATCTTCTGAATTCTATGGTGTTGTTCATGTTATGAATTCACATTGAACTGATTATTAACTTTTGAATCAATTAGATGATGATTGGATTTTAATCTCTCTGTACAAATTCTTTTTTTTTTTTTTTTTTTGATTGGCCATTAAACAATTGCATTCCAGGTTGAATTTTCTACTTATGAAAGAAAAATTTTGCTAGACCTAAGTGATTAAACTATTATTTGCTAATGTATGAAAATGATTAAACTATAATAGGAGCTGAAATTGAAGGATCTTAATGTGGTATTGGTTTAACCATTAGGAAAAAATTCAAATTAGTACATTCATGCTAGAACGAATTAAGCTTGACTAAGAATATCCTGAATTTAGACTTTTATGCTCATTCAATTAATAGATTCGTATATTAATAACGATTTAGAATTTCATAATGGAATGACACCCTAGAATCGTTTTCCGATTAAACTATTAGATTTATTTTCTTGTTTTACATAACTTCAACAACGAACCTTTTTGTCGACCATCCAAATAAAATTAGCAAGTACATAAGAATAGCTAACCAAAAAATCTTCAACATCAATCTTTGAGGATACTACCCCATTCGGGATTTATTACTATGATACATACGCGTGCATGCTATCAAGTTTTTAGTGTCATTGTTGGGGATTGGCAATTGGATTTTTGTTTGATATTGTGAAAACGAAGCTAGTTTTAATTTGGGTTGTATTTTATTTTCATTATTATTTGCCTGAAGTATTCGATGTATACGACGAAATCTTTAATCTAACATTTTTCCTTTGGATCAAGAAATTGAACGGACATTGAGAAGAATCAGGTGAAATTTAAGAGTTGAATTTGCAACTATGGGAGAACAAGTGAACGCTAGGACCATTAGAGATTATTTCCAGCCAGATGTTCCTGTATTGGCCTAGGATCATTGAAACTTCAATAAATACAAAAAAAAAAAAATTTAATTAAAGCCTGGTTTATTCAAATAGCGTGATATGGTACATTTAGAGGAACCACCAAATGAGGATTCTCATTAACATATTCGTGAATTCTTGGAGATTTGCAGAACGGTAAAATTAAATAGGGTCTCTAACGATTCTATTCATTTAAGATTGTTTCCATTTTCTTTGCAGAACAATGCAAAAGATTGGTTAGAATCGCTTATACTAGGTAACATAACCACTTGGGATGAATTGGCTCAAGCTTTTCTCAACAAATTCTTTCTGCCATCAAAGACAAGTAGGTTGAGAACTGAAATTGGAACATTTAGGCAGAAAGAAGATGAACGATTATTCGAGGCTTGGGAGAGATATAAGGAGTTACTACAGAAGTGTTCCCAGCATGGATATCCTGACTGGTTTCAATCCAGTTGTTTTATAACAGGCTGACCAGCACAACGAAATATGTACTGGATGCTGCAGCAATTGGTTCTATCTTCTCTAAGACTGTCGAAGCAACTCAAGCATTACTTTAGGATATGGTTGCAACTAGTTATAATTTGCCAACAGAACAATCCACATCCAGAGTGATGAGGATCTGTGAGCTTGATGAGGTAAATTCTTTAAAAGCACAATTGGCTTCCTTAACTAATGCGATTAGTCATTTGTCTACAGGAACCATCACCATCAATTGCTTCGATGGTGGCTCTCAATGCAAACCCATCGTGGGAGATACTTGATTCTGAACAGGCCGATTATGTGCATTGAACCAATCAATTCCAAGGATCACGACTAGTCTTCTCAGTTTTCCTCAAATCAGACACATCAACCTACCCACTATCATTCAAGTTTGTGTAATCATGAAAACTTTTCATACGCTAACAAAAAAAATGTTTTGCATGTTCCTCCATGTTTTTCTGCTTCTCATCTACATGCTAAGAAGAAACCATATGTGGAGGAATTACTTGAAAATTTTATTAAGGAATCAAGGAGTCAGACAAAATTCTTGGAGACCAATATAACAAGCCATGGGAAAGCCATCCAAAACATAGAAGTTCAGCTTAGCCAGATGGCAATTGCAATCAATGTCATGCAAAAGGGTAGTTTCCCTAGTTGTACTGAGAAGAACCCCAAGGAAGAATGCAAAGCAATGACCTTAAGAAGTGGGAGGAATGTATCTGATCCAAGGGTGAATGAAGAAGAAGAGCAGGTTACTGTAGAATCTGAGATAGAGAAAAGAAGAGAAGATGTTGAGAAAAATGTTGATAGAAAGGTGGATGATGTTCCTGTACCACCTAATCTAGGGAGTAATTCTGATACCTTACCTATTGTCCTCAATAGTATCCCTCATCCCCAATGCTTTGGAAAAAAGAAATTGGACGAGCAATTTTCTAAATTTTAAGAGTCTTAAAAAAAACTTCACATTAACATTCCTTTTGCAGATGCTTTGGAACAGATACCAAATTATGTGAAGTTCATGAAGGATATGTTATCAAAGAAAAAGAAATTTGAAAAAGATGAGATAGTGATTCTGACTGAGGAATGCATGCCATTCTATAAAACAAGTCACCTCCGAAATTGAAGGACCCTGGGAGTTTCATAATCCTCTGTACCATAGGAAAATTTGACGGTAAGTAAAGCTCTTTGTGAATTGGGAGCCTCAACAAATCTGATGTCGTTATCTTTGTATAGACGGTTATGTTGGGGATGATGCTCTAAAGTCTTGTGTCCTGCAGTTTGTAAATACAGTTTTGTATGAACGTTTGTGATGTATAATATATTATATTTTCTTCACTACTTGTCTTTGAACATTGGATGTTTTATTTGCTTTACCACAAACTAATAAACTAAAATCCCTGGTTGTCATTATGTAACTTAAGATGTATGTGGTGACATACAAATGGATCATGTCTTAAGTGATAACCAAAATGGTCTGTAGTATATGGATATAGGAGAAAAACCTTATCCTAGTAATGTTATGGATGTAGCCCGCTTTGTAGAATAGTTACATGTGTTGTAACTTGATACAGATGGTCTGATCCTGATTATTCATGTGAGGACATGCGAGCAGGGGCGTCTTATACAAAGAGTTTGTATAAGACCTTACCACGAAGTGTTAACGTCTCGTTATATAACATCGCTCATGAAAAAGACTTCACTTCACTAGGATGACCATAGGTAACATGATCTCAATCTTGAGTGAGTTGGGAACTCCTGTCTTTGAGGATGATCCTTTGATTTGCATGGGTGCAAGTGGCCAAGTCACCGACTCAAACCTACCACTTTGGGAATTCGTCTTATTTAGGAGCTGGGAACTCAACTACACAAGATGGAATTTACTCCTTCCCCAACGTAAGGGTAAATAGATAGATTACTCCCTTAAGGGCTGATTCCGGGGCTTGAACGATGTGGCGCCACACACCTTCTCATGGGTCGAGAGATGTCCATACATAGTAGGACTATGTTGTATTGGTCATTAGAGGGATCAGTGGTACTTAAGAAGTTAGATGTAACTACAAGGGTAAAACGTAAATTGGCTCAGCTGTACTTACGAGCATCTGTGAAGGGTTATCGTACTGTTGATTGGTTATATCCAATGGACACATAAATATATTTGTAGTAAGAAGAGTTTAGCTGTCGGTCTTTAGTGGAATGCCTGACAGTTAACGAATAGTGGATCTCATGGCTAAAGAGTTTAGTCAGTTATTCACATACCGTTAGAGTTTCGAGCCATAGGTCCATAAGGTCCCCTTCGTAGCTCAATGGATTCAAGTTGAGAATCAGTTTTTGGGTCAGTTTGAAATGTTCAAATTGACAAGAGGGAGTTCGATTATATATGACATGATTGAACTGGTTAATTATATTTGATATGATTAACTTTATGTATGAGATACATTAATTAGAGGAAATTGGATATAAATATGATTTATATCTAGTAGAGGAGAAAATACTATGGTTGATATGTGATATTAAACTATAGGTTAATGAATATAATATGATTATATTTATTATTTTATTTTGACAATTATAGGATAATTGTGCACACCATTTTCTCTGTAACCGTGCGTTAGTGGGAAGTTCTAATAAGTTTTTGTAACTGAAGAATAAAATGAAAATCGTTTTCATTTTGCAAAGATCACGGAATTCGCTCAAGTGAAGTGTATGTTGCCCATCGCTTAGTAAAATCAGAGACAATACGATAGCTAGAGTTTACCATACGATCGCTTACAGCGCGCACTTCTTTCTAAATGATCGCCTACGTTTTACCAAACGATGGCTTAGTGCCGAACATTTACTAAACGATCGCATAGAAAATCGCTGTCTTTTTACTACACAAACGTGTACACTATTCTAAACGATCAAGCATTTTGTCTATACGATAGACTAAGCCTTCTCCCACTTGCTTGATCATTATATACGATCTTCTTTTCCTCCTCCTGTAACGTCCCAAATTTTTGTTCCTATTATACTTTCGGTAATTTCTAGTATTGAAGGGAATTTTTGGAATTTTGGAAATTTAATTGGATTACTGAGTTGTAATTACTAATAAAAGAATGTTTCAATTTAATTGTTTAATCAGAGAAAATTATGAAATTTGAACTTTTGTCATCTGAATTTGATTTTGGAGTTATTGTCGAAAATTGAAGTCATTTTGAGGAAAAGTGGTTGAGTTTTGAATTGGACGTTGTTGGAGAAAAAAAAGAAATAAATAAATATTGAAGAGAAGAAATAAAATAACATAAGATAAAATATAATAGAATAAAATAAAGTATTTTATTTTATTTTTATTTTATATTTTTATTTTCTTCTTCTTCTTCTTCTCTTCCCCACCTCTCTCCTTTCGCCTCACGCCAACACCCCCTCCCCTTGATTCCATTTCTATATCGCAGTCGAACCCTCGCCAGCAAGTCGCGTTCACCCGTGACCCAACCAAGTTGCGTTCGCTCGTGACCCAGCGCCGTCGTCCCTCCTCGCGTCTCAGCCACGCCACCCAACATTCCACTCACCAAACAGCCCAGCCGCGCGACCCGCTGTTCTGCCCCATTCGCTGACACCAGAAGTTGCCGCCCCAGCTTGGCCAACCATTCGCTCGCCCAGCCAACCTCCCAGATGTGAAGCCGTGCCACGTCGCCGCTCGTCAAGATCCTCTGTCACATATCTCCTCTGCCACGCGACCTTCTGCACACCGACCTCACCAGATCCGTCATCGTTGTTCGCATTCGTCCGGCACCGCCCCGCCCCTATCGTCGTCTTGGGTGCTGTCAGATCTGTTTGGGTAAGTTTTGTGCTATTTTCAATTGGATTTCTTGGCCAATGGTGTTTTACTTCAATCTATTGATACGCATTTGTTTGGGTTTTAAAATCGAGTTTTGGAGAAGCGTTGGAGTTAAAAGTATGCTGTCAAGAGGATTTGGAAATGGTTTCAACAAGTTTTTGGGTAAGTTTTGGGGTCTTTGTTGATCATTTTTGGATACCCACTAAGTAATGGCTTATTTATTGATTCAATTGTGATATAGAAGGTTGGAATTGAAGGTTCAAAGCGGTTGTCCATCAAGAGTAAAGGTTGAATTTATGACTAGAATTGTCGGGTTGTATTGATTTTGTAGCATGAGGTGATGTTCGGACCAACACACTTTGGATAAGATTATTGGGAATTATTTGGTTAATTTGGTTATTGGAACTAAGCTCTTTTTATTAATTGTAAATTTAGATTATGTTTAGGCATGATTCAAGATTCATCTAAGCTAGGAGAAAGATTAATTTGCTTGTCGCTTAGAAATAATTTTGAGTAAGTGATGACATAAAATTAGCCGTCAAAGACTTAATGACTAAAATTAAGGTGAACGCAATATGCGATGCATGTCTTAGGTTATGTGTTTATCATCATGCGTCGGTGGTCATGCGTTGGAATGAAAATATGTGTTACTCTTATATGCGACCACCATGCATTCCTGTCACAAGTTTTCTTGCACTCATGCCAAGTATAACACGAACGCAAGTTTCTCGGGTGATCCGAGGTCAAACTCAGGGACTTGTAACTAAATGTATGCGGTAATGTGTTTGCGGCAAATAAATAAAAGAATGATGGGGGGTTTTAAGCTATAAACTACTCAACTGTTGACGCGTAGTAAAATGCATGGAAAATAGATAAAATGTGAGGATGTCTTCATCGCAACCCTAGGCTTAACCGCAAGGGCAACCTTAGCCAACGCAAGTTATGCGATCATGCTACACACACTTGAGTAAAATGTGAGGATGTCTTCATCGCAACCCTAGGCTTGACCACAAGGGCAACCTCAGCCAACGCAAGCTATGCGATCATGCTACACACACTTGAGCCTAATTCTAGAACGCATGCGATGTATATGCGACGTGTCGAGAGGCCTTATTTTTAAGTCTCTTTTCCTGCTCATGTACTTCCATACATAAACAAGATGATCGCATACCACCGTATCCTACTTCTTGGACGTATGCAATATCCTCTCCGTAGGGTGCATACGCTGTGTAATAGCAAACGAAGCTTATCTCTAAGTTCCCCATTCTTACTTATGTATTCCAATCCGCTCTCTCGAGTCTTAGATTTGGTTTTTAGACTACTCTCCCAAGTATGCCTAAATGATGAATGATGCGCTCATAAGACAAGGTAACCGCATAAACTTGGCTGACATAAGATTATTCCTATCTCTAGTGAATACTTGCTTATATTGCTTAATGCGCCAACCACTTACCCTCCCAGGCAGTTAGTTGTTGCTGACTTTACTCATAAACAAGCGTTGCATCCGCCTATAGACAGGCGTTGCTACAGCTTCACACTACACAAATAAGGTTTTCTCACAACACTCACGCAACGCACACTTCCCGGTGGTTTGCTACATGCTTCGTATTCCTATGCCGCATGATTAAGTATGTGATACTCTAACAATCTCACTAAGTGATGCAATGAAGATTAAGGATGCTAAGTAAATGAAGATGGAGATGGAATCGAAAGAAATATAGAAATGCATTGATCACAAAATGTATTAATTTCTTAAGCCAAAATGTAATACAATACAATATAAGAAAAGAAAAGAAGAGAAATGGAAAAAGCTAGCTGGAAGCAATGTCTTGCTTCCAGCAAATATGTGTCAAGGCTGTCGGTGGTGCCATAGAAGGACGGTGAAGCTGACTCTCTCGAGATCTAACTCCGACGAAGGCTCCAATCGTCACTCGGAATGGATGAAGGAGATGAAGAACTCTAAAGCTTTCTTCTAACGCTTTGGTCTGGATCACAAGGATCCACTCGAAGGTAGAAACTTGGATTATTTGAAATTCTGTTCATCGGCTTCTATTTATAGAGCTTGATCACCGATAGCATTAATGGACCTGTCTGATTCTGACATTCGCGGTGCGTTGGTCCTTTTCTGAATCCCTGTTGCTAACGGCGTGGTAGGTGAAATGTCAACATCATCTTTTGATTCTCCCGAGATATGCGTTAATGTTTCCATTCCACCAACCTTGCGTTCATCCCACTATTATGGTTATCATTGTGTAGCCGCAATCTTACAATGACCGCATTCACTTGATTATCGCAACTTCTACACGATGACCGCAATCGCTTGACAATCGCAACTTCTATGCGATAGACGCATACGGTTGATTACCGCAACACCCATGCATTGAACGTATGCGTTCGTCTTTGCGATGGAGAAATTCTCCGCATGCGGTCGTCTTTGCGATAGCCCGGCTATCGCGTATGCCTCTGCTTCCTGCGTTAGCTACAAAGATAGACAATTGAATGCATAATAACGCATAATAATGGGTTAGTTGAGATTCTTAATGCTGATGGTCACAAACTCATTTTCTCATGAATTCCTAACATAATCGTCGCATATTCTGCTTAACAACCTTCATAATTCTAAATAAAAGGCCTAAGATGATGTGCATTTCTGCATGTCATCAGTAAGTAATCTTACTACTAGAACTATCCACGGGCTAGACACTAGATATATGCTAGGATAATAGATGAATATCAGGATAGAACGATAGCATGATAAACGAATAGTATAGTATGACCGATATATGTTCTTGTATGAGAATATAAAAGATTTATTTGTGCACGTAGATATTTGCATGCTAGTAAGAGATGATACCTGATTCACTGAGGTTGTATTTGATATGAGGATATTGAGGCGTATATGCATGTTGTATAGCCATGATGTTGAGAGGTATATGTATGTTATAAAACCATATTGTGATAATTGTGATGTTGAAACTGTGATAATGTCTTTACTGATTAGTTAGATGCCCACTAGGTATTATGTTTCCTTCGGGATTCATCAGATTGTGTTTCCTTCGGGATTCACCAGATTTTGTTTCCTTCGGGATTCACCAAATTGTGTTTCCTTCAGGATTCACCAGATTGTGTTTCCTTCAGGATTCACCAGATATTGTGTTTCCTTCGGGATTCACCGGATTGTGTTTCCTTCGGAATTCACCAGATATTGTGTTTCCTTTGGGATTCACCAGGGGTTGTGTTTCCTTTGGGATTCACCAGGGGTTATGTTTCCTTCGGAATTCACCATAGGTAGTGGGCATACTTAACTATAGTAAGATAGAAACCAGTTTTCATATATGTATGTGTCTATGAGGACTAGAGCAGTTTTTATGTTCCGCCAGAGGTAGGCATCTAAAGGGCATAGATGCCTAGCCCGACCCCAGTAGTGGGGCTACTTACTGAGTATTTTATACTTATTCTTTCTCATGTTGTTGTTTCAGGTAAAGGTAGAGATGCACCGATGATTGACAAGCGGAATCCGTGATCGAGCCACTGGGACCAATTTTATACTTCCGCTCATGATATTTATATTTCTTTTCATGTTTTTTTTTCAACTTTCAGTTTTGATGTTTGAAACTTACTATTAAGAATTGTTTTCAGACTTATTTGATCTCATTTATGATTTATGGGTATCCTATTGTTTATTTTAATATTTGAATTTAATGAAGGACTTTGATCTTACCTTATTTATTTAGCATTTATTTCACCATAAAAGGGTGTCGTTTTAAGTTCCATGCATGCACGTATTTAGTAACGGCCTAACTTGAGTCCTAGGGGGTCGGGTCGTTACAGTTGGTATCAGAGCCCATATTTTGGGTTCTGTAGACTGACTTACTATGTAAGTCCAGATTGTCCCTGTGGCCCATGAACGTATTCCTCGTCATCGCCAAATATGTCTTATCAATTACAAGTTTTATGATAGTTGTGCATTAAAATATTTGTTTAGCTTAAATGCACCAGTTATGTTCTAATGCTAGGTCAATGACTTATTAGAAGTTATTATAAGAGGATTATCAGGTACAACACTACAAAAGGAGAAAAATAAAACAGTGTAAATTATGAGGTCACTTTGCACTAGTTTATCTCATGGAAATTATGTTAGAAACGAACAAATATATATACCTCAGTTCAGAGATGTTAAAGGTTGATGAAACTATGTAGAGTTATGATAATTTAGGATTGAAGGTATTTAAATGTTTAAGCTAAGGAATAAAATTGTCTTGATAAGAATTCATTAAGGACTAGTGTTATGTTTTGTGGTGCAATTGGAGACAGTATAAATAAATTCCTTCATAGACCACATTGTTGAAAATAAGGTTAAAAAAATTTTTATGGATAAAAAGGGCAAGAAGAAGAGAATATGGATTTATTAAAGGTTTTGAGATATTAAAACCCCAATATTTCGAGAAGAATTTTAGAAAGGATTCATAAGTCATAATCACTTGGGTAATACTACGACTTGATGGACTAGGTAAAGTATGTGTAATGATATGAAGAATTCTTTTGGAATATCTAGCTAAGTTGATGTCATTAAAGGAAGCTAAAATAGTTGGACATGACCTTGGACTTAAAGGGGATAAAGCAAGATATCATTTGTTTAGGTTGAAGGATTATTTTAGTATACCTAGACTAAACCTAGAGCCTTATTGTGATGAGGAGATCCAAGTTAGGAAAATTTGAAGAAACAAAAGTCTTTTGGAGTTTAAAAGTATGCAAATTGGCAAAGAAGAATTCTACAAGATGGAAATTCTTAGTGAGAGAGATAAGATTTATGGAGGAGTTAAGTAAGAGATAATTTAGTAAAGAGATTATGTTCAACTTGGAAAGTGGAAAAAAAAAAGGGAGGTGTCTTGAATTTAGTGGTTTTATCAAAGATAAGTGTGAATGAGAGAAAAGTATCCAAGAAAGTTTACTCTTTTGGAAAGGGAAAGAAATGTAATGTGTTCAAACCTCTTAGTTGAGTATGGTTCGGAGGCTTGATATGAGGGGTTACAAGGTATTTGTTCTGGTGTAAAAGAAGAATACTTCATTATCATGTGGAACTTTAGGACAATATGTGTTAGATGGAAAGATAGCTTATGTAGGTAATTGGTATGGAACTTTGTTTTAACACAAGAATTTGTTACCAAAATAAAAGATTGAGAAGAGATAAGCTAAATTGGAGTTACTAGTAACAGTAGATGTTCAAGAACTATTGACATGGTATGTTGAGGCTTCGTTAGTTAATAGGTAAATCATTGAGGGCATTAGTAAGATTTAAGGGATTTTGACATAGTGTGCAATTTCGAAACATGAACTAACAAGACCATCAATTTGATTGAAAAAGGAAATTATCCAGCTCGAGGTAGACAAAAGTGGTATATGCACAAAAGTAAGTAAGTTGGATTTTCCAATGTCACCATTGGCAATGAGTTAACTAGCTCTAGGAAGTATGAGTAAATCAAGCTATGACTTATGAATCAAGAAGGTTTTATCATAAAGATTGGCTTCAAGGATCAATTACGGTTATTATGAGTTTATGGAAATGTGTTATTAATTGACTGATGCTTTAGCATCCAGGGACTTCCAAACCTCATTTTTCAGATGGAATTTTAGACTCATCCATAACAGGGTCTAAGTAATGATATGTGATTTTTTTAAGGCTAAAGAATAATATAAGAATTGGCTCAAGCAAGTTTTATAGCCCATGACAGTATAGAGCCTCATGATGAGTTTCTCATGAATGCGAGACTTAATTAGACATAGTTATTCTCAGACATGTAAACCCTAAGAAATACATCACAGTTGACTTGTTCTATTACATTTCTTTAAATGACACATTATATAGTATAACCAGTTTCTCCACCGCTTGTACGAAGATTTTCCTATGATAGTATGGTAGGTTCAGATATATATTTTTAGTGGATGAGACTTTCTTAAGCTCACGATAGTTTCACAGTTCTCAACGTGAACGTGTTAAAACGTTGTTGATTTTCAGCATCTTAAGTTTCATAGTTATATATGGAAGGGGTTGACACACCTCTTTTGATACTAGTTTCAGTTATGCCAAACGGTGACGAGCCTCGTTTACATCTAGTTTTTGGAAGAATCTCCAGTTAGCATTGGGTACTCGATTGGATTTTAGTACAACTTTTCACCCACAGACTGGTAGTAAAAAAAAACATTTGAACCAGACATAGGAGGATATGTCGTACACTTGTCCATTAAAGTTTTCAGGGAGTTCAGACTCTCACCTGCATTTAATGGGATTTACTTACAATAACAGCTACCAGTCTACTATTGGAATGTCACCATCTGAGGCCCTATATGAAAAGAGTTACAAGTCTCCTGTATGTTGGGATAAGGTAGGGGAGAGGAAGTTGCTAGGGCCTGAGCTAGTACATACCACAAATGAGGAAATACAGAAGATCAGAGCTCGTATGCAAACGGCTCAGAGTAGGCAGAAAAGTTATTGCTAATGTTAGGCATAAGGACCTAGAATTTTAAACTGGTGGTAAAGTGTTCTCGAAGGTGGCATATATGAGAGGTGTTCTGAGGTTTGGAAGGAAAGGGAAGCTAAGTCCGCGATTCATTGGACCTTTTGAGGTCTTGAAGTGAGCTAGTCTTGTAACTTATCGGTTGGCATTGCCATCGTCACTCTCTTCAATTCATAATGTTTTACATGTTTCGATGCCGAGGAATTATGTAAGAGATCTGTCACATGTGGTGGACTATGAACCATTACGGTTGAATGACAACTTGAGCTACGAGGAGAAACCTATAGAGATTCTCGCCAGAGAGGTAAAGACATTGCACTATAGGGAGATTGCATTTGTGAAAGTTCTGTGGCAGAATCACCAGCTCGAGGAAGCCACTTGGGAATGAGAGGATGAGATGAGAGCCCAGTACCCGGAGCTTTTTCAGTAATGAACTTTCGAGGATGAAAGTTCTTTAAGGAGGGTAGAATGTAACGTCCCAAATTTTTGTTCCTATTATACTTTCGGTAATTTCTAGTATTAAAGGGCATTTTTGGAATTTTAGAAATTTAATTGGATTAATGATTTGTAATTACTAATAAAATGATGTTTTTTAATTGTTTAATCAAAGAAAATAGTGAAATTTGGACTTTTGTCATCTGAATTTAATTTTGGAGTTATTGTCAAAAATTGAAGTCATTTTGGAGAAAAGTGGCTGAGTTTTGAATTGGAAATTATTGGAGGAAAAAAAAAGAAAAAGTTAATAATAAGTGTTGAAGGGAAGAAATAAAATAACATAAGATAAAATATAATAGAATAAAATAAAGCATTTTATTTTTTTTATTTTATATTTTTATTTTCTTCTTCTTCTTCTCTCCCTCACCCCCCTCCTTCCCTCTCCGCCAACACCCCCCTGATTCCATCTCTATATCGCAGTCAAATCCTTGCTAACAAGTCTCGTTCACCCATGACCCAGCCAAGCTGCGTTCGCTCGTGACCCAGCACCGTCGTCCCTCCTCGCGTCTCAGTCGCGCCGCCCAACGTTCCACTCGCCAAACAGTCGAGCCACGCGACCCGCTGTTCCACCCCATTCGCTGATGCTGGAAGTCGCCGCCTCAGCCTGGCCAGTCGTTCGCTCGCCCAGCCAACCTCCCAGATGCGAAGCCGCGCCACACCGCCGCTCGTCCAGATTCTCCATCACATATGTCTTTTACCACGCGCCCTTCTGCACACCGACCTCACCAGATCCGTCGCCGTCGTCCGCGTTCATCAGGCGCTGTCCCACCCCTATCATCGTCTTGGGTGCCGTCAGATCTGTTTGGGTAAGTTTGTGCTATTTTTAATTGGATTTCTTGGCCGATGGTGTTTTGCTTCAATCTATTGATACGCATTTGTTTGGTTTTAAAATCGAGTTTTGGAGAAGCGTTGGAGTTAAAAGTATGCTGTCAAGAGGATTTGGAAGTGGTTTCGACAAGCTTTTAGGTAAGTTTTGGGGTCTTTGTTGATCATTTTTAGATACCCACTAAGTAATGGGTTATTTATTGATTCTATTGTGATATAGAAGGTTGGAATTGAAGGTTCAAAGCGGTTGTCCATCAAGAGTAAAGGTTGAATTTGTGACTAGAGTTGTTAGGTTGTATTGATTTTGTAGCATGAGGTGATGTTCGGACCAACACACTTTGGGAAAGATTATTGGAAATTATTTGGTTAATTTGGTTATTGGAACTAAGCTCTTTTTATTAATTATAAATTTGGATTATGTTTAGGCCTGATTCAAGATTTTCTAAGCTAGAAAGAAGATTAATTTGCTTGTCGCTTAGACATAATTTTGAGTAAGTAATCTTACTACTGGAACTGCCCACGGGTCAGACACTAGATATATGCTAGCATAATAGATGAATATCAGAACAAAACGATAGCGTGATAAACGGATAGTATAGTATGACCGATATATGTTCTTGTATGAGAATCTGAAAGATTTATTTGTGCACGTAGATACTTGCATGCTAGTAAGAGATGATACTTGATTCACTGAAGTTGTATTTGATATGAGGATATTGAGGCGTATATGCATATTGTATAGCCATGACGTTGAGGGGTATATGTATGTTATAAAACCATATTGTGATAATTGTGATGTTGAGACTGTGATAGTGTCTTTACTGATTAGTTAGATGCCCACTAGGTATTGTGTTTCCTTCGGGATTCACCAGATTGTGTTTCCTTCGGGATTCACCAGATATTGTGTTTCCTTCGGGATTCACCAGATTGTGTTTCCTTTGGGATTCACCAGATATTGTGTTTCCTTCGGGATTCACCAGGGGTTGTGTTTCCTTCGGGATTCACCAGATGTAGTGGGCATACCTAACTACAATAGGATAGAAACCAGTTTTTCATGTATGTATGTGTCCATGAGGACTAGAGCAGTTTTTATGTTCCACCAGAGGTAGGCATCTAGAGGGCATAGATGTCTAGCCCGACCCTAGTAGTGGGGTTACTTACTGAGTATTTTATATTCATTCTTTCTCATGTTGTTGTTTTAGGTAAAGGTAGAGATGCATCGACGATTGACAAGCGGAATCCGTGATCAAGCCACTGGGACCAGTTTTATGCTTCCGCTCATGATATTTATATTTCTTTTCATGTTTTTTTTTCAACTTTCAGTTTTGATGTTTGAAACTTACTATTAAGAATTGTTTTCAGACTTATTTGATCTCATTTATGATTTATGGGTGCCCTATTGTTTATTTTAATATTTGAATTTAATGAAAGATTTTTTATCTTACCTTATTTATTTAGCATTTATTTCACCATAAAAGGGTGTCGTTTTAAGTTCCATGCATGCACGTATTTAGTAACTGCCTAACTTGTGTCCTAAGGGGTCGGGTTGTTACACCTTCCCTCTACCAAATTCGAACAGAGCCCACTCTTTGGATTCTCACACCAAGAATACTGAGGATTCCAAGTGGTGGTGTCATCCCCATCTTCCTTCTATTTGTGTAGAGACCGTTCGTGGTAGACAATCGGGTGTTGGTGAACGATAACTTGACGTTCCAGCGAGAGCACCTGTTCCCTTGAAGAGAGCGAGATTTGTCGAGGAGAAAAGTTCTTCAACTGGTAAGTTTGTTTGTTCTCTTGTTATTTATTCTTAAAGCATGTCGGTAATTTATAGTTTGATGCATATCTATTGTTTGAATGAAATGTGGTAATTCTGTCACAATGTCTTTGAAAAGATCCGCTTCCACTCAGAGGTACTCTCGTATAAGAGTTCCTTTAGGTTGAACATAGGAGAAGTAGAGTCAACAGCTATATCATTTCAACTAGCAGATCATTCTCTTACTTACTCTTGTGGTGTAGTAGAGGACATGCTAGTTAAAGTCGATAAGTTTATTTTTCAGGAAGACTTTATAGTGCTTGACATGGAGGAAGGAAGATCGTTCTTGGCTACTAGTAGAACCCATATTGACGTGCAGGAGGGTAAGTTGGCCTTTATGTTTAATGATCAGAAGGTAGCATTTGATATTTACAAGTCCCTTAAAAACCAGGATGAATTAAGTCAATGTTATAGGGTAGATAATATTGATGAGTATGTTGCACGTAAGAATACTCATATCTTCTCTGATCCTCCTAAGAAATTTTCTTTGGATAATTCTGATCTTAAGAAAATTGAGCTGTTGAAAATTGATTTTATATCTGCTAATTCTGAAGTTGGTTTGGATTGTGTTTTTGTTGATAGAAATTGTGTTTTTTTTATCCTATTTATGTTTCTATTAAAGATAATTTTGAGAATATCTTGTTGGAAAATTTGAATAATGTGACTCTGGTCAATTGTAATACTGCTAATTATTTATGTAAATGCCATTGTGTGCAAGAATCGTTGATTTCAGGTGGTCCAATGTAGGAAATAGTGAAATCATCTTGAGATCCTGCTTGACTTGTGAGCTCTGTCTAACTAATAGACATTAAACTTAGCGCTTCTTGGGAGGCAACCCAAGTGTTTTTAGTTTTTTCTACTTAGTTTGTTGTGTTTTTTATTAGGATGGAGAGCTATCTCATGATTTTCCTTTGTGATTCCCAGGATTGTGATGATGCCCAAGTACACTCAAAGTACTAGTCCGCCATCCAAATTAGTGGATCGCCGCTTATGCATAGGCTTGTATCATTTATCTATTGTGATTTGTTCTATTTTTCATATGTTGGGGACTACATAATTTTAAGTTTGGGGTGCAGGGCATACGGAGTACTTGGTACTTGTGCTTGTGTTGTCTATTTAACTAATATGCATATTAATTTGATTTGAATGATTTGTGCATGTTAATTTGTTGACTAAATATTTTGAGTAGCTGAATATTGGAGTTTTTTTTTTTTTTTAATTTTAAGTGAGAAAAGATGATTTTATGCTTTAATTGAGAAATTCTACGAGTATGTAATGACTATGACTACTTGTGAGCTATTCTAAATTTGTATATTAGATGATCTACTATGGAAATAGGATATCATACTCCTAAATTAGTTATATTTAAGTCCCTCTTTGGATCCTTTGTATATTTGAGCACGTAGCTATTTTCTTTTGGTTCTTTTTAGTAAAGCATGTGTTTACTTGAAATAATCAAATTGTCATCTCGAAAGGTCCTGATATGAGTTAGAAAATTATGTATGTATTATTTAGTTCTGTTACTAGATTGTGTGGAAAAGAAAAGTATGATCGGAAAAAAAAATGGAAAAATGGAAAAAGAAAAATAGTTTTTAAAGAAGATTAATCCTCCTTCCAAGTGAGTAAGTTTAGGCACTTCAATTGAGATATTGCTCATAGTTTGTTGTCTCCATGCACTCCATAGTTGTCAAGTCAAAACGGAGGTGGCGTGTCTCGAAAAGTTCTTCTTTTGCTTGGAAAAAAAAAAGAATAAATTATCGATCTAGTTGTCTTTTTGTTACACAAACGAATAAAGAAAAATCTAATGAGTTTCACTGAACCAAAGTAGGGAAAAAACTGAAGAGATTCATTTAAAATCATGACAAGCTAGTTAGGACCTCATTGAAAATGCTTGCGCGCACACACACAGGACGACCTTGAAATCTCTTAATGGTATGATGTGCTTGAAATGTTTCTGCTAATGGCTCTAATATATTTATTTGGAATGGTGAGGTTTTGAGTCACTTGTATACTTGTTTGAATTTTCCTATAATCTTGTTCTTTCTTTGCTCAGGACTAGTAAAGTTCTAAGCTTAGGGTGGTGAAAGGCACCTAAAAAGTGTTTTTCTTATCTTCATATTTGGAGCTAATATTGCTAGTTTGTGTGCTTTGACATGGTTAAATTAGTTAATTTCAGAAAATTGAGTCACGAAAGCAATTCAAGCTTAATTGGACGAAAATTGATGAAAATTTCTAATTACAAAGACTCTAAGACCAACCATGCAAAGAGAAATGGAAAAACGAGGTCAAAAAAATCGCTAAGTATAAAAAACAGGGCAGCGTAAAGCGTAGCATCGCTATGCTGCCCCGTTATGTTGAAGACTCGAGAGACAAGAACAGAGGAGCATCGCAATGGTACCTCAGAGCGTCGCTACGCTCCAAAAAGAAGGATGCGTGTCACTCCGCCTATTTAGACAGCGCCGCAACTCTATCTCAAAGTGTTGACGCTGCAACAACTTCTTTAAACAATAGGTTTTTTGCCGATTGAGGGACAACAGTTTTTCTCTTAGATTTCGACCTAAAAGAAAAAAGAGACGTATGAGCAAGAGAGCTGTTGTTGGACATCGATTCAGAGCTCAACGACGAGAGTCAAAAGATTAAGATTGCAACACGATGACGATGAAGGGAGATCGAGATTACCTATTTATCTTTCTTTCTTGCATTCCATGACAAATCTCTATATTAGATCTATCATTTTGACAATCATGAGTAGCTAATCCTTTGAATTCTAGGGTGTTGTTCATGTTATGAATTCATATTGAACTGATTATTAACTTTATTATCATATAGGAGTTGAAATTGAAGGATGCAGCATTGGTGTAAATATTAGGAAGAAATTCAAATTTGTACATTCATGCTAGAATTGATTAAGCTTGACAAAGGATGTCCAGAATTTAGACTTCCAAGCTCATTCAATATAATTAATCGATTTGTTTGTTAATAACGGGTTAAAAATTCATAACAGAACGACATCCTAGAATCGTTTTCTCATTGAATGATATCTAATTAATTGAATTGTTTTACATAGCTTCAACAACGAACCTTTTTGTCAAGTATCCAAATAAAATTAGCAAGTACATAACAATAACTAATAAAAAAACTTTTCAACACCAATCTTTGAGGACAATACCCCATTCGGGATTTATTACTGCGATACATATGCTTACGTGCTATCAGTCATCTACTTGTCATAACACTACTTAGAAGTCAATTTTCATCTTTCTCGAAAAGGTGTTTATAGTCTTAAAGAAATTGATTTTTATTTTTTCTGACAAGATTCAGTAACCTAAGGAGGGTCGACCTCATCTTTATGGAGTTTGATAGGTAATCCTAGGAATAGTACAGTGTTAGTCCCCCAAAAGAGATTGGTTTCGACATAATTGAACATGGAGGAATCGCTAACTCGACCCTATTGCCAGGATGTCATGGGCCAACCTCAAGATAATCTAAGAACCACCTTGGAATGTCACCAAAGTAACTCTAGAGTCTAGAGTACTATCTAAAGAAGTACCTTAAATCAATATTACATATTCAATGGGTCAATCTTCGAGAACCTTACATGGACATAGGTAAAAAGCTCAACCTTACTGAGACTTGACAAAGAATGTCATAGTGCAGATTAGAGAAATTATAATCCCAAATTGGGTTTCAAGCATTTAGCTCGTAACAACTCAAACACTTAACCACGGTTGGTAGTAGGGGCTAATGTTATGAGTGAATTTGAACATGATGAAATAGGCCAAAGGCTGGAAAAAGACTTGAGAAAATAAGTTTGAGAAAAAGTGGACTTGGGTACAATTTAGCCTAGAGTCAACTAACATTAGGCTAATTAAGATTTAATCCTAACCTGCTCAATATTAGGGAAAACTTATATTCTGATCCTAAGTTATAATACATTATTATAACTTTATATGAGGTAATTAAAATTTTTAATTTCATCTCCATTCTATAGTTTTTCATCTCCGACTTTGACATCGGAGCCATTTTTCTTTGTTTTACTGATCATCTCTTCTTCAAATTATAAATTTTCCACTATAGTCACTTGAATGACATTAACATGTTTTGTTTATGAAATTTGGTTGAATTGAAATATTATCGTCGGAAAAATGAAGGACATTATAAGTAAATGGTGAGAAAATGTAAAATTTTCAAGAACGTATAAATAAAAACAAATGACTATGGAAAATTACGTGAATTTAAAAAAAAAACTCGTTTTATTTTTTAAATTTGACTAAAATCTTAAATGTTATATCGAAAAACACAATTTCGAAAATTAAAAAAATAAATAAATGGTTATAAAACAAGATCTAAATTTAAAAGTTCTATTTTTGAAAAATTGGAATTTGGGTTTAACCAACAAAACTAAATAAAGTATAATAATTCAAAGTTTGCTATTCAATCTGCTTACATAGTCTAATGTGAAAAAAGGTTTGAGAAAAGAAAAGCTAAAATGAGAAATAAAGAAATTAACTACCAAAAATGGGGCAGTTTTTTTTTTGTCCCCTTTAGCAGCCACAAGTCAGGACAGTTATTATGGTTGAGAAGAGTGCTTAATTAATAAAACATAGATCCCTCATCCCTTCAACTATCCACCTTCAATACATATTAAAAAAAAATTAAAATCATTATTCTTTTATTTTGTTATAATGATATTGCATCTAAAACAATTCACAGAATCAAAGCAACTTTAAACTTAATAAAATTTTCATAATATTTGGTTCAATAATGGGTGTATAAACACCTTTTAGTAGATGAAATAATTTTAACTAGTTAAATTATATTCAGATTCATTCATAATATAAGATATTAATTAATATATTATATATTTTCATTACAAAATATAAGTTTCAAGATAGTATTAATTTTTCATTGACATGTTCATATTTTCATCGAAATTTTCACATTTTCTTGAATTCGACATCGACATAAGAGGTGAATCGATGTTTTCATTATATCATAGAAAAATCATGAAATATAAAAAATAAATAACAAAATATCATTAATGTAAATATAATATAAATAATAGACATGTTATTTTGTTTTAAAAAAAAACATAAGAGGTTTATTTATTTATTTTAGTTTAGTTTAAGTTTTTATAATTTTTCAGAAATAAGACTTCACCTTTTCATCGATATTTTTATCTGCATTTTCATAAAATTAAGATATCGATATTTTTGTCGACGTCGACATTTTGAACCTTGATTTCAACTACTAAAGTTTTGTAAGGAAAAAAACAAACTTTATATTAAGTTTATTGTTTAGATCATAAATATTAATGACAATATAGAAAGCGTTCTTGAGATTAAAATTAATAGGCATTTCTTCAAATGGTCAATAAATTAAGAGGTAGAAAATCAAATTAGAATTGTTATTGGTGTTTATCTACTAAGTTATACTTACATTTACTGTGGGTAGTGATATTATTTTTACTATAATAAATTTGGCTATGTTATTAAGTTTAATTATTATTCATCATATTTATTACTTTGAAATAACTTATATATTAGAAATATACATGAATTAAATAAAGGACTTGTATATTATATAAATAAGAAATAGAGGACTTGTATAAGACGATAAATTATTATATTGTATTATAAAATTATTATCATATTTGGAAAAAAAATTAAATATAAAGTTTAATTACATAGAATTTTGCTAAAAAATTATACTAGATTTTGAGACTCTTACTTTACATTCTAGAGTGATCAAAATTGTAAATTAATTTTTGAAAAAGAAGTATCTAAATTTTTATTTTGGGTTAAATAGTTTTTAACATATTCAGTATTTCTTTAAAATTTATGAACATATCAATCACAATTTTTAATTGGGTCTAAAAGATCAATAATTTTTTTTTACAAAAACATTAAATAGGTTAAAAATTTAAAAACATCTTAATTGAACTTCTAGAAACAACTTATTGAGCATTTTGAAAGTTCAAGAACTAATTAAATACAAATTAAAAATTTAAACATCTATTTAATAGGATCGTTCAAGTTCAAGAGACTTAAACTTACCATTTAACTTTTCTCCGAATATTTAAAGTACTACAAACAAGAAAAAAAGAGAGAAAACAAAATAATAGAAATTTGGTTAAAAAAACATTTTTGATCCCAATAAAACTAAAATTTAGTCATTGTTCGTCCATGTTCATAGACTAAACACCAGTATATTAACAAATTGATTATTGTATGTTTGTAGATAAATTATAACAATTTACCCATCATGAAATATATTATTAAAACTAATTGAGATTGTTTGTCTATGTAGATCGAAAATTGATTAGAAACCAAATATTCTATAAAGAATGAACCATTACACAATAAAATTTTATATTTAATTTTAATGGGAGTTTTTCGTAGTATAATAGTGTAAGAAAATTTTATATTTAATTTTAATGAGAGTTTTTCGTAGTATAATAGTGTAGGAGATTTGTGTATAATAGTGTAGGAGATTCAAACCACAAACTTTTTGGTCGCTAATACATATTTGAAACGCACTTAAAACGTGTGTTATTTGCCCTTAATTTAGGATATTTTATAATATAATTTTGTTAGATCTTATGTGTTTGTTAGTGGATTTTAGGTTTATGTTCAAGAGAAGATTCAATACTAGAAAGAGCCTAAAAATGTCCAAATAAGTCAAACTCGAGCCATACATTGAAAGCTGGAAAGAAAAGAGGAAAACAAAACATGAAGTAGTTGAAAATAGGGTAGTGTCGCACTTAGCGCAGCTGTACTGACCCTCGACACTTTTTCCCGAGAGGTAAGGGAATTATGTTGCACCGTTGTGCTCATCAGAGTGCAGCACTACACTTTGGTAGACACAGGCAAAGCTTGTGTTATCCAAGAGCGTCGTGGTGCCAGGTTATTTTTGAAAAAAAAAAATCTCCACTTTTGAAAGATCTTGCCTATTTAACCTAGGTTTTTTGGCCAGCTACCACATTAAGAGTTTTTAATCCCTAGAGAGATGGTTTTGAATAGAATATGAAGTTGCCATGATGTCGAAGTGACGGGAGATCATGGAAGGATCAAGTTTATCAAGGAGACGCGACTAGAACACTGGATAACTCTTCTTTTCCCTTATGTACCTTAGTTTATTTTTTGTATTATGGCATTCTAACGTTGGTCCTGTCTATAGAAGTCATGTTAGGTTAAACTTGTCATAGTTTTAAGGTAGATGAATTTTTAAGGTTAGTTATGTTGAACACTTTGCTTCTTGAATGTTAATTTGCATTTAGGTTTTCTAGCATGATCATTGTTAATGTTTTTGAATGTGTGTTTGAATGACTCTACGATTGAAATCTTGCTTTGACGAGTAGGCTTTCAATTAGCTTATGCATGGTAGACTATTATTTGAACACCCAGAGAGTAGTCAAATAACGGTAGAGATTATTGAAGAAGTTTCTTAATGCTTTGCTTAATTATCTAGTTTCAATCAACTAGTAATTAAGTAAAAGAAAATGTTGTTTTCAAATATTCAATCCGGATAAAAGACTTCTAGATCTAGATGTTGCGTTAATTACTTCAAGAGTTAAAGTAATTGTGTTTAATAATATCTTTGATAAAATATATTCTCTAAAACGTCTCTTAGATTAGTTTAATTTGATTTTATCAAAGTCGGTCCTCTAAATAAACCTGGAAGAATCTTTGAATAACTAAAAGATTAATAATATAGTTTAACCAAGACCATTTTAAACTATATTATTATTCGACGCGTGCGCTTGCGCGTATCAATACTGAATATTAGTTGAAATTTGCTCTCTTTTAACTTTTATGATATATATTAAGGCAAATTGTATAAAGTACTCTTGATGGTAATTACAATTATACCCTCAAACTTTTAATTGTAAAAACTGAGCCCTCACATTTGAAGGTTCAAGTTCTAAGTCAAAATTTAACACTTGTATACGTTTGAGAGCTCAATTTTTACCATTGAAAGTTTAAGAATGTAACTGCAAGTAGCATCGAACTTTAAGGATAGTTTTTGCAATGGCCCTACATATATATATATATTAAGTGTGGGTGTGTGTATATATATATATATATATATATATATTTAAAGGGGGAAAAAAGGTTAGGAGTAATATGTTAAGGAAAATAGAAAAGAGAAAAAAGAAAAAAAAGAAAGGAAAAGAAAAGACCTGGAGGGAGAGAGGCAAGAAGGGTTGGGTGGGGAGGGGATTGGGACCCACTCACTGAACTTTGGTTTTTCGCTGCAATTCTTTCAACTAAGTTTTTTTTTTTTCGTTCAGGTCAGAGCTTCTTCATACTTCATTCATACAATCTTCTTCTTCTTCTTCTTCATCTTCATCTTCTTCTAAACCCCATCTTCTCTTTCCATTTACATGCTTCTAATCTTCTTTCTTTCTTCTTCATTCACCCTCTTTCTTCTTCTTCTTCTTCTTCTTCTTCTTCTTCAATCAATTCCCTTTCCAACTTCCCCTTTTCTTCATCCACTTTACTGATCTCCATCATTTTACTTCCAATTTCCTACTTCCAACTTCACCCCACATCCCCAATTGCGCTTAACCGACGAGGGTTTCCTCTATTTCCTACTCACTTGCAATTCCCGTCTCTTCCCGTTCTCCTTTCAGGTAGGTGGTTTTCTTTTTGTGTTTTTGTGTTTTTTTCTTTTGTCTTTTTCCAATTCCGAGTTAGGGCTTTGATTTCTCGCGATCATCAATACGACTTTCTCAGCTCGATTTTTCTCTTTTCTCTTTCTGGGGTTTAGTGATTTTAGTTCCTTTGATCTCTAGGGTTTTGGTTTTCGGAGTATAGATCTGGGTTTGCATTCTTATGCTTGTTGGCTCTGTTGTTGATTGAGGAATCCTTCCAAATTAAATGTTACTTAGTCATTGCTGGAATTATGATTTCAGGCTGCTCTACACCCGCAATTTTTCTGCTTGGTGCACGTATTATGTATGTATGTGTGTGTATATATATTCCCCCAAATGGTGCGGCCTTTTAGACTTGATTTGTTCTGAATGACGTGGAAGTATAAATTCTGGGGGATTTTGTATTGGTACAATACCAGAATTCAGCTTCAATTGGAGTGACTGGGGGTTTGGAGCTACAGTTTATAGTGTATGAACCCAACCGGCCTCTGGAGAAATGCAACCTCAGCACAGCTCCAGAATTGATTTAGGTGACTTGAAAGCTCAGATAGTTAAAAAACTTGGAAATGACAGGTCCAAGCGGTACTTCTTTTACTTGAGCAGATTCTTGGGTCAGAAGCTGAGCAAGGTTGAATTTGATAAGGTGTGTGTTCGTGTGCTTGGGAGGGAGAATATTCAGCTCCACAATCAATTGATAAGGTCAATCTTGAAGAATGCATGTGTAGCCAAGACCCCACCATCAATAAATGCTTCAGGACATGCACAATCTGTCCTACAACCTTCAAACATCTCGCCTTGCAGGGATGATGGCCCTGAACAAACTGGATCTGCCTTTCCAAATCAGAATCAGAGTATACCAATTTGGTCAAATGGAGTTCTTCCAGTATCCCCACGGAAGGGTAGATCTGTCTTACGTGGAAAGTTTAGGGATAGGCCAAGTCCGCTTGGTCCAAATGGAAAAATCACATGTCTTTCGTATCAATCAACTGGTACTGAAGATAGCAACAGCAAAGTTATTACAGAGAATGGTAATGTAACCATGTGTGACTATCAGAGACCAGTACAGCATCTCCAAGCAGTAGCTGAGCTACCTGAAAATGACATAGATGGAGCAGTTCACCGGCCATCAGAAAAACCGAGGATACATCCAACGGAAGCAGCTATTCTTGAAGAAGGAGAGGAGGTGGAACAGTCAGATCCCTTAAGCTTCCTGCGAGGTCCTCTACTTCCACCTCTTGGTATTCCATTTTGTTCAGCTAGTGTAGGTGGGGCACGCAAGGCCTTGCCAGTCAACAGTAGTGGCAGTAGTGATTTTCTGAGTTGTTATGACAGTATTGGATTATCTGATTCAGGGACAGTGAGAAAACGCATGGAGCAAATTGCAACTGCACAAGGGCTTGAAGGTGTTTCTATGGAATGTCCTAACATCCTGAATAATACTCTGGATGTGTACCTGAAGCAATTGATAAAGTCTTGCCTTGAGTTGGTGAGAGCAAGGTCTACATTTGAACATACGGGGCATCCGATCCAGAAGCAACAGAATCAAGGGAAGGTTGTAAATGATATGTGGCCTACTAACCACCTACGTGTACAGAACAGCAATGGGAGATCTGAAGTTTTGCAGGAAAAGAGTTTAGAATGCTCAGTGTCCTTGCTTGATTTCAAAGTTGCTATGGAGCTCAATCCAAAGCAGCTTGGGGAAGATTGGCCTTTGTTGTTGGAGAAAATTTGTATGCGTGCCTTTGAGGAATAAGCAGTTGCAAAGGTTTTATTTATTCTACAGCCATCCAAGGCTGGTCTGTTCTGATCCTTAGGGCTTTAAATTTTCCTGGGATGGATGTCTTCCCCTTCTTCCCTTCTTTCTGGGGTATACTTGATCGCTCCCGTTTGGTTCAGGCTCCAAGTTTCCATGCTAAAATATTGTAACATCATTGCCTGCTCCATTGAGGAAGTTGAATTAACTCAACTAAGAAGGGGGGAGCTTTCAGCCAGAATGCCCATAAAAGGTTGTTCTGTTGCATTTTTAGCATTCTTCTTGGCTCCATTTGCCACTACCATGTAACTTAGCTTTTCATGTAACTTATTTTTGAGAGAATCAAAAAAGTTTTGCAGGGATACTGTCATTTTGCTTGTCAGTAAAATATTTTCTTCATTTTTAGCTGAATATGTAGAGTCATATTATGAAGTAAACTTCGAAGTAACAATTGCTGAGTACAATATGAACTTCAGAATCTGTAATGCACAAGGGAAGGAATTTATGAAGCAATCAAGGTGAAGTGGCGAAGTCCATATCAATATGACAGTATCTTTCCTTCTTTACATATCATGTCACAAGCTTTATTTTGACTCCCATAATTGAGGTTTTTTTGGGTTTTTTATTATATAATAACAATATTTTTTTTTCTGGCAGATGCAAGGTTTGTTTCGGGGAAAAAAATTAACTAGGGATAGTTGAGAATTAAGATAATATGTCTGCTAAGAGCCAATTTACTCTGTTACTGATTACATGTATTCTACTTCTGTCAACACAATTGAATATACATTATTTATATGATGTTGATTAAGAAAAAAGAAAGCCTTAATCTTCTTTCTTTGGCTTGGGATTACTTGAACATACTTTCGAGCTTTGAGGAGTGTCTCTCATCTAATTTCTATTATCCTGCTGAATGATCCAAGATTTGGTATAATATGTTGAAAACTTGGTTATTCTGGGCTTAGTGATAACTACAGTCTTTGTTCCTTGCTGTTCATACCAACAGTAGCATTGCTTACTATAAAGGTATGCAGAATTCTTTGAAAAATTTGATATTGACCAGCTGTGCTATCCCTGTTCTGCTTTATCCTGTTTCTTAATTCCCATTGATATGCAGTGTTGGCTTTTGGTTTTCAGGATGATCATGTTGCTTTGTGCAGCAAGAATTCTGGTTTCATTTTACTCATTCAGTATGCCTAGACTTTCTGCTTCATTTAAGTTGATATCTGATGTTAATGTCTCTTGTTTTGTTTGTGGGCTAGAGGAAGCTTTTTGATAGTTGAAAGGGATCATAGTCTCTTACCATAAAAATGGTTGCATGCACCGCAACACCAACTATGAGGAACCCACCAGTCCACATGTGATGATGTGTGAACAATGAAAGTTGTGTACCATAGTTATTAGCTAAGCAAATCTAATGTTTATATACCTGTATGCGCTCTTTAAATTTAAGACTTTAATGCATCAAGGAGCCACTCAAATGATGTAGAAATCACAGTATCATAGCACTTAAAAGAAGGAAAAAATGGTCTTTTTTTTCTCGGGGTTCAACAGCTGTGGGGTAGGAGATCGATCCATCGATCTTTGAAATGGTATTTGATGCCTATATGTATGAGCTATGTACACAGTAGAATATCTGTCTTGGATATGGATGTGCTTCTAATTGTATAGGGTTTGTATATGCCCCAAGTATTCTATTCCTGTAATTAAGTGTAAACCAATGGCTGTGTAGAAGATGGAGATTGTTTTGTTCATTTTCCAAAATGAGCCTAATTTGGGTGAGTATAATTTATTGCATTGGATTGGCAGGAGCCCTATGTAATGATCTTTTTCTGATGGCTTCACTCTTGTTGGTTCAAACCTTCCCTACTGTTTGGTTCATGGACTTTTGGCTATTATTATCATTGGAAGGATTTTATTTAATTAGCACATTTCCAATTTTCAGAAGTTGAAGGCACTTTTCTTTTTTTAAATCATTTTGAAGGTTAATGGTTTAATCCTCCATTTCTGCCATTGTTGAACTCAGCTCATTTCTATGCTAATATTTAATCATTTTGCCCATATGTGCTCTTCTTTGCTCAACTTTGTACATCTCTGTGTGGCATCAGACTGTTCTAAAGTATGGATGTACAATTTATCTATCATTTTTTTAGCAAGTGTATGAGCAAATCATCGACTTTTGAGATGTAGTGATTGGCTTTTGAGATGATTGAGATGTAATGTGTGTCTTGTCACTAAATTTAGATCGATAATTTATCGTATTTGTGACAGAACCGAAAATGTTTTGAAAGTTCGGGTACTCTTTAGATTCTTGTTGTAAACCAACTTTTATTTTCATGAAAGTAGATGGATTTGACCATTAAACATGTCAAAAAGAGCTTAGTGCCTCCAGTTAACTACTGAGCCTAATTTTTTTCCTGGAAAAATAATCCATGGAAATCGCATTCAAAATGGAATAATCTTTAAATGGTTTCGTATAATATAACCTCAAAAAACGACCCATATAAACCAATTTTGTTTAAATCGACATGGAAGACCAAACTCATTAGAGATTAGAAATCAAGGTATAAAATAAAATCAGTTTACAACAAATTAACTAGATTAGTTTAAACTACAATAATTGAATTAATTTATATAAATGATAAAATCATTGATTTCCAATCAGAACTTCTGGACAATTTTCATTCACAAATCAATAGAGAGTTGAGATCAACTGCTTGGGTCTGTTGGTGAATGGGGATGAAACAGATGTAATTGTACACAGAAACATTATCAAGTGGAAACTATCTGATGTTAAAATTTGATTTGGTTTTATATCTTTATTTAAAAGGGTGAGAAGCTGCTGCTGATGATTTGCAAATGGGACACCAATTCTTCAACCTCAACCACTGTTGAATGCATACTACATGATACTTGTGCGCACATTGCAGTTTCCCAACTTCATCTCCAGTCACGTATTCTTCCTGCAAAAAGGGTTTTTTTGGGGTGGGGCAGAGAGATATAGATTATCACTGGCATACCAAAAAAAATCTATCCAAGTTTCAATGAGAGAAATCATCCTGCAAAAAAGGATGGAAAAGATGACTTTCTAGGTATGTTATATTACTAATAATCTCGCCCAAGTTGGTAGATTAAGACATAATGTTGAGGTGAAAATCAATGACCTGAAAACAAGGTGATTGACTGGTTGTTCAAGTGAAGATTCAAGAAAATAGAGAACAGAGCAATAACTTGAATTCCTTACACCTTGAATATGTGCATATGTTGCCTAGGTTATTCTCAAATCCAAAATGAAATTTGGTTTGCTTCATCAGTTTTCTAAGTCATTTTCACATTTGTTCTCTATCAATCTAGACACTAAATCGGTCTTCCTAGTGTTATAATCAACCAAATGAATAACAGTAAAGGAAGTTCCAACCTGACAAATACAGCATTTGACATCGCTCAAATCCTCGACCGAACCCGTGGCTGTTCCTCCTTTAGGTTTGGACTGATAGATGCTTCTGTTAAGGCATTCTGTCAGTGCTTCTTCAGACAGTGCTGTGCTTACTGTCCCCATTCTCTCTTCTAAATCCAAAAGTTGCTGTTTAACAACAGGAGACAGAAAAGAGGTGAAGACTACTGCAGAGGAGTATTCAGCAAAACCATTATATATCATAAGTGCAGATTGCAGATGTATTCCAACCAATTTTTGCTTTCAAAAAGTGCTAACCTCATATGTCATGTTATCAATGTCAAGCCTCATGTCTCGGTGCTGATCATAGATGTTCAGGCTATTGAGCAACATTGTCGTCTCAAGAAGAAGGGCTTGCTGCAAGACAAAAATGAAGGCGTGTCAACAGCTCTTATCTTTCTATCTCTTTTTCTTAGTGAGATGACAAAAATGACTGAAAGGAAGCTAAAGACTACATGCCTCATAAGTTAGCTCCTCCTCCTGTTCGATTCTCTCCAACGCCAATAGTACCTGTAAATTGTATAAAAATTAAGTGACAACTCTTTCTCGGAACCATAAAATTGAGATGAAGAGTACGTCAAATACCTCAGCAATTCCATCAACATTGTGGCATCTATAACTGTTTGCATTTGTTGAAGGGCTTGAGATACCAACTTCTGCAGGAGTAGCTTGTCCAATGTCACGTAGACTTTGACTATAGCCTTCTGGTTCAGGGTAAGTCGTCCGGTGCCTAGAGTGCGATTCTGAAGATAACTGAAGTGAAGTAGAAGCATTTGAGGAACTGGAGACATTAGTCTGAGGCGTCCATGAAATTGTCGCTAGTGGATCCTGCAACGACAAATTATCACTAATGGCCTGGTAAGAATGCCTTGCCCCACTACATACACTCGTCAAACTCTGAGTCCCATGTGATGAAAGAATATTTTGTCTGTGAAACACATTTCGACCAGGTCTTTGATCAGAAATAGAGATCCCATGCCGATAGATACACTTCTGTCCTCGAGAAGTTCCACTCACCTTCTTTCCTCTAGAACTGGAACTATTCTCACCATCATATGACATCTTCTTTGTTACATTCATCCTTCTCACAAGGTTTGGCTCCAACAAAGATCTATCTGCTTCAGATACTGAATCACATGCGAGGTTTCTCGAATTGAACCTACTGGAACCACCAGTTGATGTCTGGCAAAGACTTGTAGGCTGCAATGAAGCATGAGTATCTTCATTGTCCACTTCATATCTTTGAATAGAGTTTCTCCTAGATTTATTGTTGGAGTTCATACTGCAGCTTCCCATTTCCATCAACATGGCATCAGCAGGCACCGAACTTTCAGATTTTGCATGATGCCCTGTATGGAACAATCCAGGAGGTGAAATGAATTCCAGTTCTTCCAACTCATCATGAATGCTATCATTTGCAGATGAATCTAATTCAAGCTTAGATGATTGCTTTCCAAAAGGCTCTGGATAAGATTTCCTGAGATTTCTGATTGCAGAGGAACTCCTTGAGGAACTTCCAACAACTTCTTTACCACTTGAGCTGCGGAATGGTCTTTTTGAGCTGGATTTATTTGAACAGCCAACTTGTGTACCACTACTCGAGCATATCCTACCAGTGCAGCCAAATCGGTTACCATATTGATTACTTTGATCTCGGTGCTTCATGTTATCCCTCAAGACTACACCAGGTCCCTTCCTAGAAAGGATTCCCACATTAACTCTTTTACTGGAATACCCATCCATCAGAAACTCTCTGCAGTCTATAAACCAATCTGCACCAATTAAGGAACATATGGGGAGTTACTATGAGTGTTAAAAACGTACAATTCGACCTTTTCTTTTCTTTTTGATAAGAAATATTTCATTGATAAAGAAAAACCTTCAATTAGACCAATGGTCAGTCATCAGTGTCCCTATCAAATACCTAGCACAAGAATCTGGATAACAAATACAAGGACTATGAAAAACAGACTAGACTACAGTGAAGATACCAAATGTAGAGATAAGAGAAAAAAGCAGCCTATGAAAGTCGCAAATTCACATCCAAAAAGCTTTATGGAAAATATGAATAATACCTGAAATATCTTCAGCGCTGAACCACCACTGTTAATCTCAACTTGAAGATGACGTGCTTTTGCTTTTGCACTTGATCAAATCTGCACTCATGATTACATTTATATATTAGAACCCTTTCGGCTAATCGTGGTCTTACTCCCTGACTCAAGGAAAAGTAACCAGTGATTACCCGAGGTTAGTATCACTAGTCATGCAGTTCTGAAGAAGCTTTTCTTTGTCTTCCTTCTTTCCTTTTCGTTTTTCTGTTCAATGATATCGACTCAGCCTAGAAAATGAGTTGAACTTTTTTTATGTTAAACAAACATAAACAAGATGGACAAGATAGAGTACTAAGGTCCAAAAGCATGCTAAATACGCGTATGATCATGATTAATTGAACCTGAGAAAATCAATATTAAAATAGGTCCTACTGTGCTTGTGTCACAATCTAGAACTGCAGGCTTTGGGAATTATTGAGTCAGAAAGAATGATTAGCTAATTAACAAGAAGACATTGTATATAACAGTATAAAGTGGATATTGGATGATACTCAAAAGAAGATGAACAAAAAAATACTACAAAAAGAAGGGGAAAAAAAGGGAGAAACCCCAGAATCATTTAGGACAACTAAGTGAAAGGGACGTACAATTGAATACCTCAGATACAAAATTACGGAAATGCCTACAAACAATAATGCACAGAAAAGGAACCGAATATCCGATCTTCAAAGAACATTTCTGAAAAACAATACCATTAAAAGAATAGAGCAAAAGAATCCAAAGGGCATATGCAATAATCCGTCCTTGTAGAAGGTGGATCTCAATGTATTTTTTCTAATGATCGATTGCTTT
Source organism: Benincasa hispida (assembly GCF_027475165.1). NCBI lineage: Eukaryota > Viridiplantae > Streptophyta > Magnoliopsida > Cucurbitales > Cucurbitaceae > Benincasa > Benincasa hispida. The sequence goes on from NC_143486.1 coordinate 71,980,013, forward strand.
CTACAAAATGTTCCTGTTCCAAAGCTAAGGACCTGAACAGCAATCCGATTACAATGCATCTCAATCAACTAAAATGGAAGAGTGGGAAAAAGTTAAAATGAACAAACCAAACAAAAGGAAATAGCCAAAATCCGAATAGACACCCAAAGAAAAAAGAAAGAAAAACATTCAGATCTTTTGTAGTTGCCTCCTTAAAGAAAATGAAGAAAAAGCAGAACAGAATTCATCATAAAGACACCAAAGAACTTCACAAAAGTCGAAAAGCTTTAGAAACTCGACCTGATTGAATGCGTAGAAGGAAAAAAAAAAGTACAGAAGAATGGCAATACCGAACTTCAATTCTACCGCGTCTTCACCACCTTGTGGGAAAAATTGTGGAGGAAAAGAAGAACGAATGATGAACTTTTTGAAAGCGCCGTTCTTCAGTTTCTCTTTGGAGCAAAAATGGCGGTGAAAGAGAGAACGAAAGAGAAAGAAGATCGATATACTGAGAGATTCGTTTCTTAGAAGCTCAACTGAAGACTCTCAACAATGGTGCCGTTCAGAAGCAGCAAGAACAAAGAAATGGCGGCTTCTGCGATATCGGCCGTTGGATCGGAGTGTTCTGTACGGTTGATGATCGACGGCTGAGGAACGTTCTAAAGTTTCAGCCCATCATTTCCTACAACGGTGTCAGTCAGTGCCCTGACTGAATTATTGTATTGTAAGAATTTAAAGAGGTGTAAGCAATAGAAAAATAGAAAGGCTAAATTATATATTAAAAATATAATAATTAAAAAAAAGTGTCAAAAATAATTTCGAGCTTTCTAGAGATTTTAAACAAAAAAATTGTTCAAAAACAATTTGATAGCTAGTTTTGGATGTAAATTGTTGGTATATTGTTTCATAAATACTTTGAACTTAAAAAAAAAGTTCAAAAATATCCTTATTGTTCATGTATCAATAGAAATTATTAATAACTCGTTACAAAAATATGTCTCAACTTTTAAAAGTTATATCTGTATCTTAAACTAAAAATAAATCAATAAATAAAAATATTGTTACTGTTTATCTACACTTCATCACCTTCTTCGGCAGTTTCTTCTCTCTTCCCTACTTCAATATATGACCTAACACTTCCCCACATGCGTGTGCACACACATACAAATACAAAGAGAATGAGAATAATAGAAGCACCAAGAAAACCTTAAGACTTAAATTATTTAACAATATTGTATGTTAGTATTTAATACGTTAATAGCCAAATACATTTATATATTTAGCTTTATCAATTTGGTAATTTTTTAGGTGAGGTTTTGATTTTAAAATATTGTGAGATTATAAGATTTTATGTTTTAACTTGAAATTTTGGTTTATATTTTGTTGTGAGTGAATATATATATAAAAGAAAAAAATATATATTATATAAATTATTTTAATATTGATACTTTTCAAATTCAAGAAAACTTCAAACAAAATGATCAGTATGAACAATTTAAACTTTTTTATAAGCTTAGGAGTATTAACGTAATTTTCAAAGTTTTAATGAATATTTTTAACTGAATATTAAGAGTTTGTGTTCATCTATTAACACCAAGGGTAATTTTTAAGTTTAAGGATGTTTTTAAAACTTTAAAAAGTCCATAGATATTTGTAAAATAAAGCACTAATGAAACTAACGGTAAATGTATTTTTAATTTTTTTTTTTTAAAGTTTAATGATACCTTTGAAATTTTTAGGAGTTCAAAGGTATTTTTGACCAAAATTAAAAAGTTTAGAGATATTTAGTATAATTTAGTGAAAGAAAATGTTTTTGTCAGCATTGGGGGCAGAAGCGTCATTCTGACCCCTCTTTAATGGGCCCTCACTCGCAGCGGCCCATTTAGTGAGTGGTATAGTTTGGTAAGCGACTATGGCTATCGCAGTAGTGGGCCCGGTTTCGCTATCCGCGTGGGCCATATTTCTTTTCGCTTCCTCTTTACGTATCGTTCATAAAATTATTCATTCTTGCTAATTAAAAATTATATCACATAAATTTTAATTTAAAAAGAATTTTTATATAAAAATAAAAAACTAGTTTATTATTAAACTTATGTAGTGGAAGTTTGGATTTTTAAAAACATAAAACTTATTCGAAAAGAGATTTAGTGAAAAAAGCAAAACATAAACTATAAACTCAATATTCGTCGTGTCAATTTAGGTCAAACATAACCAATTATACCATACTTTGTTTCCATTTTAAAGCATTTATAATACATTAATTTGTGGAGTGGTGATGGTCCAATTAAGCATGATTTATATTACCTAATATATGGAGAGAGAAAGGGTTAGAAGATGAAATGTTGGCAATAAATTTCTCAAAACACAATTATCTTCTGCCAGTCTTTGTGGAAAGTGATGTCCAATTAAAACACCAAGCTTTAACTCAAGATTGAGGTTTAAGCTACTTTCAATTTTGGTAGTTATCCCATTAGTCTCACCTAATCTCTCACATTGTCACCCATATCCTATGAATTTCAATTTTTTTTTTTTTATCATAGGCACGGGTTCGGTTTGACTCGATTTAAGCAAAAAATCAGAACGGAACCGGTTAATTGGTGACAAAAACATAGTAACCAAAACCAAACCAAACTCCTTGAGAATCTGCACTGACTGAGCCGCTTAGGCCGGCAAATTGGTCAGTTCGACTATCGATTTGCCGAATTACGTGATGTTGGAGAAAGGGATGGCAACATCTTTTATCTGAAATTAAAACAAAATCCAGAGCTCCCCTGAATTCGAACGTGCGACCTCGTGTATCAAAGCACTTACCCATCAATCTGCCCAAAATAACCTTAGAGCAGTTTCAGTCGGTTCAAGTGGTTTTTTCGATTTTGCCTTGCACCCCTAATATTTCATAGAAGAGATATTTTAATACTGCCTTGATGAAGCCATTTCTTTGAAATTTGTGACCAAAAAAGTTGCAAAGTTTCAGAAATCTGTGTTTTGCTCTCTTGGATTGGCTTGTATGCCTCATTAAATTTGAAAGTTTCAGTTGGTGGGGCAACCACCAACATTTATTGGCTGTGAATAATGTGGCCTGCACTGCAAGTGGACTTAAACCTGCCAAAGCAAATGCAAGACTAAATAGAAAGCATTTTCAAACCCAAAAAAAAAAGTGATGAAAATGCCACCACGCCAAAAACAGGGTTTAGTTCTTGCGTTTGGTAGAAGATGGTTAGGCATGAGATAAGTAGCAAGATCCTGTAAATATAAACCGTCAAACCGAGATCGAGTTTATCAAAACCTAACGACCATTGTGATGAGAAGCTCCAAAAATGTAACTTCCAAAAATCTAAGGTGTGAAAAATGGAAGTTGAACATCTCAAAATGAAGATCTAAGAAATGGAGTAGGCATAAGGGAGGTTTTGATTGATCTAATCGTTATAAGCATAAAACTGAGGATGAAAGAAATGGAGGTTTGCAAGCGAAAGGCAGCAATGGAAACTCCAGCAACCAAATTTATCACGCAACTCGGTCGATCATTACCTTCGAAAAAAGCTCCATTTCGATGTCCATCCCTATGGTATGGGGTTATTACCATGACTGACTGTGAGTAAACAAACTAGCATAACATAATAGCAATCTAAATATATTAAAGGAAAGAAAATAAATAGACACAATGCACAGAAGTTCAATTAAACTACCTCACACCACCCAGAAACCGATAGATGCACGTAGACATTTTCTGTAAAGCTAATTTCTTTTTCAAAAATGGAGGGTTGTTTTCATCTGTTACGTCTTACATGGAATGTTCGGTTGAGGCTGCATCGGAGTGGGAGAAATGAAGCCATACAATTGCTCGGTAGTAAAAACACCGACAGCCCTCAATCTCGAGGCATCATAGGTACTAAACTTGCTATGTCTTACAACAATAATCATTTTGTACCTCTTTTGTAGAATTAGATTTGCAACATGTCCAATGGATGCTGTAGCCGTTACACCAGGAGGAGGGCTTCTCATCATTTTCCAAAGGGGAGCATCCAACTGCACCATAAACAGATATTTATTCTTCTATACATTCACAATCATTCAACCAAATGATCATATCCTGCAGTTAATATAGCTAGTTTTTACTCGGTCTCTTCATAAGCGAAAAATCCATACAAGGTAGTAGTACACAAGGTAAAAAACTTTGCCCTCCACTTAATCAAAATCAAACAAATAGCCTATGGTCACAATAACTAGAAGGTTGCACGTGCCCATCAAAGCTTGTTCTTCATTATCATGGAAGGTTATGTTAAAAGAATCATAAAATGAACTAATTTTTTGGACGAATTTTTACAATTTGTAGGAAATCTCTTTGAATGGAAAACAGGATCTAAAGTTTCTTTACACATGAATGGTACTCCAGTAGTTCTTGAAAAACTATTATCCATAAATATTCCTGGAGGAGCCTGTCTTATTCAATTAAGCATCCATTGTAATTACAAATGTGGTTTAAGATTTCATTTCAAACAATTGAGTATATTTATGCCATTTTGAGTTATAATATGGTTCCAAAAGATTAAAAGATAACATCTGTAGTCATAGAGAATTCTCTGTATGGTGTAATTTGTCATGGAAAGAAGATTCACCTCAGTACAGTCTTCTCGATGCAGTAGTCCAATGCATCTACCCCAGTCGTCTATGATAGGCACAACTGATTTGTCAAAGAAACGCATAACCACTTCCTTCAACTGTAAGCTTCCATTTAATGGCTGAACGGCTTTAAATGGCATCATGACACTCTCAATAGGTGCACCAGGATTTACCTGCAATGAGTGTGTACAAGTAAACTAAAGAGAAGACTTCCATATGATCAAATAATTAACTAAAATTTATGGAAATGACAGATATCTAGGACTCGAGTTCTAAAAAATGAGAGCCGAATTTATTAATCAATAAGGGTAATTGCCAAGGGAAGAATTAGAGAGCTTTCCCTTCTCTCCCATCTCAAGAAATCAGCAAAAAGATACCCACCCCCAGCCCTAGACTCAAAATATATACCACTCCTTACAATAACGAACTCTCGAGCCCACATAACCAACTCTAACAATTTCTTATTCCCAATTCTCTTTCTTCCTCTTCCTCCTCCTATACACGTATTTAATCGGGGTCTATCACGCACCCACTAACAGTTAAAGAAGTAAATGACTAAACGCTTCTCTCAAGAATTTATGATGTCCACGATTAAGCATCCAAACATTTTTATAAGCATTAACACACTAATAAAACCCAAATGGCATTGAAATGTGAAAGATAAAGATCCATAAGATAACCCAAGTAGTTCAAGGTACTGTATTCCTCTCTCTCTTGAGTTCATTCAAGCCTAAACCATCTACGCTGATGCATACCTTTACCCTTTCCTAACCACTTTATTTTATAACATATCACATAACCACTCCAACTAATTACTAATGACCCTAAGTACCATAATAACGTTTCTGATTTATCCTTAGCACATACACATCTTAAAGACATGAAACAAGCCGGATCATTGTAAACAGAGAAAATGCAAACCCGAGGAAATATGCAAGGAGGACTGAAGAAAGATTTGGTGAGTCCCAGCAATGCTTCAATACGCAGAGCAACCTGGATCAGCAGAAACATAAATATTAGAAATTACATTAATTGAATAAAGAAAAGTGCAACAAGTCATGGGAAAATGAACCGATTTCATAAAAGACACCTGCGCTTCAAGGCTTCAATGCAGAGAAGGGAAAGGGGTTAGAGCATTTCAACTTTCAAGCATTGGACTGCTCAAAAGCCAATCTTCTCATGGTTATAGACGCTTTGAAAGTTCTAGAAGTATAAGATGGTATTATAAATTCTTCTGAATTCTAGGGCAGCATATAAGCATCTTCAAGTCAAGCCCCATCAAGAAGCTAAAGTGCTTAGGAGAGTTGAGAAGTGTATAAATAGATTTTGAAGAACCAAAGAACTAAAAATAACTTACGTTGCTTTTGTTTATGCAGATCGAATAAAATTATCTCAAGTCAAGCCCATAGTAGGCCTTAGGATTCCCTTGAGGCATATCACCAACGAAACATGAAAAATGGAACCAGAATGAAGTTTATGTTGAAAATAGGGTTTTTACTCTAGGGGTATTTTTGTAATTGCTTCTAACCCTAGGGTTCTCTACAAGTCTATTTATTCACCTTGTTCTCTTGTATTCAGAATATTAGTTTTATAATAATAAAAGAAAAGATCTGTACCGTGGTTTTTCTCCCTGGTCTAGGGTTTCCACGTAAATATTGTGTTTTTCCTCTGTTATTATTTTCATCATGGTATCAGAGCAAAGGGACAAAATTCTAGCCATTATGGAAGAAAACCATCCACAATCGCCTTCCGCTGGTGAATCTTCAAGTTTTGATATGCAAACCGCTATTAGGGTTGCGGTTAAGGAGTGTTTTCAGGCTGCCCTACCAGACTTAATCTCCGTCGTCCGATTGCAGGCAACCAATTCTTCAAGAAACCATCCAGTTGCAACGGGATCACAGTCGCCGATCAGGAACAGCCCAAGAACGTCGACGGACATAGGCGTTTCCGATGTGCAGGCGACAGACGAGCTTCCGATCGCTCCTCCTCGGCAATCTGAGTTTCCGGTCGCCGATTATGGGGTTTCGTCGTCTGTCGAACCCGTTTTGCCGATCGATGAAGCAACGCCGTTTTTCCGATCTTCTACCTCCTTCAGAAACACGACCGCGCCGCCGATGTACACCCAAGGAGTCGCTTGCGACAGGCCCGGTGAGTTACTCCGTCCGGCAAGGAGAGCAGAATCTCTCCGATTCTATTCTCGGTTCGTTTGACCAGAGGGATGAGAGTTTTTCCGGCAACCATCTTGAGCAGCGCAGCCGACCGGGGCCTTCTCATTTACCGGCGATCTCTCAGCCGGCTACCAATGTCCCACCGGCGACCATGGCAACTCGGTTTTCAGCCGGTTGTAGTTCGGTTCATTACTCCAATGATGTGAGACATCGGTTGGCCTTTTTGCATCAGCAGATTTCAGATACAATGCTTGGCACAACTTCCCAACCGTCTACTGGTCCAGAGAATCCGATAAACTCGTTATCTATTTTGCCCAATACAAATTACTTAACTGGTTCAGTGGACAATTCTGCAGGAGTTCTGGTTGGAGAAAAACTGAATGGGGAGAATTACTTCTCATGGTCCCAGTCAATTCGAATGGCTCTAGAAGGTAGGCATAAATTTGGATATCTGACAGGAGAAATTCCGAAACCCATCCCAGGTGATCCTCAAGAAAGAATCTGGAAAGGGGAGGACTCTTTGCTACGGTCTGCTCTTATCAACAGTATGGAGCCCCAGATTGGCCGGCCTCTTCTATATGCAGCAACTGCAAGAGATATCTGGGAGGAAACCATGGACTTGTACTCACAATGACAAAACGCATCCGGGTTGTACACTTTACATAAACAAGTCCATGAATGCAAGCAAGGAAACATGACTGTTACGTCCTACTTCAATAAGCTGTTAGTTTTTTGGCAAGAAATGGATTTGTGCCGAGAGATTATCTGGAACTGCGCACAGGATAGGGCACAGTATTTGAAGCTTGAAGAGGCAGATCGGGTTTATGTGTTTTTGGCCGGATTGAACCCAAAATATGATAGTGTTCGAAGTCGCTTATTGGGTCAACGACCTATTCCGTCTCTCCGAGAGGTGTGTTCCGAGATTTGTCTAGAAGAAGACCGATCACAGGCTATGAACAGTCTGGTGATAGCCTCTGTTGATGCATCAGCCTTTGTCTCAAAGACGTCCAATTCTGACAGTGACAAAAAGCCCATACCTGCCTGTGAGCACTATAAGAAGCCGTGGCATACAAAGAACCAATGTTGGAAGCTGCATGGCAGGCCCCCGAACAGTAAGAAACGACAGTCCCATGATAGATCAAACTCCGGACGTACTTCTATAAGTGATCCAGTTATTGAAAATTCACAGCATCAGTCTTTAGCCCATAGTAAGACCAATGTGTGTTGTCGAAGTAAGTGTCATTGCTCAATCAGGTACGTTCTCAGCTCTTGGTCTTGTTAGCATTAATGGCAAGAAACCCTGGATCGTAGATTTAGGGGCCACAGATCATCTCACTAGTTCTTTAGAATTATTTGTTACTTACTGTCCGAGTGCGGGGAATGAACGTATCAGAATTGCAGATGGGTCTTTTGCCCCAGTTGCAGGAAAAGGGAATACTTTTCCTTTTGATGGTTTTATTTTTCGTGATACTCTTCATGTGCCACAAATATCATATAATCTTTTATCGGTCAGTAAAATTACAAGAGATCTGAACTATAAAGCTATTTTTTCACCTGACTCTGTTGTGTTTCAGGATCAGAAGTTGGGGATGACGATTGGCACTGCCCGGCATGATAGAGGGCTCTACTTTCTTTCTGAAGAGACTTCTTCTAAGGAGCATCACACCGCTGGTTTTATGTCTTTAAAGTTTTCTACTTCTGAAAAATGACTATGTTATGGCATTATCGTTTAGGCCATCCGAACTTTCAGTATATGAAATATTTATTTCCACATTTGTTTCGCAATATTGATATAGCATCTTTAACTTGTTATGTTTGCATTTGTGCCAAACAAAGTCGTATTTCGTTTCGTTCTCAATCATATAAGTCATCTAGTCCCTTCTCCCTTATTCATAGTGATGTCTGGGGACCATCACCAACCACTACCTCTACTGGTAAACGTTGCTTCGTCACCTTCATAGACGACCATACACGTCTTACTTGGGTGTTCTTACTAGCCGATAAGTCAGAGGTGTCATCTACCTTTAAACAATTTTATACTATGATTGAAACCCAGTTCCATGCCAAAATTGGGATTTTAAGGAGTGATAATGGACGAGAGTTCTTTAATACCTCTGTTCATGACTTTCTTGTGTCTAAGGGAATTGTTCATCAGAGCTCGTGTGCTTATACTCCTCAACAAAATGGAGTAGCCGAACGTAAAAATCGCCATCTGATGGAAGTTGCCCGGTCTTTAATGTCGTCTGCTACTCTTCCGTCCTACCTATGGGGCGATGTCATTCTTACAGCAGCTCACCTCATCAACCGTATGCCTTCTCGTGTCCTTGACTTTCATAATCCCTTAGACCTTTTCAAAGAGTCCTTTCCGACTACTCATCTGATTTCCGATGTACCCCTCCGTGTCTTCGGCTGTGTCGCTTTTGTCCACTCTCATGGCCCAAATCGCACAAAATTTCACCCTCGTGCTCAAAAATGTGTCTTTGTTGGGTAACCCCTTCATCAACGTGGATATAAATGCTATCATCCATCCTCTAGAAAATATTTTGTATCCATGGATATTACCTTTGTTGAAGACCAACCTTTCTTTCCCGTTAGTCATCTTCAGGGGGAGAGTCCAAGTGAAGAGCCTAACTGGTCCACCTATGCTATTCCCTTAGGGGATTCCACTCTGATCCTTTCCACTAGTTCTGAAAGAGCCTGCCCTGTTCTCCCTACCAACCAGCTTCCTTGGATAACCTACTATAGGAAGAATCGTCGAAAGGAAGAATTTCCACCTGTTAATCCGTCGGCTCAGGTCCAGGAGTCAGAACCGGCATCTGGTTCAAGTACGTGTATTCCTGAAACTAATGAAGTTGATATATGTATGGAGACTGACAAGTGCAGGGACGAAAAAGATGAAGGAGGTCGAAATGACCATATCGAATATGTGACAGATAAAGAAACAGCTGAAAGAGAGAATAATAAAGGGAAAAGTCCTGTTGTTGACAAAGAAATGGAAGATAAAAGTCCTGTTGTTGACAAAGGAGTGGAAGATATTACTAAAAATCTCGAGTTACAGGTGACCAATCATGCTGAGATACCGAGAGAAGTGGAAAATCATGATGCCTCTCTCGACCTTCCGATAGCACTAAGGAAAGGTACTCGCTCATGTGCAAAGTACTTTATGCATAGCTACTTGACGTATAATAACTTGTCTTCCGAGTTTAAAGCATTTACCACTAGCTTGGACACCATAATAATTCCAAGCAATATCCGTCAAGCCATGGAGAACTCTGAATGGAAATCGGCTGTTATGGAAGAAATGAGGGCGCTTGAGAAAAATGGTACATGGGAACAGGTGCCTTTACCAGAAGGACACAAGACGGTTGGTTGCAAATGGGTTTTCACTGTAAAATACAAATCAGATGGGACGATTGATCGGTATAAGGCCAGACTTGTTGTTAAAGGTTTTATCCAGACTTACGAAGTTGATTATTCTGAAACATTCTCTCCTGTAGCTAAACTCAATACTATTCGTGTGTTGTTGTCAGTTGCTGTTAACAAAGATTGGCCACTGTATCAATTGGACGTTAAAAATGCGTTCCTTAATGGTGAACTTGAAGAAGAGGTCTATATGAGCCCGCCTCCTGGATTTGAAAGTCAGTTCAAGCACAAGGTTTGTAGACTGAAGAAATCCTTATATGGACTGAAATAATCCCCAAGGGCTTGGTTTGATAGGTTTACTACATTTGTTAAAGCACAAGGTTACAACCAAAGGCACTCAGATCATACATTATTTACAAAACGATCGGTTTCCGGGAAGGTTGCTGTTCTCATAGTGTATGTTGATGATATTGTTTTATTCGGTGATGATGAGAGTGAAATTTTGAGGCTTAAAATGAGAATGGCCAAAGAATTTGAAATTAAGGACCTTGGTAAGCTGAGATACTTCCTGGGAATGGAGGTAGCTCGATCAAGAGAAGGTATTTCAGTATCGCAAAGAAAATATACACTTGATTTACTCAAAGAGACAGGCATGACTGGCTGTAAACCTGTTGACACACCTGTGGAGTATAATGCAAAACTTGGTGTTACAAACAACGAGATTCTTGTGAGCAAGGAAAGGTACCAGAGGTTGGTTGGAAAGCTGATCTACCTATCCCATACCAGACCAGACATTTCATATGTAGTAAGCATTGTGAGCCAGTTTATGCAAGCTCCGTATGAGGAACATATGAATGCAGTTGAGCGTATCCTTCGATATTTGAAGGGAACCCCCCGGTAAGGGCTTAATGTTTAAAAAATCTGGGAAAAGAACGATTAAAGCCTATACAGATTATGATTGGGCAGGCTCTGTTATTGATAGAAAATCAACTTCTGGATATTGTACCTTTGTCTGGGGTAACCTTGTCACTTGGCGAAGTAAGAAACAGGGAATAGTGGCGAGGAGTAGTGCTGAAGCTGAATACAGGGCAATGAATTTGGGAATGTGTGAAGAAATCTGGTTAAATAAGGTGTTGACTGATCTTTACCAAGACAGGGAGCTTCCAATGAGATTGTTCTATGATAATAAAGCTGCAATAAACATTGCGAACAACCCAGTTCAGCATGACAGGACCAAACATGTAGATATTGACCGACACTTCATTAAAGAAAGACTGGATAACGGGAGCATTTGTATTCCCTATATTCCGTCTAATCAACAAGTGGCAGATGTTCTCACCAAGGGGCTGCTTAGACCAAATTTTGACTATTGTCTCAGCAAGTTGGGTCTTATCGACATTTATGTACCAACTTGAGGGGGAGTGTTGAAAATAGGGTTTTTACTCTAGGGGTATTTTTGTAATTGCCTCTAACCCTAGGGTTCTCTACAAGTCTATTTATTCACCCTGTTCTCATGTATTCAAAGTATTAGTTTTATAATAATAAAAGAAAAGATCTGTACTGTGGTTTTTCTCCCTGGTCTAGGATTTCCACGTAAATATTGTGTTTTTCCTCTGTTATTATTTTCATCCGTTTAAAATAATTGTTTACACAGATTTAAATAAAATAAAATAAAATCTTATCAAAGAGTGGAAGAAACAGTGACTAATAAAATCTTAGGTATAATGGAGTTGGGCAAAGATTTTATGTCTTAAATACTCAACCTAATCTACAATTTTAAAAGTTCCATATCTATTATTAAATACAAGTCCAAACATTTAAGACTCCTAGACACGTGACTAATAAAATCTTAGGTATAATGGAGTTGGGCAAATAATGAAAATTAAAAAATATATATTGAACTAATTTTTTTAAATGATAAAAATGTTTAATGTATTTTTAAATATAGGGAATATAAATAAAATCCATTCACAACGGAAGTTGACGCTGCAAAATGGCAAAAAATTTATCCTAATAATTAAGATAGTAAGATATATCTACTTACACTGCCTCCTCGACTAGACCATGAGATTCCTTTCCATTTCTTAATAATTGTTGAAAGGTTCTCTATTGCCACATCAATCTGCAAAGGGCATATGTCACAAAGTCCATAAAATATCTTAAAGAAAAGAATGAAAGAAGATTAACCAAATGTGAAAGTATGCAGATTCTAAAATTAACATGATTTTATCAAGATTGCAAAGTTGCCGTTCACCTTCATAGCACTCTAACGAGTCTAATCATTCATGATTCTGCTTATTACTGGAAACAGAAACTTCATTGGATAAAGAAACATTTCGAAGCGACAAAAATAAAATATCCTCCCACTCAAGGCAGGTCCAAGGGAGCCGACAAAAAGAAATTAACCAAATTGGATTTATTAAAGCAAGGAACCATTATGTTAAATAATAATAATAATAACAGCTGGTAATAGAAACCTACGAAGAGCTCAAAGAACTAATTAGCTCCAACGTGTTCTCACTGGAGCCATTCCAAATAATCCCACCTGTATGCTTAAAAAGATGGTGATGCAATATTTTGTAGGGAAGTTTTCACAAATAGAAAAAATGTCAAAATATTTACAAAAATAGCAAAAAAAAAAAAAACAATAATAGACACGGGTAGATTTCTATCCGCGTCTATCAGTGATAAACTTAAATTATTTTCTATCACTGATAGACATTGATAGACTTCTATTAACCTCTATCAAAGAAGATTAAAATTTTGCTATTTTGTGTAAATAATTTCACTTATTTTTCTATTTTTTAAAATCCCCTATTTTGTACTGTAGATTTCCTTATATCTCATGAAAAGCATAGGGATGGACCCAAAATGTGTATGAGCTTCCTTAAAATACTAATGGACGGTAATTCTCTCGCTTTTCCTTACAGTTGCACATAAAACATCAATTTGGAAAAATGGCATGGAGGAGGCCCTTTTTAGGACCAAATATGTACTGTACATACACCAACAACCAAAACAACAATTCATGTAAACAAGATTTTTGCTTCCAGGTGGCTTTTGACAACTTGCAACTTAAAATCTTGCCAAATACATAAAGGAAAATACTTGTTTCTTTGCCACTCAGACCCTCATTGTGGTAAAAACTATAGTAAATTGGATAAACTACCACTGTATTAGCTCAATAACTTGTATAACAATCAACAGTCCATCTCTATCTACTGAGGGCGTATATGCTGTGGTCTACAATATAAAGGAAGCAAACTTTTAGCACTAAAAGGAAAAAAGCCACGTGTTCTCCAATACATTTAAATCTCAGAAGAAAATGGACAGTACCTGGTTGTCATTTAAAGCTGCCTCCATGAGAAGATGATCAGCTTCTTCCGAATATGCAGGAGAAATAGTTCCAGAGGAGTCCAGCCACATGCGTCTATGCAAACATTTGACCATCCTATAATCTCCTCTACTAGAAAAAACTCTCATGAGAGTGAGATAGAGATGTGGCTTTGGCCGTAAGTCCAAATTCCACCCCGAAAGCTTCAATAATTCCCCAAATAAAGAAAGAGCACCTGCTACCATGGACAAATTACCTACTCAGTACAATTCAATCCCAAAATTTTCTACCACTTACTAGTTATGTATACACTCATACCATTAATAGAGCCACAGTTAACCAAAGCATCAATCATTGCGGTGTATGCTGTTCGATCAATCAACAAATCATGAGAAGACTTCATTTCCAGCACAATTTTGTGAACAAGACAGACATCTTTCAGAATCCCAAAACCCTATTACAAAAATATAACCGTAATTAATGAATGGAAAGTTCATGTCATGAAAGGAAATCAAGATCCACCAGCTTGTAGCTCTAGTTACCCAAAGGAGCTAGAACCTAGAACCACTCGAGAAAATTTTAGAACATGAAAGAACTATTGTGGGTCAGACCAGAATGGGGGGTGGGGCAGTAAATAATATGCTCCTATGGCTATATTCAATTAATTTGGATGCAGGTTTCGCATGGTTTGTGAACAATGACTGCATGCATCCATAGTAACTAAAGAAGAATTCCAGATGCAGTATCAACTGGTAAAACAAAGAAGATCTACGCATCACTCTCGAAGGATAGAAACAGTATCAAATAGGCAGTATCTTGTTTGAGATTATATTTTCCTCTACAAGACCATAGGGAAGCCCAAAAATTTCTCTTCGTCAAAGTGATTGCACATCAATACTACCAAATGACCCATCAAGCCAAACACTTCACCTGGAAACTTTACTACATACACCCATAATCTTTTTAATACCAGTATCAACTAAAAGGAAGTCTAGTACACTACAAAATAACCTACCTACCAAATGACCCACACTGAAACTACCCGAGTTCAGACACTGCAACAATATTCGAAAGGACGCCCTTAAGGTCCTTTTGCAGAGGTTATCTGAAAGGAGACTTGTAGCTGTAGGTAAAAAGTGAAGTCGGTGTGTGCTAAGGATGGGGATTGCAACTCTACTCTCTTCCACCGGGTGGCGAGTGGCCGAAAGAGCAGGAATAGAATTGGCCCATTGGTCTCTGATTCAGGGGAGGTCATTATGGAGGATAAGAAGATCGAAGAGGAAGTTATTAGCTTCTTCTCTAGGTTATATGGTCCAAAGGTGTCAGCCAAACCCTTTGTTCAAGGGATTGAGTGGAACCCTATTTCTGAGGAGGATAAGGATAGTTTGTCCGAGCCTTTTACTGTTGAGGAGATCAAAAGGGCTGTTTTTGGAAGCGATAGTTCGAAAACCCCAAAGCCGGATGGGTTTACAATGGCTTTTTATCAAGAGAATTGGTCCCTTGTGAAGGAGGACCTGGTCAAAGTGTTCCAAAAGTTTTATGTAGAGATGTTCATTTAACCCACGGGGTCGGGGTCCTCCGAACGGGGTGGGGAATCCCCAATTAGACGGGGAATGGGGGAGGGAGCGGGGAGAAAATTTTCCCCATTGGCTAAACGGGGATGGGGACGGGAACCCGATCCCCCCAAATTCCCCGAGGGAATCCCCACCTTCCCCCTCTGATCACCGCAGGGAATTTCCAAAATTTTTCTAAAATAAAAGGCCCAAATGAAAAATGGGTTCTTTTCTTAAAACCAATGAAAAGTGGTCTTATGCATGTCATCATTGTATGAAATTACCACTTTAACCCCAAATGCATTCTTCTTTTTTCTTCGTTTTGCAACGTTTTTCCTTTTTTTTTCTTTTTTTCTTGAGTTTCTTCTTCTAACTTTTTCTCTTTTTTTTAAAGCTCTTTTTTTTTTTTTTGCGATTTTTATTTTTTTTTGCATTTCTTCTTCGGTTTTTTCTCTTTTTTTTCTCGTCTTTTTTCTGTGTTTCTTCTTTCTTTTTTTTCATTTTCTCTGCATTTCTACTTCTTCCTATTTTTCTTTTTTTTTTTTTTTTTGCGTTTCTTTGCATCGAGCATAGACCATACAATATACAACGTAGAGCATAGAATATGGAGCATCGTATATCGAGCATCAAGCATTGTGTACTGTGCATCGATACACAATGCTCGAGCATGGAGCATTGTACATCATGCATCGAGCATCGAGCATCGTGTATCATGCATCGAGCATCGAGCATCGAGCATAGAGCATAAAACATAGAGTGTAGAGCATAGCACATGGAGTGTCGTGTATCGTGCATCGAGCATCGAGAGGTGTTCTCAGTTGCAAGCGCGTGGATGGTTTTCAAGGTCGAATTGGTAAATTCACAGGGTGCTGACACAAGCAAAAGGCCATTTTTCATTCACTTTTAAAAAGGTACACAGTTTACATTAGAGCCTTTGAAAAAGGGTCATCCATCCGACGAACCCATGGGGAATCCCCGCCGATCCCCGCAGGGAATTTCACGGGGATGGAGACTGAAATGGGTAATGGGGAGGGGGGACGGGGAAGCCATCCCCAGCCCCACCCCACCCCGTGGACATCTCTAATTTAACGAAAGGGGGATTAAATAGATTAATGTTGGAAACTTACATCTGTTTGATCCCTAATTATTTGACCTTTTGAATAATAGTCCAGACGAACTTATGAAAATAAAGGAGAATGTGACAAGAGATAAAGATTTTCATCCAATTTGTCTCATCACAAGTGTACAAAATTTTAGCAAAGGTTCTGGCGAATCGTCTGAAGAGGGTGCTCCTATCAACTACATCTGATAAGCAAAAGGCCTTCGTGGCAGGGAGGCAAATTTTGGATCAAGACCTTGTGGCCAACAAGGCGATTGAGGACTAGAGAGCTAGAAAGAAGGAAGGGGTGTTTAAGATTGATTTTGAAAAAGCTTATGTCCATGTGGATGGGAACTTTATGGATAAGGTTTTATATAGGAAAGGCTTTGGTTATAAATGGCGTATGAGGATCTAGGGTTGCCTGAGGAATATGAGCTACTCCTTTCTAATCAGTGGGAGCCCTAGAGGTAATGTGAAGGCGTCGAGAGGTTTGAGGCAGGGAGACCCACTCTCCCCTTTTCTCTTCCTCCTTGTTGTGGATGTGCTTAGCAGATTGGTGACTAAGTGTGTCGAAGGTAACCTAATTGAGCCCTTTGAGGTGAGTAAGGATAGGGTTTCTCTCTCCCATCTTCAATTTGCGGATGACACCCTTTTCTTCTGCTCGGGTAATGTTAATTCATTTTCAATGTTGAATCACATTCTTACTTTCTTTGAGGAGATGTCAGGCCTGAAGATAAATAGGGGTAAGTGTTGTGTCATGGGTATCAATAGCGAGGATGAAAAGATTAAAAGGTGGGCTGAGTGGATTGGATGTGAGGTGGGAAGTTTCCCTCTTTTTACCTTGGTCTTCCTCTTGGGAATAGTTTGAAGTGTGTTTCATTATGGGACCCTGTGATAGACAAAGTTTGAAATAGATTGGCTTCTTGGAAAAAGACTTTCTTTTCTAAAGCAGGTCGTCTTACTCTCATTAAGTCCATCCTAAGTGGCATTTCGGTTTATGTCTTTTCTCTCTTTAGAGCTCCGAAGGGAGGTGTGTAATTGTTTGGAGAGGTTGATGCGAGACTTCCTCTGGGAAGGGGCTGATGAAGGGAAAGGTATCGGCTTGCATCTTATTAAATGGGAGATCATCGAGAAACCCATGTGTTTG
Organism: Benincasa hispida; assembly: GCF_027475165.1. Taxonomy (NCBI): domain Eukaryota; kingdom Viridiplantae; phylum Streptophyta; class Magnoliopsida; order Cucurbitales; family Cucurbitaceae; genus Benincasa; species Benincasa hispida. The sequence continues at coordinate 71,997,276 of NC_143486.1, forward strand.
GGGGGTCTTGATATTGGGACCCTTATGGCTTGAAACAAAGCCCTTTTAGCCAAATGGTTGTTGCGCTTTTCCTCCGAGCCCAATTCCTTGTGGCGTAGGGTTATTGCTAGTAAAAATGGTCCCCATCCTTTTGAGTGGTTGGCTAAAGGGATTAATGAGACTTATCGGAATCTTTGGAAAGATATTGCGAAAGAGCTCTCTACTTTTGTTCCTTGGGTTCGTTATGTGGTGAGGGATGGGAGAAAGACGTATTTCTGGGAAGATCACTGGGATCACTGGGTGGGGGAGAGACCTTTTTGTAGTTCTTTCCCTCGGTTGTATCATTTGTCATCTCTTAAAAATCATTTTGTGATATTTTCTCGTTTGGACAATGAGTTCTTGCTCTTTCTCCTTTGAGTTCCGTCGTGCTCTGTCCGATAGGGAAACGATGGATGTGGGTGACCTCATTTCTCTTCTTGAAAGTCATCCCTTTCGCCTTGGGAGGAGAAATGTGACAGTCTGGAGCCTTAATCCTTTGAAAGGGTTCTCGTGTAAATCGCTTTTTCACTGTTTGGTTAACCCTGCTTTTGTGGGTGAGTCTGTCTTCTCATCGTTGCGAAGGATTAAAATTCCTAAAAAGGTGAGATTCTTTACCTAGCAAGTTCTCCACAACCGTATTAGTACGTTGGATAGGCTTGTTAGGAAAATGTCGTCGTTGGTTCCTTTTTGTTTCATTCTTTGCAGGAAGGCGAAGGAAGACTTGGACCATATTCTTTGGCACTATGATTTTCAAGCTTTGTCTAGGATTCTTTTTTTCAGGCGTTTGGTATGATGTGTGCCTGTCAAAGAGACGTTAGAAATATGATCGAGGAGTCCATCTTCAATCTGCCATTTGGGGAGAGAGGTCGTTTTCTCTAGCTGGCTAGTGTTTGTGCTATTGTTTGGGTGTTGTGAGATGAGAGGAATAGAAGGGTGTTTAGTAGAGTTGAGAGGGATACTAGAGATACATGGTCTCTTATTCGTTTTCACGTTTCTCATTGGGCTTCGATTTCTAAGGTTTTTTGTAATTATCCTATGAACATGATTTTGCATAGTTGGAGTCCCTTCTTGCAGATGGATTCCCCTTTTTTGTGGGCTGTTTTTGTATACCCATGTATTCTTTCATTTTTTCTCAACAAAAATCGTTGATCTTATTAAAAAAAAAACAAAAAATCATAAGCATATGTAACTTGTTGAGAATAAATTGTTTTACATGATAAGAAAAGCGAGTGAAAAGTTCACTGACCTTAAGTAAAGTAGTGTACGTCACAACATCAGGAAAAATATCTTCCTGGTCATACTTATCAGCTTGTTCCTGAAAAAAATGAAATTATGAGTAACAAAATACAAACACTGGTTGATTGCTCAACCAATTAATAAACGTATTCGGAGGCTCTAAACTGGCCTTTCAATACATGTTTGTGACCTTCATTTCCTCAAAGAAATGCATTGCTGCATCCAGTTTGTTGATCTTCACACAAGCAGAGATTAATGTATTATATGTGAGCCTATCAGGTTTCAACTCCAGATTTAGCATCTCATTGTACATGGCTAAAGCAGCTTGAGGAACACCTGAGCATACGTACCCCTGAAAATCCATGAGAAGAAAATTACTAAGCAATGTAATCCAAATGCTGGCTTCTCCAATTGCCACACCAGGTCAGACATTGATAGTTTGATACAATGCAACAAATATTTTTATTTCTCATTAGTAATTATCCTGCAGAACTAGAACTGTGGGCACACCTTCATCAATAAGTTGTAAACTGATATAGAGAGATTGCCTCCTTCACGAAGTAAGAACCCATATCGTGCTATTAGACCATTGGCACGGCGCATGTCTCCTGCACTACAAAAATCAACATGATAGCATAAATATATCATTTAAAAAAGATATCTAATTATAATGAACAAATCTTTTTACAGAAAATTCCCTACAATTGATTTGATTCTTCATTCTACATTATTTTTCCGTAACATTTAACTTAAACAACCAACTACCAAAGAAACTTTATAAAACTAGTTGTGCATCTCTAATATATCATTTAGCAACAAACAATCATCAAAAATCAAGAAAAATATATCCTAACATAAATATGCACAAATCTACAGACTGACATGGAGATGATCAATAATTTTTTAATTAAAAATAATAATAATAACAGTAGAACTATTAGAACACAAGTCGTTGAATCATGTCCATTTATGGGGTCAGTTCAAACTTTATAAAATTAAATTTATAAGATTTTTTTTTTTTTTTTCGTACTGCATATATCATGCAAAATATATATATCCGTAGTTACATGTATAATAGTTTTCTAAGTTAAAGTTTGTTATTGAAATTTAGAAAGTATGAAGAACAAATTTGGAATTTCGCACATACTGATGATGCCGAAATCTAATCACAATATATATTACTGTTACAATCTTCTGATGTCTTGAGTTATTAGTAGTGCTACAAAGCACTGTTTAAATATTTCGATATAAAAGTGAATTGTATTTAAATTGTAAGAGTTTTCTTTTTGTTCTCTTTTCTTCTTTTTCTTTTTAATTTAAAGAAAATGACGCAGTCTTGTCACTTACTACCTGAGATGTGAATGAAAATATATTATATATAAATAAACAAATGCGTATGTTAGGAGGTTCTGGCCTTAATTAAGATTTGAATGCCTTAAAAAGAAAGTCAAAAGTTCCACCTTTTAAGCCTTTTAAAAATGAATAAATGACATAGATAGATACATGATCATGTCTGACAACCAAATTAAACTGCAATGTTCATTGTACGCTGATTTTAGTTGCTTCATGTTTCCATTAAAATGTACAAAGCTTACATAGTAATATACATATATCTAAACTGTTACACAGAGAACGGTATAATGCTCACCACCATCAATTAAGGTGAGACTGTTGAATTTATAATGATAATGAGTGAGTTACAGCAGCAAATGTAATACAGTAAAATATAAATATTTATACCTGAAAGCTTAATAATCTGAACAAAATACAAATAAGTTGACCATAGACTAACTCCCTAAACTCTTGAGACGTTAATCTGATCCTTGAAGCTTAGATAAACACAGGAACGATACAGAAAACTGCTTAACAAGTGACCTCTCGTAGAAACTGACCTGCTTCAATTAAAGCATTTAGAAGACCATAAATAAGTGGTGCTGACAATGTTGGACCCCCAATAGCAGTACCTTCCTCCACAGATTCAAGAATTTGAAATGCTTCATCAATCTTGCGAGCTTCACCCAAACCCTGGCAAAGAAAATACCAAGATGAAACTGGAAAAATAAATAATCACGACTCTCCCAACTGTTACAATTACGATTTTCCACGTAGCTCAATTAGGAATCTAAAACTCATAATAGTTTAACTATACTAAAGTACCTTTAATAGCGTGCCATAACTGACATTGTCTAGACCACAATTATCTGGGTTGGACATTTCATTAAAAGTCCTCAGAGCTAAATCAATATCACCACAATGAACACAAGCTTCCAAGACCGCATTCATAACAATTGTATTCAGCTTTCCATAACGTCTCTTGGCGATCTCAATTTCCTTAAATACCTGAGAAAGTAAATGACGATAAGAACTCAAAGACGAAAACTCACCTAATTGCCAAGAATGATACCCTTCGATGAAAGCCCTCACTTATAATCCAACCACTAATTTCTAACGTCGAAAATACTATACCACACAAATCCATTACGTGAGACAGTATAATTTAATCAATGAGAATTCATGAACTACCGATACTTAAAATGAAGATGACATTGAAAATTATCAAACTCGCCTTTATCCTGAAGTGGCATGAAAGTGAAATTTCGTATACAACGGCAAGCAATAACATGACTACAAATTGGAGTCCTTCATCTTTTTTCTCACATTCTTAAGAATTAACAGTTGAAATAAATCAAAGTAAATAGAGAACAGAAACAAGTAAAACCTGGTGGAGCTGCTTGCGATGGGTGAGTCTGACGACACGAGAGGTCAGCCGCTTGAGATTAGGACTCCGATGAGAGTCTCTCCGACGCCGGGCGGCGGCCGTGCGAGAAGGAAGCGAACGAGAAAATACGTTCGTTGAGTCGGACGGATTTAATGCCAGATGACGAGAGGAGAATGATGTGATCCGTAGCATCTTCTCCGGTTGTAGTTGTTACTGCCGATAAGATACAGAGAGAAACTAACCATCAGCCATGGAGCGAAAGAGATACTGAAAGAAGTGGATGACGACACGACGTAAAATTGGCGGCAAATGTACGGTGTCGTTGAGTTGGGCCCTTCGGCCCAATCTTTCGGGATACGGCCTGGCCCGTTTTACGGCACTTCTGTGGGTAATTCGAGGCCCAGCCCAATTGGAATACGTAAAACATGGAATACATAACATTTTGGTTATATATTTCGAAATTTGTTTAATTTAGTCAATTGTTTAAACTTAAATTAGTTCCTATTAGTTTATTGTTGATTTTTCTCAACAAAATTAATTTCTAAGAGCATTCCCTTTACGTGGTGACATTTCTTCTTCTTAATATTATTATTAAACAAACTTTAATACAAATTAACTTTAAAGTACTAAATTCAATATTTGATTGAAAATATCAAAACTAAAATTTGACAATAAAAAGAAATTCAAAGTTCAAAGATTAAAATTGTATATTCAATTTTGTGTCTAATTGATCCTTAGGGTCCATTCGGATAGCAAAATAACTGTTTCTTGGGTTTGAATATTAAATGTATAAGTTTTAAATGTCTGAGATAATTAATGGATATATAAAATAATTACTGTCTAAAAGTTTTTATTTGCCAATTTTATATACGAAAACCCAAACTAAATATTAATCAAATATGGGAAAACAAAATTTGATCATAATTAAATTTTAATTATGTAATATATTTTTATATTGATTAATTATTTAATTACTTATTATTAGATTAATATTTGTATTAAATAGTATTTAAATTATTTTATTTGATTAATAAAATCAACAAAATAAATATATAATTATAATATTAATAATCCACGGTAAAATTTTATATTAAATAGTTAAAATAACATAAAATATAAATGGTAGATGTATCAGTTGAACGTGATAGTAATGATTAATTGATGTTAAAAATTTCCCAGGTATGGAAGGTAGTAAAAATTCATGTCATAAAGATTTGTAAAGTTTCATAGATCGTGTATTTAAAAAGTGAAATCCTGTAAAACAAATAAACATATTAAATATTTGTCTGAAATCTCATAGCAATATCTACGAAACAAACGAGCCTTTAAGCTTTTAAAGATGAATCCACGTAGAATTCATGTAACAAAAAAAACTACAAACGAAGAGAACAAAAGTTGGAAACAAAAAATAAATATAGTACGGAGGATCAAATCCTTCAATTAAATTCGATATTCATTGAAATTGAAATATTACAAATATTTACAAACAAATAAAAACTAACCACTAATACACCAATCCTCAAATTCTAACATTAACTTAAATTCTCCTTCATCAATGTCACTAAGCCATTAGGCCTCTGTCTTTCTATCTAGGGGACACTAACTAAAACAAAAGCCACTAGCATTAATCAAAGAAAAAAAGAAATCAATTACTTACCAATTAACCTTGCACTAATTCTTAGAAGTTCAAAGACAAGTGTTACCCTAAGATTATAAGGTAAATTAGTTTTTATTTTCGTTTTTTAATAATATATAAAGTAAAATAATCGAACCTGGTAATTTTCAAATCAATAGGAAAATAGTACCTTCGAAAGTTTAGACTTCATTCGGTAATCGTTTGATTTTTTTTTTTTGAAACTAAGATTATTTCATCCACATTTGTTATAATGATTTGCATATTTTTTTAAGTACGATTGTTGAGTTATTAGCCAAATTTCAAAATGAAAATAATTTTTTGAAAGCTACTTTTTTTTAATCATCATAAATTGGTTTGGTTTTTTAAATCATTTATGAATAGTAGATAATAAATGGAGAAATTTTGAGGTAGAAGCAGCGTTCATAGGCTTAATTTTTAAAAACAAAAACAAAAAAATAAAATGGTTACCAAACGGTGTCTTAAATATATCATTTATATATATATAAACATGCACGTGCGTATACTGAGCTTTGGAAGATGTTTTAAAATTTTGTGTTAGATAGTTGGCGGGTCATTGAGGGACTGGATTTATACCGAAAGTCTTGAAATTGATTTAGGGGTGTTTGATAAATGGGTATGAGTTGTTGGGTTGGGTGGGCCCATATTTGTTAAGCTCATAAAGAAAAAATGTGGGTTATTAAAACCACTTGTTTTACCCAATTAAAACTAACCCTAAAAATCAGTGATATTTTCATTTTTTTTCTCTCTTCCCTCATTTTCGCCGTCTGGATTCTTCTCCAGATCTTTTTTTTTTTCATCAAACCTTTGGATCGTCACTTTCTAAAAGTTCCCCATGGTGGCCGCCATTATTAACAATTTCTCAGTTCCTTTCATCCAAGGCGGAATCCCCCAAGAATCTTCTGGTGTTTTTTACGTCATTTTTCCTTCTCTCTTCTTCTGATGCCCTGTTGTTCGGTTTCTTCCAGCATCTTCTCTCTTCTCCCACGGTTTGGTTTCTTCCCTCATCTCATCTCTTATTCCGCGTCCCTTTTCTTCTTCCATTTTCTTTCTGTTGCTATTTTTTTTTTCGAATTTTTGTTATATTTTTCGATTTCTTCCCTCATGTTTTCATATTTATCTTGTCTTTTGTTTACATTTTTTTTTTTTTGTATACATCCTAATATGATTTTCATTTCAAATTTGGTAGCTAATTTAATAGATTTTTTTTTTGTGTTATATTACATAAATATTTTACAAAAAATTGATATGATGATTTGTTTCATGAGGGTGATCATGTCACCCTTATTGACCTTCTTGTCACAAACATTTAGAAGACAGATTGCTTCATTGCAGTACCAAAACACGTATGGAAGGGGTATTGCCTCCGTTTACTAGGAAGAAACATGTAGACTGACCACTGATATTTGAACCAGTACCCTATATTTTTTCTTTTGGATAACAACAAATGGAAAATGGACTATCATGTCGAAAAGACTGATAACTTTTGCATACGTCATGACATGTAATTTTTATGTTTGTATTATGACACGAATATCATAAGTATCGAAAAGAATATATATTTTGTGAATTTTTCTTGGAAACAGCCACATGTTCGGTCGATTCATGTTATTTTTGTGATCTTATGAAAAATGTTATTGTACTACGTCACATTCTCACCACCATAATCAAATGAAAGGTAATTATCACATGTACAATTTCAATTCCAAATATACTATCCATATTATATAAAAATAAACTGTATGATATGTGAAATGATAATGTTAAGTTAGCAAAATTCAATATATATACATAAAATATACCAATTAGTAATTAGGAAAATTACCTTCGATATGTATACATACAATATACAATATACCAATTAATTGAGCAACGATATGAAATGTATTTTATTTATATGTTTTACAGATTGAAGAGAATTAGTACTATTACAGTTTTTAAAAATAATATATGAAAAACAATCTATCATGTTCTACAAATTGAGAAAAAAATGTGAGATTGTTCAGCCTATGTCATAAATGATTTGAGAAAATAAGTGTATATTTGAAAATTAATCAACAATAACAAAGCATAAAACTAAAAAAATAAAAGAATGAAATAAAAAACAAACAGACAAAAATAAAACTAATCTCATTCACAAAAAACTGCATCAGATCCCCCAATTCAACTCAACTCTACTCTACACAACAAACACAAACAATAATTACTAACTCAATTCAACTCTGCAAATAAACACAGACAATTTAACTCCAAGATAATTTAATTATTCAGATAATAATTATCAATTAAACTCTTTAGTTTATGTTGTCTCTAATTTGTTATCTTGTTCACTATCTATCAATCACATATCACGTTAGATTATGATATACCAAGATAGACATCTATAAGTATCAGTGATAAATATCTATCACGATCTATCAATAATAGATAGTGACATTTTACTATATTTAAAAATACATAAACATTTTTATCATTTAAAAAAAGTAGTTCAATATATATATTTTAATTTTCATTATTTGCCCAACTCCATTATACCTAAGATTTTATTAGTCACGTGTCTAGGAGTCTTAAATGTTTGGACTTGTATTTAATAATAGATATGGAACTTTTAAAATTGTAGATTAGGTTGAGTATTTAAGACATAAAATCTAACCTTATATTTAATCAAATATTTATTTAAAAAAACAATTGTAAATTTAGAGAACAGTCAAATACTTTTAAAAGCGTGCGATGCTAACAACCACAAGATCTATGATTTGAATCATTCTACCTCTAAATATACTAGAAAAAATTATTTAAAAATTATATTTTGTATCTCATATATTTACGAATTCTCAATTTCGCATCTTGACCTATCCAATATTTTGAAATTTATAAATTTCATAGATACAAAATTGATAGTTCAAAATTTCTCGAACATAAAATTCAAATTTATATCTGATCGATCAATTAAAAGACCAACTTGATTCAACTATAAAAGTTATAACTAGATTTGTTACTCTATTACACATTGCCCAAAAAAAAAAAAAGTGAAAATAGCAATGAAATGAAATATGAAGATTATATCCTTTTTCCACCGTCACTTTCCATCTCCCTCAAACAATCATATCATAAATCATACACACAATGACACAACCATATATACATATACACATATATATATAATTATAATATTACTATTAATAATTAGATAAAAACCTATATTATTAATTTATCTACATGGACTCATGAAACATAAAAATTAAAATTAGAAAAAAAAAGTTTTTTTCTTTCTTCCCTTCCTCTTCGTTCAGAACGATAAATCTTTAAAAAGTCGAGAACAAAGGGCTTAGAGGATTTCATTTCATTACGAGTCATTGTTGTTCATATTCTTGCAGATCAAAACAGCTCTTGGATTTGAAGCCATTCACGAGCTTTCGATCATGGAATCTTTGCCCTAGTGTTCGTCTTCTTCGTTCCTTCTCTTCATCTTCTTCATCGCTTTCTCCATCTCCGTCCTCTGAATCGGATTCCTCACTCGCTTCTTTACGATCTTCTTCTTCATCTTCGTTCAGTGCCAACAGAGGCATCGATTTAGGGTTTGGCCAGTTGTAGAATGAAGCTTTTCTCGACCATTTCGACGCCATTAAAATCCTTCTTCTCTTGTTGAAAGGATTCTCCGGCTTCTCTAAATCTTTCACTTGAATCACCTCTGATAGATTTGCAAACGACTTCGATTTCCCCGAGAAATGGCTCGATAATCCCCTTCTGCAATTTCATCACATTAAAATTGCGTGATTAATTGGAAATTTTCAGGTTCAATTGCTAATTCGCCTTCGATTTTCGGTTTCTAGTTTATAAATTAGGGGAAATTTTAAGAATTAGGGATTGAGAAACTCACTTAATCGGAAGAGCTTCTTCGAGAGATTCCAATCCGCATAATCCTCCTTCCATTGGCTTGCTCTGTACCTCATCAGTGTCTCCATCGTCATCGGAATCGGCGTCAGGAACTCCAATCGACGACGAACTCGCCGACGAATTTTCCCCAATCGAGCTACCAGATCCAGACTCGCGAAAACCCGACCGGGCTCGATTCTGAGTCTCGGGGGGGGATGGATTCTCCAGCGGAATAGAAACGCCAGCGAACGCCGTGGGCGGCGGTACCTCGATGCTGAACGTTGGACCGAACAAAACCTCCATCAGTTACCGGCGGGAGATCGAGTCCGTCCCACTAGTGAGATGGGGCGGGCTTCCGACCTTCCTCCGCTGTGGTTCTCCTCGCCGGCGACGCCCTAGAATTAGGGTTCGTTGTCATCAACCGGCGGCGGTTGGCTGATTGGACTGACTTTTCTGGTGGAGAGAGAAAGAAGATAGAGAGAGAGAGAGAGAGAGTAAAGAGATAAGAGGGGTCTCTATGAACTTTACAGAGAAAGGGATATTTTAAGAGTTTTGGGGGAGAATTTGGTTTGGAATTTGTTTTTTGTTTCTTTTCCTTTTTTTTTTCCCTTCTTCTTTTAGTGAATTAGAAATTAAAAAAAATACATAGAACGAAATATATTGGAAAAAAAATAAAAGGTCAAATTACAATTTTAATACTAATTTTCAAGTTCCTTTTTTTTATGAACTTTAAGGACATTTTTTAAAAAAAAATCGATTATGATGATATAAAATATTACAGCTAAATATGCAAATTTAATTTTAAATGATTAAAATCCATGTTTTACTTGTAATTTTAAACGTGACAAAAGTGAACTATCACATATTTTCACAACACTTTATCGTCCTTACTTGTATACTTATAATAATTTTATTATTTAGTGGTGAGACTTCGACTCTATTTTCAATAATTCTTCCTTCGAACAAATATAATTTTTTTTTCCATCATCTATCTATCGGTAAGTCATTTATTTAGGACAATTTTTCTTCTATAAATTACACCTCAAGTTTATAGAGCTCGACGATGGATATTTATTCCATGTTAAATATTGGATGATTCTAAGTCAAGGGGTATGATATCGCATGTTATGACAATATGAACCACTCATTTACATTTAACATATTTTTTAATTCTCACATTTTTATTTTATAAGTAGCTTTTTATGTTTGTTTTTTTTTCTCTTTAGTATGTTTGAAATCTTGAAAAAAAAACTGTTTATAATACACGTTTTTCTCCTAATAATAGACCTAAATTCAAGAGTGGACTAAAATGTAATTTTACTTTTTTTTTTTTAGAATGAAAAGAAAATAATAAATAAAGCATTGATACAGAGATGGATAGGAACGAGCAGACATTTTGCACCCACAAACACAACAAATTAATGCAACCTTAAAAAAAGCAAAAATAAATTTAAAAGACAAAAATAAAAAATGAAGGGTGGTGTTTGGGAGACGGGATAGTGGACTCCGCTTGCGGTTTATTAGGTATCTACGCCTTGGACACGTTCGCCATGACATGGCAATTCAACATTTTTTTTTTCCCTTTAGAAAAAAAACTAATAATAGTATTTTTTGCCATCTGTCTTATCCTGTCTTATCCTTTTTTTTTTCTCCACCGGAAATTATGATATTTGTATGTAACTGTTTTTTTTTTTTTTTTCCCCGTTGAATTGTAACTTTAATTGTGTCATTTACATATTAAAAATGTTTTAAATACATTCTTAAACCATTTTAATTCAAATAAGTATCCATTTGACCATGACGTGGCGTATTAATTAGATAAATAAATAATTGTTTAGAATGGCAAGAAAAAAAACAGTCCATGTGAAAAAAAGTAAAGTAGTAGAATTAAAGAAATTACAATGAAAATGTAAGGTATATTTGGAATTCAACGTTTTGACTAGTCTCTATTCATGTTACTTATTTTTGTGTATCGTATAGTGTTATAATATGTAATTAATGATATTGTCGACATGGTATTATTAAAATGACGGAATTGAAACGAGTTTAATATTAGGGCAAATATCAGTTTATATTCCTGAATGTTGTATCAATTTAAATCTCAAACTAACAAATGTATCAATTTAAATCCTAAACTTTCATAGTATCCACTTAAGCCCTCCATTATGTTTTATTTAGATACACTTGTGAATGTTCAAGACCTAATTTGATACATGTATAAAAGCTCAGGGTTTTAATTGATATAATTATTAGTTTGAGGTTTAAATCAATACAAATTCCAAAGTTTACGGTTTAAATTGATACAATTCTTAAAGCTTGAAGTTTAAATTGATACAATTTTTAGTTTAGGGTTTGAATTGATACAATTTCCAAAATTTAAGAGTATAAATTAATATTTGCCCTTAATATTAAATAGACACGACTATGAAAAAGTATATCCACAATCATTAGAAACAAAATTTCTAAAACTAATGTTCTGTTTGGTAACAATTTCATTTTTTTGTTTTTAATTTTTGAAAATTAAGTCTATTTCCTCCACATTTCTTATAATGGTTTATATAATTTTTAAGTAAGATAATTGAATTCTTAACCAAATTCTAAATACAAACATAATTTTTCAAAAGTTACTTTTTTTTACTTCTCAAAAGTTGCTTAGTTTTTTTAAATCATTGATGAAAAATATATAAAAAATGAATGAATATGGCGGTGAAAGTAGTGTCTATAGACTTAATTTCCAAAAACAAAAACAAAAGCCAAAATGATTATCAAACGAATCTAACGGTTGCTATTTCTTAATTTTTAAAATGGATTTTGTAGTTGTGAAATTTTTAGTATATTGCTAAGAAAATACAAAGTAAAAAAAACAACGGGAATAAAAAATAATTAGAGAATATATGCATAGATAGAATTTGAGTTACTCATAATTAAAATATATATATATATATATATTTCATTTAATCTAAACTAGTTGCTTAGCTTGGTTTACTATAACAATATTCTCCCTCTCATTATAGAATAAAAAACTGATCAAAATATAATATCTGACATGAAAGTTGTATTTGCTAAAGAGTTAAACCAATTTATGGTCTATTATACAGGTTTAGGTATTAAATAATAAGATAATATTGTAATAATAAAGTGGTTTTCTCTTTTGATAAAAATAACTTTATGTTATGAAAATTGAATAGCGCAATGGAAATACGGATATAAAAAAATAATATAATAATAATAAACGAATAAAAACTAAAATTATAAAATAAAATAAGAAAATTATTTTAAATGGTAAAACTGCTGAAAATATTTACAAAATATAGCAAAATTTCAGAACTATCAATGATAGATGTTGATAGACACTGGTAGACTTCTATTAGTATCTAACAATGTCATCGATAGACACTAATAGAAGTTTATCAGTGTCTATCAGCGTCTATCATTCATAGTTCTAAAATTTTGTTATGTTTTGTAAATATTTTGATTCGTTTTTCTATATTTAAAAACAACCCAATAAAATAACTAAAACATAAAATAACCAAAATCATAAAATTGAATAATATGGAAATTGGTGGAAGTGGAAATATCACCCGTGTTTGTGTGTTCTTAAGATCCACTAAATGTTACTATTTATAGGCAAAGTGGCAAGTAGGATGTGGACTTACATGGACATCAAGCATGAATAACTACATGACACATGAACAACATGAATGGTGACACATGACCTTTGGGACACTAAGCAATGACCATTTATTTTCTATATAATATTCATAATACTCCTCCTTAGATGTCCGTATATATATGAAATATGTCTCGTTAAAACCTTACTAGGAAAAACCCTAGTGAAAAAAAAAAGTACATATTTCATATAATACATATTCCTAAAAATGTACACTATATTTACTTCCCCTCATGAAAACATTATTTGAGATCTCTGAGTTGCTGCATTCCAATATTGTGCACCAGTGTTTCAAAAGTTGTGGTTGGTAATACCTTTGTAAATAAATTTGTCAGGTTATCCTTCGAACAAATTTATTGTACAGTGATGTCACCATCTTCTTCAAGATCATGGGTGTAGACAAGCTTTAGTGAAATATGCTTTGTTCTATCTTCAGTGAAATATGCTTTGTTCTATCTCCTTTAATATATCATCCTCTGATTTGGGTTATGCAAGTTGTGTTGTATTTGTATAATATTGTTGGAAGGTTTTTATTAGAAGACAAGTCACACGTTTCACGAATATGTTGAGTCATTGACCTTAGCCATACACATTCTTGATTAGCTTCGTGAATTGCAAGAATTTCAGCGTGATTTGAAGAAGTGGCCGTTATAGTTTGATTCACCGATTACCATGATATAACATCCTCCACTTGTGAACATATATCCTGTTTGAGATCTAGCTTTGTGTGGATCAGATAAACATCCAGAATCTACATAACCAACTATATCCAAATTTGATTTATTTGAATCAAACAAACTCATATCGTTTGTTCCTTGGAGATAACAGAGTATATGCCTAATTCCGTTCCAATGTCTTTTTGTAGGAGAAGAACTATATCTAGCTAATAAATTTACTGAAAATGAAATATTTGGTATTGTATTATTAGCAAGATACATAAGTGCACCAATTGCACTAAGATATGGTACTTCAGGAACAAGAAGTTCTTCATTATCTTCTCCAGGTCGAAATATATCTTTCTTTATATCTAATGAACGGAATTCCATTAGAATATTTAATGGATGTGCTTTGTCCATATAAAATATTTTCAAAATATTTCCTGTATAAGTTGACTGATAAATAAATATTCCATCTGTTAAATACTCAATTTGCAAATCAAGACAAAATTATTTTTCCGAGATCTTTCATCTCAAATTCTTTCTTAAGATATTCCATTACATTTGAAAGCTCTCAAGAAGTTATAATTGTATTCAAGTCACCGACATATACAGTTATAATAGCAAATCCTGATTGTGATTTATTTATAAAAGCACACAGACATGTTGAATTATTTTGATATCTTTTTTTCAATAAATGTCCACTTAGGCAATTGTACCATATCCGTCCTGATTGTTTCAATCCATATAGTGATCTCTGTAACTTTATCGAATACCATTCCCGGGAATTTGATGTATATGTGTTAGGTACTTTAAATCCTTATGGGATTCTCATATAAATATCATTATCAAGAGATCAATATAAATATGTTGTGACTACATCCATAAGATGCATATCCAGACTTTTATACACAATCTAGCCAATTAAATATCTTAATATAATTGCATCCACCACCGGAGAATACATCTCATCAAAATCAATACAAGGTCTTTGTGAAAAACCTTGTGCAACTAGTCTTGCTTTATATCTTGTGACCTCATTATTTTCATTTATTTTCCTCACAAATATCTATTTGTATCCCACAGGTTTAACACCTTCTGGTGTTCGGATTACAAGTCAACAAACCTGACATTTTGAAAGTGAGTTTAATTCTGCCTCGATTGCTTATTTCTACTGAAGTTAATATTTTCTATGTCGACATTCTTCAACAGATTTTGGTTCAGGATCCTCATTTTCAGATATAATATCAAGAGCAACATTATACACAAAAATGTTGTCAACAATTACATTAGTTTGATTCCATCTTTTTCCTATCATGACATAGTTTATTGGAATCTCATTATTATCTTTAGGTATTTCACATTCCTCACTAATCATGTCGAGGATTTCTTGGGTATTTACATCCTCAACCAAATATTTTTCACTATTAATTATTGTTTGTTTTCGAGAATTTTTATCTTTGGAACCCACTGGTCTACCATGCTTTTGGCATGTTCCAGACTCATTAGACAAAATAATATTTGCTTTTCCAAAACCCTCGACCAAGTTTGCAGAACCTGATATTGTATTTACTTTTGCTTTCAGCATTATCAATTTGGAAAAATATTTTTAATTTGTAAGTATTGTATGTGTAGTTGCACTGTCTGCCAGACATAGATCTTATTTGCACATTTTTTAAACACCCACCATATGAAAATGATCCATGTTTCTTCATTCAAAGAAAATAATTACAATAAGAAGAACAACACTTATAATATACAAAAGTTACTGAAAAAAATATGAAGATAGATAAAAAAAAAAAAAAACAACAACATTAAGTTTAAATATTCTCAAAGTAAAAAAAATAAAATAATACTTGACGTGTCACCAGCTGTGCCAGTCTTCTCTTAAGGAGATTAAAAAAAGTTCGTCATATCCAAATTTGTCATATGGGATGTGTCAAATATGTCATTATCTTAGTATGCAAAATTTGCTTCCACATTTTTCTCTTTTTCCTTCAGGGAAGTTTGATAGAAGTCAACTAAGTGTTTTGACGTACGACAGGTACGTGGTCAATGCCCAGTCATTCTACATTGGAAGTATTTATTTTCAACACTCTTTGAACTTTTATCTTGTGGAGCTTTTCCTTTGTGATCATCATTTTGTGTGGTTCTTTTGAAATTTAAAATGATTAGAACGACCACCACGAAAATAATAATTATTTATTCATCTTCCACGGCCACGGCCACGACCACGACCACGATCTTGACCACGATTATTATTAAAATTCACAGCATTCACTTCAAGGAATGGTGTTGTTCCGGTTGGTCGAGATTCATGATTCTTCATCAATAACTCGTTATTTTGTTCGGCCACGAGAATACATGAAATTAATTCAGAATACTGTTTAAAACATTTCTCTCGATATTTCTGTTGCAAGAGCATATTCGAGACATGAAATGTAGAAAATGTATTCTCTAACATACTAGCATCAATAATTTTCTCTCCGCATAACAATAATTTTGAACTGATTTTAAATAATGCGGAATTGTAATCATTTACTGATTTGAAATCTTGTAACCTTAAGTACATCCACTCATAACAAGCTTTATGAAGAATAACTATTTTTTAATGATCATACATCTCTTTTAAAGTTTTTCACAAGATACGAAGATCTTTTATTGTAAGATACTCCATTTTCAATCCTTCGTGGATATGATGACGAAGAAAAATTATAGCTTTTGCTTTGTCCTGACGATGTCTTATTTCCTTCTTTAATAGTTTCCCCAAGATTCATAGCATCCAGGTGGGGATTTTGACATCAAATACCCATGACAAATAATTATTACCGTTAATATCAAGGCGACAAATTTTAAGTTTGTGAGATTTGTCATATCAACACTATCATAAAATATTATACTTATGTTAGAAATCTAATAGATATTGATTATGCAAAATAACATTAAATTTATTAATTATAACGAAGAGAGAAAAACCGACATACCTTTAGAACCTACCTTTAGCAGGGAAAACGACAAGAGCTCGTGCTGATAACGTGTTATAAAAATTAAGGAGCACAATGGGAATATGGATATGAAAAATATAATATAATAATATTTTTATATAATAATAATAAATAAATAAAAACTAAAATTATAAAATAAAATAACTAAAACATAAAATAACAAAAATCATAAAATTAGATAATATGGAAATTGGTGGAAGTGGAAATCTCACAAATGTTTGTGCGTTCTTAAGATCTACCAAATGTCACTATTTATGAGTAAAGTGACACCAAATATGAATAATTACATGACACATGGACAATATGAAGGGTTGCATATGGTTTTTGTGACACTAAGCAGTGATCATCTATTTTCTATTATAATATTCATAATACCTTTTATATATATATAGTTGTAATACCGCTATAGACGTAGACCTTTCATAAACTTCTCAAGACTGTTGAATAATAATTATTCATAATAATATTAAATAAAATCTAGAACTTAAAATGGTGACGCACGATGACTTGGAACAAAAATTTGATCCAATCATTTAAAGTCAGTATCACAGTATTCGGAGGTTCAAATTTCATCAAACATTCTAATGAAATACTTAATATTTCAAAAGTAATTTTGATACGTTTTAAAAGATGAAAAATAATGTCCCTAAATTTAGAGAGAAATATATATTTTAGACTAATGGTGAAGTCTTAATTAATAATGACAATATATGGTCAAGGGGATGGAGCTGGGTAAGGTTAGGTAAGGCATATTTATTTGTAACTTTTAAAAAACAAAGGCATATTTATTGGTATATACCCAATTAATGTGTTCCTTTTATTTGAAAACTTTATTATTATTTGCTTCCATTTTTTTTTCCCTATATGTTTGGGTTTTAAGAATCTTTGGAGAATATCTAGAGAATAATTTCTTTTTTCTTATTTTGGAAGTTGAGACTGCAATAGGGGATGAAAATAGTGTTTATTGATTTTTCTTTTTTGTGATAATATTTTATTGACATTGCTAAAGGTGCAGACAAGTTGATTTTGGGTTAATTTTCTTGTCTTAAGATATAATTGAATATATTAATCATTTAAAAATAATTTTTAAATACCTGACGTTAAAATTTTAGTTTCTCAAATTTAAGCTAACTAAATCGGTCAAATAATTATACTAAAAAAAAGAACTGAATTGATTCTATGACAAAGTCAATTAAAATCAATGACTAAAGTGATAAAAAATAAATTTACCAATTACTTGAGTGTAGGTTAATCGGTAAGATATTATATATTTACCTTAAAAACTAGAGGTTGGAGTGGTCATGTCACTGACAAAATTATCCAACCTTATTGTAAATAAAATATGAACTAAACTATTTTGTTTTTTGTTTTTCTTTTTTCTATTTTCTTTTTTTCTTTTTTTGTCAATTTTCTTATTTTCTATGATTTAATTTTGCATTCTAAATAAAGATGGTAAAGTTTTAAGTTAATAACCGGAGAAAAAGAAAACGTAAAGTCTGGCCATTTTCATACCTTTAATTATCACTATAAACTGTTAAAAAGCTTCATTTCAATGACACTTTTCGAGGTACCGTAATGAAATTGGATTATAATGAAATGTAATAAAAAAAATCATGTCTGAATGGAGCGTTTTGGACTTAATTTACAATACAAAACTCATTTTGTTTTTACCGTTTTAAACTCAACCTTCTTTCTTATCATTTTTACGCTTCACGATCTCATTTTTATTCCATCCTTGATTCCTCATGTATTTTAACATTTCTCTGATTCTTAGTAATATTGATTATATTCCATATTCCAGTCTCCCAAATAGTCCATTTCTATTTTTAATTTCACATCACGTTAAAAAGTCAAAGATTGAGTAGAAAAAACAGAATATATTTATTAGTGATTTTGAATGATTTGAAGCATTTTTTTTAGTGAGTTTGAAAATAGTAAAAGTGATTTTTAACAATTTCACAATCATTCTCAAATATACAATTAGGGGATCAAAAAATCCGATGATTTGAAAAAACGGATCAACCCAATCCTATTTGGGTTGAGTTATCAACTCATTTAGGTCGGATTGGCTTCAAGTAAATGAAAATTTTATGGATTTAATTGATTCATGATTTCACCTAATATAACTCAAACCAACCCGAACTTATTATTAACTTTAAAATATATATTTTTTTATTACTTATAATACAATTATGTATACGTCTATCAATTTTAATTTTATTTAATTTTATTATTATTTGAATAATTTATTCTCCAACAACTCTTAAAACTAGTTTCTTAATAATTTGAAAAGTAAATTTTTATTATATAAATTGAAATTGGGTTGTTAATATTAATTTAATATATGAAAATAATTAAACCAGATTTTTATGTATTCACATTTTACTTGTTTTAAAAAAATTAAATAAATAACTTGAGTAATCCGAATCAACACAACCAAAATATTTCATAGTTGGGTTCATTTTTTAATAAGGTTATTTGTGTTAAAGAAATTAACCCGAACAATTAGGTTAGGTTTAAAAATCATGTCATAAGCAAATTTGAAAATGATAAAAGTGATTTTAACCTGCTTAGAATCACTCTCAAACATGCTATAAATGATTCAAACTGATTTTGATTGTATGAAAATCTTATGGAAAGTGTAAACTGAAATATTAAATTTATTTTTTAAATTATTAAAATTATGTTTGGAGGCCCTTTTAAATATAAAAAAAAAATACTTTTAGAATTTAAAGTATAAATATATTTTTAGATTTGTTTATGTATAAGAATTTCCCTAACGTTTGAGAGTAAATATTTGACCGTGACAATATATACTTCAATCATTTAAAAATCAGTAGGCTCTTTGGAGGAAAAAAAATCACTCGTGACTTTATTACCTTTTAAATAATTAACTTATTCACGTAAAATCACTTGAAAAAAGATCACGTAAAAACATTACTTCTAATTCCAGCAAAAATTTAATGATATATACAAAGTTACACACACACTTGTTTCACGTTTTATGATTGAAAATTGAACTATCATTTTAAAAATACATTACAGAAATGTTTTTAATTTTATAACTCAATTGGAATTAAAAATTCTACTTGTTGGGGGTTTAAAAAAAAAAAGATGGCTATGGATGACCCCGACCAAGAGAATGTCTTTATTTAGTTAACTATGATAGCTGACCCATAGACTCAACCATTAGAATTAAATAAATCAATTTTTATCATAAGGTCAACAAGAACCATAAAAGCTGATTGAGAGGGTCGGCTATTGGCCAATGACAATCAATGTTAGATATGTGTACTCATAGTGAAAGAACATGAAACTTTCATGATTATTTGAAACATAAAAATGGATTTAATAGTGTATATTAAATTCATTGGTAAAAAAACTTTCAATAAAATTAAGATGACGTTTCATGTATAAATTTAACATGTATGAAAATTAAATTTGTAATTTATTCAATTTGAATGAGTTGTGTTTGATTTTGATCAAGTAACAACTCAATCGAGTTTGATTGGCCAAATGTTTCAATTTTATATTTATTTTATTTTATTTTGTATTTCGGAGAGTTACTAAGTTGCTAGTCTATAATAGCAACTTGGTTCTTCCTTTATAGCATCTCATTCCAAGATTGAAGAGTTCTCTCGTTTTTCTTTTTTTCTTTTTTTGTTATTGAGTTGAGTTGAAGCAAGTATCCAACAATTTGCCAGATTTGAGTAGTTTACGATTGCAGTTCTACTAAAGTTTGTTATTTTATCCTACTGAAACAATCGCATAGTAACGTTTATCATAAGCGTGTCTCGATTATGTTTTGAATCTCCAAAGGTCTTGAGGTTTTTTTTTTTTCAAGTATTTGATTATTTTCATATATAAGCTTTGTTATATCATCTGACATTCTCTTGAGTTTGAATATCAATTATACATTGAATGTATTGTTTCTAGTTGAAGTTTAATCAGTTTGACAATGTATTCGATCCTTATATATAATGTATCCCAACAATCAAACAATACCATATTGGCCGATTCAATAGACTTCACGAAAGACGATTTATAGGATCGACTGTGAGAGAAAAATAATGTCTAAGTCAGGAAGTCAACCCACATTCGTCTATTAAGCCAACTATGTGTAGATCCACTTGTAACGATCAAATTAAGAGGGCAATAGTCAAATCAATTATCCAAAAATTATTTAGCCAAGTGACAAAAAACCATTTTTCTATATAATCAAAAGTGTTGGAAACATTTGTGGTTTGCTATTTTTTTTTTTTAATTCTCTAAACAATTACTAACTGGATCATTAAAGTGTTGGTGGCCAAACACCACACTAGTTCAAAGTTCTCTATTGTGCCAAATGATCATTTGAGTCCTCCCAAACATTACAGATTTACCATTGGTACCAAAATTCGATATCAACAACACTTAAATAATTGTTGGAATTCCTTTTGTTATGTAGATTTTTTTTACTAATTTATCAACTAATATCAATAAGAAAACTTAGGTAAAAGTTAATGTTATGTATTATTTTTGGACCAAGAATCTCGAACTTGAGAAAACGTAAAGGATGTGAGAAACAGACCAATGAGCCGAGGGAGAAAGAAAATGAGAGGTGTTGGGCCAAAAGGCCCAACTTACGCACTGAGGCCGAGGAAAGTCAACCGAGGCGGGTTGGGCCTAATGGCCCAATTTGCCCCCTACTCGATGAAGAGGTCCAAGTCCTCTTGGCTGACCCGAATATACTTTTCCTTTCTCCTTTACTTTTTTTAATCCCTTTTAAGTTTAGGATCCAAATCCACCACATTATAAAATAGGGGTCATAAGCACACTCAAAGGTAAGTTATTCTCTCTCATCTTTAGTTTGCTCTAACCCTTTGCTAACTACTGACTTAAGCATCGGAGGTTCTGTGGCAAGCACCACACCAGTGTTTTCTTTTCTTGTTTTTAAGGTTATCTTCCTTCCCTGAAGCTATAAATTCTCTGTCGAAGGCACGTAAAGGTCAAATGAGTCATCTTGTTTGAATTTTACCATCAACAATTGGCGTCGTCTATTAGGAAGAAGTTTACGACCTTATCAAACTTAAAAGAAATACTTAAGGTTACAACGAGATGGACAGACATAGTGGCAAAGAATCGAGTCAAGAACTATACCCTAAAAGAGGATCAAGACGATTAACAAGAAATCCACTTGCCCTAAGTCCACCTCGACCTCAGTCTCTTAAGAAAGAGGGGGAGGCAAAGTTTGTGGTTTTAGAGGCAAAGGCGGAAACCTTGGATCAAAACCTGGCTCGAGTTGTGTAACTCTTGGAGACACAAAAAAAGACATCCTTGCATTACGAGTCCGGGTCAAGCCCATTCCTCAAGAAAAGATGCGGAACTGAAATTTAAGAGGTTGCATGAAACAGAGGGGTGGATCAAGAATTGGTTCAAATTCAGAAATTCAAAGAAAAAACTATCCAAAAAAGATATGAGAAATTCAGTCAAATTCGTCCATATTTTCATTAAAGAGGATTGCCCACAGGGAGAAAAAATGGAAACTTTAAACACCATAGTCGAAACCACATCAGAAACAACGTCAAGATTTAACCCATAGTCGGAAAATTTAAACACCCATAGTCGGAAACGGGAAACCCATAGCTCATAAACTTTAATATATATATATATATATATTTTGAAAGAAAGCTACTTTAAATGTCGTTCTCTAAATCCGTATCAATTTCTATTAAACATATTTTTATTTGATTTAAATGTTACATTAAACATATGAATTCATAACATGGCTGGAATTTTCTTTAACAAAATGAAACTTATTAAAAGGATAAAAACTACAATAATTATTTAAATTTAAGATAAATGTCAGAAACATTTAAATTTAAGATAAATGTCATAGCATATTTAAGTTTAAGGGGTTGTTTGTTTGGTGGAATTATCCCGTCTATTTTGTAGTAGTGTAAGATATCCGAACATCTAGAAAATTTTCGGATATCCTTGGATACTCTTATTAAGGGCATCTGAGAGTTTTGGATGTTCTATGTAAACATGGGTTGAGTTTCGTGGATTCCTGTGTTGAGTGTATTATCTTTTCACTTTTGTAACCTTTCTTTTTCCACACACATGCACTTATGCACGCCCGCACATAAATTCTTATTTATTTTCTTCCTTTTGGAATACACCCTTCTTTATTTTCATTTTAAACTATGTATTTAATTCTTTTTTATTATATCTCGTTTTTATTCTTTTAGAAAGATATTTTAATTGAAAATTAAATCAATAAATTTTTTATTGATACACCTTGTCCGTTTGTGGGAAATTTTAGATGTTTATTATGTTAAATAATTAAAAAAAAACGGATAAGAGTGAATGTGTTAGAAAAAAAAAATCCACTTTATTTATTATTATTATTTGTTATAAAACAATAGAATAAAGAATGAAGTAAGGAGAAGTGAAAGTAAGGAGCGAATGTATTCATTATTCAATTGTATATCTCAAACGTTCCAATGACCACTATTATAGAGTTTACAAGATATGAAAAAGGTAAATATATAAAGAAGATAATGGGAAATATATTTGAAAATAATATCTAGGGATATATAATCTATTGACATCTATATCTAATTTGAAATATTTATAACGTCTCCCTTAGATGTCCATAGTGTATAGAATCCACCTCGTTAAACCCTTACTAAAAAAACCCAATGTGATAAATACCTAGTGAAGGAAAAAAGTACATCATTCATGCACTTTAATAACTGTCTCATTAAAAACCTTGCTAGAAAAATCCAATGGGATAAAACCATAGTCAAGGGAAAAAAGTGTAACACATTTACTCTCCTCATGAAAACATCAATTGATACTCTTGGTTGTCACATACAAATGTTTTGTGTTAACTTCTCAAATATTGTAGCATGTAACACATTCGTCAATAAGTCTCTACCAAGTCATATTTTGAAGAAATTCGTTAAATAGTGATGTCGGTACTTTATGTTTTATCATCTTCATATAAGAACACTATTGACTAGCCTCGTACTTCATCAAGATTTTAATATAATTTAAAGTAGTTGTTATGATCTGCTTTATAAGCTATATCTTCACAATCAACTAGATCACAATTAGATTTATGAGAATAAAATAAATTTGTGTAAATTAATTCTCAAATAAAAATATAGCATATGTTTAACTCTACTCCAATATCTTTCGGGAAATATTATATTTATACTACGACACGTAGCGTATAAACTAGTAAAGATATAAATGCACTTATTTCCAAAAAAATTTGTTCTTTAGGACCTAAAGTTCTTACTATCTTTACGATATTAGATGATACAAAATTTTATACCAAGTGATGGATCATCATAGAAATGTTCAATGGTGGAACTAGTCCATATAAGATTTTATATGCATAAATTGATGCAATTCCATTGCTTTATGCTTTATTTGTAAGCTAAGGCAAAACTTATCATCTCAATTTATTTCTTAAGAAACTCTAATTGCCTTTGAAATCTCTTCAAAAATTTATGCTCAAATTATCAATATATATAAATAATATATAGTAAATCTCATGTTGTGATTTATTTATAAAAACATATAGACAAATAGGGGTCATTTATATACCCTCGTATCAACAAATATTCAATAAATGATTATATCACATTTGTCAAGAATGTTATATATATATATATATATACATACACATATATAAAATTATATAATTATTTAATATTTGAATAATATGAATTTGGTACCTTTAACACTTCAGGGATATAATTATTAAGAGAACATATAAATATATAATAACTACATCCATAAAATGTATGTTACGCTTTTCATACACAACCAGATAAATTAGATATCTTATGATATTGTATCTACCATAGGAGAATATGTCTCATTATAATCAATAACATTTCTATGCGATAATTATCGTGGAACTTGTCCCAGTTATATAACACTACAAGAATTTTTACCTGTTTCGACATTTTTTTTCTCGATGAATACATTTTCGTCGGCAAAATATTTCCTCCAATGAAGCTTCAATCGTCGACCCAAATGGAGCAATGTATACATTTCTTTTGTAGACATATGCCGACGCAAAAGAGGACTTAGCCCGACGCAAATATGCGTGAGCCAAAGTGATTTTTTTTTAAAGAAAAAAAATCCTTTTCCCCACTTTTTCCTTTTCCCTCACTTTCCTTTCCTTCCCCACGTTTTCCTTTCTTCTCCTTTTTTTTTCTTTACCCACAAATTTTTCTTCCTCAACACATGCCTAGGGTTTGGTCTGATGGCCATAAGCTCTGACAGCTGCACACCCTCACGCTCCATCAACTACACACCCACGCGCTTTGGCAGTCGCGTCTTCGAGAGCCATTGTATCGTTTAGCCTCCCGACTTCATAGGATATGGTTGCCTTTCTTGTTCCAATTGTTGATTATTTTTCAAGCTCTCATACCTAAAATTTTTTCCAATTTTGCAAGTAACCTTAGGTCTTTTCCTCTAAAAAACTCCCAAAGTAAGTTTACCCACAAATGTTTTCCCTTTCAATTAGTGTCTTTCTGCTGCATAGGTTGAGCTTAAATGGTATTAATTGGAGTTTTTGTTGATTGTATTTCATAATGTGTGAATATTATTTTCTAATTTTACTAATCATTTTAAAATTTGACGAGGGATGTGAAGGAAATCGGACATGAGGATTTCCATGAGCAGCGAGAGGATCGTTCTAAATTTTAATCGTATACGAACATATACAATTATAGTCACAAACAGAAACAACAAGCTATTCATACAACAAAATTACAGCATGCTTTACTAAATGACAAAGGGAAGAATTCACATACCTTTGAAGACTCATCTTCAACACCCTTGATCACAAATGCTCGAACAACCCACAAGACTACAACACTCGAACACTCGTACACCATGACCCCAACACAGCGTGATAAAAAAAGAACTTGAACACCACAATCTCCAAAGATCACGAACACAACGGACTTCACACGAACGACCTCCAAAGAACCGTGGCTATGTCGAGTTGAGTATGACACCACCACAAAAGTTACCTTGGTATTCTCGGTTGAGAATCCAGAGTGTGGGCTCTGTGTGGACTTGATTAGAGGCGAGAGACAGGAGGAGAACAATCATGTAAACGATTGAGCAAGTAGGAGATGATAGTGTCTATCGTATAGACGATACCCAATCGTTTAACAAAAGCTATGTGATCGTTTAGCAGAAGCTACACGGTCGTTTAGCTCATCGGCCAGGTGAGTGTCTATCGTATAGAAACACTCTACGATCATCTAATCTCTCCAAGTTGTTGTTTAGCAAATCTAATTTACTTGACAACCTTTCCGTAAGTATAATCAGAGAAAGGAAATTTTAAATCAACAACTACTAAAATTAGGAAAACATTTTTCCTTTTATCTCACGGTTACCATGAAACCACCAATAACCTCCCACTCAATTGGTTATTAGAGAAAAAGAGATAATTATCCAATAATTAATATTATTATAAACATATATGATAACCAACTTACCATACTATATTTATAACCTATATTTTTAATATTTCATCTCATGAAACATATAAACCATAGCTCTTTTTCTATTCCATGGTCCTTAATGTAAATCTCATTTACATTAATCCTCCACTAGATGTATCTCATACATCACACTCATCATATCATAATAATCAAATTAGCTCTTGTCAATTTGAACATTTCAAATTAACACCAAGAACTGATCTTCAACTTGAATCCATTGAGATACCAAGGGGACCTTATGGACCTGTAGCTCGAAGCTCCAACGGTACGTGAATAACTGACTAAACTCTTTATCACGGGATCTACCATCTGTTAACTGTTAGACACTCCACTAAAGACCGACAGCTGAACTCTTCTTACCACAGATATACTATGTGTACATCTTAGCCAATCAACAGTGCGATAACCCTTCACAGATTGCTTGTAAGTACAACTCGACCAATAACCGTTATGCCCCTATAGTTACATCTAACTCCTTGAGTACCACTGATCCCTCTAATGATCGTAAGTAATAGTCCTACTATGAATGAGTCTTCTTTTTCAAAGAGAAGCTGTGATCACTATGTTCAAGCCTTGGAATCAGCCCTTAAGAGAGCAATCTATTTACTTACTTCTGCTTCGGGGAAGAAGTGAATTCCATCTTGTGTAACTGAGTTCTTAGCTCCCAAACCAGACAAGTCCTCAAAAAGGTAGACATGTTGAGTTGGCAATCTGGCTACTCTCACCCATACTAATCAAAGGACCGCCCTCAAAGGTAGCGATTCCCAAAACACGCAGGATTGAGGTCATGTCACCTATGGTCGTTTAGGTGAGATGTAAGTTTCCAGCATCAATGGCGTTATATACAGAGACTAGTTATCTTGTGGTCCGATTTTATACAAACTCTTTGTATAGGACACTCTCGCTCGCATATCTCCATATGAATGGTCAGGATCTACCCATTTATAGTAGTTCATAACACTTGCAAACCTCTACAAAGCAGGCTGTATCCGTAGTGTCACTAGGATTAGGTATCCCACCTTAATCCTTATACTACATACCTATTTAGGTTATCACTTAAGGCATGATCCATTTGTATATCTCATATACATGCTTAAATTTACATATAATAACCATGAAACTTTGTCTAGGATATGAGTAAATGTAATGAAATAACTTTTATTTTATTCATAAACAATGTGTATAATTACAAACCACGAGACTCCGGGAGAATTAAGACACCAATTCCAATAGGATGGTGATTATTTATGATTGTCATTCTAATTTTACTAATCATTTTGATAATAACTATTAATAATATTAAGAAGAGATAGAGTAGAATCACAACAACAAAGCACACAAAATGATTAGTTAAAATTGTTTGTTGTTTCTGTTAGATGACACAACATTTTTTTTTTTGCTTTCGATTTTATTTTACTTTTTTCTTTGGTAGGTTTCCACGTTTTAGTTTAAAATGTAATGTCTTTTTGGTTTTGTCCCTGGAAACTTGGCTACATGCTTTATTTATAACTAGAAACTTTAGAATTTGAAGCGTGGAAATTGTAGAAAAGAGAGAAGCAAAATAAAGTCGAAAGAAGATTAGAAGATGCTTTTTGATCAATAGGAGACTCTTGAATGGCAGATAAATTTTATACTTTGTTATACTTATCGTTTACTCAAATTGATTTTACTAATAAATTATAAATTTGTGTAGGAAAAAAGGGAGAAGGACAAGAAGAGTAGAGAAAGTCTCAATTTTAACCATTATTATGGGTCAAAATCCTTTCTTCAAGTGCAAAATGAATTGGTATGATGTAAATTCATTACTATTTTATTCGTTTTCCATAAAATCCAAATAATATATTTTTTTATTGAATTACAGACAATCAATAAGTGTGAAGAAGTTAGCCAAGTGGAATTGTTTTATAAAAGTCATTTTCCAGAGAATGATTTGTGGGTAAACAAAGTCGTTAAAGAAGCATATGTAAGTTATATTGTATCATACATGCGTAATTTCATATTAACCTAACTTCCAAAACAATTATAAATGTAGTTGGCAATGCAAGAACATATCATAATATCATCACAAGATGGATTTGAACCAACATCAGAAGCAGTTATTTGTGAACGGGGATTGGGGAAATGATTAGGCCACATTAAAGGTCTTGGATGGAACCCAAAACCCAATTTAGCTATTGGTGGTATATCTTCCTCGAAGTTTGAGAAATAGATTAGGTATAAGTATGAAAAGCTTAAAGCGGAGGTAACGAGCTTACAGAAGGAAAATTCCTTGTTAAAGTCACAACTTTTGGGTTTTCAAGATCAACTGACTGAAATCAAAAGACAGTCAGGTGGGCAACAAAGGCAAGGAGATGGACCTTAAACAACTAGGTATTTCATGAAATTCATGCTCTGATACCACTTGTTAGCATAAATTCTTTATATCTATATTAAATAGATAAACCCTAAGATCATTCATGTCAAATTGTCAAGAATAACATATTGGATTCCATTGCAAAATTGATGATAGCTTCAAGATGATGATGGATGACTATGGTCTTCCTCAACCAAAACTCCGAATGCCCTTAGTGGGATCTCTCTCTAGATGGGATTCAAGAAAGACCAAGTGCTTATTGTTTTGGTATATTGGAGACCATAGCCCTAAGGTCTCTCTTTATATACTAGTTCAATTAGGGTTCCCATTAAACCTTAATTAACTAAGAATGAGCTTCTACCCATTAAGTTCATACTCAATTAGGAATCTAGGGCCTTAATTAATTAGATCACATAATAGAGCCTAATCTAATAAAATAACCCAATGCGATAAATTATTAATCCACATACATAGCCCATACTTTAATTAAACATATTATTATTTAAATATGTCTAACAATCTCCCACTTGGCCTATGTCTATGTACTTAATATAATTAAATCACATAAACCTTAAACGCGCATAAACAGATTATTTCAATAATAGAATTCCCCTTTAGTTCAATCTGGTTCATCTCCTGTATTAGCATGGAATCAAGACGGCTTTCGTCACTATCCGTGTAACTAAACCTTCCTTGATCACCAATTCTAATACATTCAATGACATAGAACAAGTATAGATGGATAGCATGGAAACTACATGCAAAGTGATCTGGATCATGCCTGTTTCCAACTGGTCCAAATTCCTTAATGAGATCATTCAAAAAAAAAAAAAAAAAAATTTATGCTAAACTGCATGCATGATAAATAAGTTAAGATAATAAAACAAAAACCATCAACTTTATTCTATATAGAAAATAAACAAAATAAAGTCAAAGAACATCCTCAATAACAAACTCCTACTAAACCATGGAATCAGAAAAGTGACTAACACCCATGTGAGCAACATGCTCATGAAAAACTTTAGGTGGTAAACCTTTAGTCAATGGATCTGCCATCATAGAGTTTGTTCCTATGTGTTCTATCGAAATTTGACCATTCTTAACTCTTTCTTTAACAATCAGAAACTCCAAGTCTACATGCTTTGACTTCGTATTGCTTCTGTTGTTGTTGGAATACATCACAGCCGACTTATTGTCACAAAATAATTTTAGTGGTCTTTCTATGCCAACCACTATCCGCAGCCTAGTGACAAAATTTCGCAACCATATTTCATGATTGGATGCCTCATAACATGCTATAAACTCCGCAGCCATGGTAGAAGAAGCCATAAGTGTTTGTTTAACACTTTTCTAGGATACAGCTCCTCCAGCCAACATGTAGATATAGCCTGAAGTGGATCACAAAGTGTCTTGACATCCAGCAAAATCAGAATCTACCCAATGATCTCCAAAACTTCTGATCTTCGATAAGTGAACATATAATCTTTTGTTATCTGTAAATACCTCATAACCCGTTTGGCTGCTTTCCAATGATCCATCCCGGGTTACTCAAATATCTGTCTATCACTCCAACTATGAATGCAATATCTGGACGCGTACATTGAGCATACATTAGACTTCCAATGGCCGATGCATAGGAAACCTTCTGCATCTCCTTAGTCTCGAGTGTGGTCTTGGAGCATTGACCTAAATGAAATTTATCACCTTTAGCGATCGGGGTATCTCCCTGCGCACAGTCTTTCATGCCAAATCTACTCAAGATCTTTTCAATGTAGTTCTTTTGTGACAATCTCAAAATACCCTGAGGACGATCTCATAGTATTTCAATTCCTAATACAAAAGAAGCATCACCAAGATCCTTCATCTCAAAATTTCTTTTGAGAAATCTCTTTGTGTCAGGCAATACACCTACATCATTACTAACTATGAGTATGTCATCAACATATAACACCAGGAAGATTGATTTACTTCCACTGAACTTGTGATATACACAATATTCCACAATGTTCACCTCAAAACCAAATGAGGTTATCACTTCATGGAATTTATGATACCATTGACGAGAGGCTTGCTTGAGACCGTAGATAGATTTTTTTAATTTGCACACCATAGATTTTGAATTATCAGACATAAAGTTTTCTTGTTGCACCATATAAATCGTCTTATCAATGTTCCCATTGAGAAATGCAGTTTTTACATCCATCTGGTGTAGCTTTAAATCAAAGTAAGCTACCAGTGCCATGATTACCCTAAAGAGTCTTTCGATGAAACCGGAGAGAAAGTCTCTTTGTAATCAATGCCTTCTTTTTGAGTAAAACCCTTTGCAACAAGATGAGCCTTATATCTTTCGATATTGCCATGTGAATCCCTTTTGGTTTTAAATATCCATTTACAACCTATGGGTTTCACTCCTGATGGTAGTTCGATAAGTTCCCAAATGTCATTGTCTTTCATGTATTTTATTTCCTCTTCCATAGCACCTATCCACTTTTGAGAGTTAAAACTTTGTAAAGCTTGTTGGAAGTTGATTGGATCATCTTCCAGTACGCCCACATCATCCTGATGTTCTTGAAGAAACACAATATAAACATCTGGATTTGCACTTCTTCTTTATCTAGTAGATTTTCTTAGTGGCACTTCTTGAGGTTGTTGAGTTTGAACTTCAGGTTTAACAATGGGGACTTAAATGTTGTCTGGTTCTATAATTGGTTCAATAATGAAGTCAGGAATTGGAGCCTGAACATCATTTATAATCACATGAGGAAAAGAAACCAATTCCTCTTCAAAGACAACTTTCCTTATGTTATCTTCCCCTCCAAACTCAACATCCTCAAGGAATCTAGCATTTCCTGTCTCAAATCATGATCTAGAAGTGGGTTCATAAAACTTGAAACCCCGAGAGTGCTCAGAATACCCAACAAAATAGCAATTAATAGTTCTTAAATCCAATTTTCTTTCATTAGGCCGATAAGGCCTAGCCTCAGCTGGACAACCCTATATGTGAAGATGCCTAATACTAGGCTTCTTTCCTGTCCACAACTCATAATGGGTTTTGGC
The DNA here is from genome assembly GCF_027475165.1 of Benincasa hispida. Classification (NCBI taxonomy): domain Eukaryota; kingdom Viridiplantae; phylum Streptophyta; class Magnoliopsida; order Cucurbitales; family Cucurbitaceae; genus Benincasa; species Benincasa hispida. The sequence continues at coordinate 72,029,041 of NC_143486.1, forward strand.
TATTGCTTTACTAGGTACCCTATTAAGGATATATGTTGCAGTCTTTAGTGCCTCACCCCAAAGGGATTCTGGTAGAGAAGAATGACTAATCATACTTCTTACCATATCCTTAAGTGTTCTATTTCGCCTTTCCGCTACACCATTCATGCTGGGTTTGCCCGACATAGTGTATTGCGGGACGATTCCACATTCCTCTAGGTATTTGGCAAAGGGCCTTGGACGTTGTTCACCTGATCCATCATATCTACCGTAATATTCACCACCACGATCAGATTTGACAGCCTTAATTTTCTTTCTAAGTTGAAGTTCAACTTCACCTTTGAAAGACTTGAAAACGTCCAAGGATTGAGACTTCTCATGAATTAAATATAGGTACCCATATCTTGAATAGTCGTCTATGAACGTAATAAAATATTGTTGTCCATTCTAAGAAACCGTAGAGAATGAACCACAAATGTCTGTATGTATTAGTTTTAAGACGTATGAGCATCTGTTGGCACCTAATTTTCTTATGTTTGTTTTTTTCCCTTAATACATTCCACATAAACGTTGAATTTACTTAAATCAAGGGAATCAAGAATTTCATCTGACACACATTTCCATAATGTACTCCCTTATGTTTCCATTGCCTTTATACCTTGTAGAAGTTAAGGAAGTCAAAAGACTACTTGCTTCCCCTTTCTCATTTTTAGCAAAATATTTCTCAATTTGAGCAAGGAACTTATTGGCATTTTCACATTCCGTGATAGAGCCCCGAAAAGACTCCGAAATGGAGTGCCTAAAGATCATCAGACACATGCGATTTGACCGTTCCCACTTCTCTATATTAGTCGTATTTGGTTGTTCCTCAGTAAAAGTAGGTTTATCGGTCCTTAATGCAAGGTCCAAATCCATACACCCAAGAAGTATCTCTAGGCTTTCTTTCCAAATCATGAAGTTCGATCCATTCAACTTAGGGATTGAACTTAGATTTTCAGATATTTGAGTAAGACCAATTGAAACAATAAACAACAAAATATATGCTCACAATTAAAACATTGATGTCCAGCCTTTGGGCAAAAAATACCAACTGTAAATGGTACTCTCAACGTAGTAATCAAAGTACTTACAATTAACTCTGTAAAAAAAAAAAATAGCCTTTCTTTGGACCGACTACTTTTCACATGAGCGATCCTTATAATTGCCACATACTTATTACCACATGCATACCCACAATTTGGCCAAATAATTACCTTCCTTTGGGCCGATAATTATCCGCATAAATTCATGAATATGCACATCTTATATTTCATAATTAAAACGATCTAGATAATAGAGGCTACTTTGGTAACATATTATTTTTTACTAATTCAATCTAAATATAAGATACAATAATATAATAATATTATTGTACAAAAAATAAAGGAGGAAGAATACCAAATAGTCTTTTACAAAATTCACTTAATAATTGCATACACATAATACAATTAAAGTAACATAAACATGTGAATATAAAAAAAAAAATCAAATTGTAGATTTTAATCCACAAACTTATCAATCAAGAACTAAGAACCCCTTTTCAAGAATTTCACAAAGTTATTAATCAATAAAACTTAGAAACGCGGGCAAGAAGTTCAATCAACAATTAATCCAAATAGTTGACAAATTCAATATTATCAAACTATTAAAAAATAAATTCACTAAATTCAATCAGTTTTTTTTTAACCTTAAAAAAAAAACCACCAGTGTCCAAAATTATCAATCACAATTCTTTTTTTTTTTTTAAACTCATATTCATCAATTAAGTATTAACATAACTTTTCAGTTAAAAAAAAAAAAAAACAGCGACAACATTAACTTTTCCATTATTAATCAAATTTAAAATCGAACTCATAAAGTCATCCATTAAGAATTAAAGAAAAAAAAACTGATAATTAAAACCAAGAACCGCCGGCAAGACTTTAATCGGTAATTGACCGATACCTTCGCCCAACGGCAACTCCAGTCAGTCATTAACCGAAAGTCTTGATGGGTAAAACTTGCAGCAACTAAAGACCTAACTCCTTCGATCGGTCTTTAACTTTTTTCCAGTGGATTTCATCACATTGGTGGACTTTTGTCAAGAATGTTGAACTGAACATCTTAATTTTGACAATAATAGAACTAAGGTTTTTTTTTCTTAAAAAAACCTTTAGGAAACCACGTTCAATCAAAATAATCAAAAAAAAAAAAAAATCACTTTAATCCACCACTAGCACATCATTCATAATCGGTGATGGGTATGCCAAATACCACAGACAAGAATACGGGTTGCAAGAACACATATTGCCAAAGAAAAAAATGACCGCCGAGATTTTCATCCTACCGTCGATGAGTTTACAATGCTGCTATAGTAAGCCGACCATTTTTTTAAAAAAAAAATTCTTTAAATTCTTTACCGAAACCAAAATTTAATCAACAATGCCAATGGAAAATGCATAAACTAACAATCCAACATGAAATTCATGCTCTGATACCATTTGTTAGCATAAATTCTTTATATCTATATTGAATAGATAAACCTTAGGATCATTCATGTCAAATTGTCAAGAATAACATACCGGATTCCATTGCAAAATTGATGATAACTTCAAGATGATGATGGATGACTATGGTCTTCCTCAACCAAAACTTCGAATGCCCTTAATGGGATCTCTCTCTAGATGGGATTCAAGAAAGACTGAGTGCTTATTGTTTTGGTATATTGGGGACCATAGCCCTAAGGTCTCTTTATATACTCGTTCAATTAGGGTTCCCATTAAACCCTAATTAACTAGGAATGAGCTTCTACCCATTAAGTTCATACTCAATTAGGAATCTAGGGCCTTAATTAATTAGGTCACATAGACCCAATCTAATAAAATAACCCAGTGATAAATTATTAATCCACATACATAGCCCATACTTTAATTAAATATATTATTATTTAAATATATCTAACTTCAAATAGTGTGTTTTAGTATGTGTATTTTAGTGGATTTAGGAACTTAATTTAGTTATTGTGTGTGGCTATTCTGCAGTTATGGTAGCCACTTCAAATAGTGTGTTTTAGTAGATTTAGGAACTTTATTTAGTTGCTACTTTGAAGGTTTAATTTAGTGGATTTAGGTGTGTTTAAGAAAAAGTTGTAGCTTTTTTTGTAACATTTTATTGCTACTTTATAGGTTTAAAGAGTGTTTAGGTGGAAATATAACACATTTGTAGCTTGGGGGTGGGGTTCATGTGTTCTAATTAAATAATTTGAATAATTTTTTACTTACATACATACATAGTAAAATGGTTGTTTGTGCACCTTTATCTTGTTACTTTGTGTGTTTGGAGGGGGATTCACGCATTATAGGGCAAAAATGTAGCTTCTTTGTAATAATTCGTTGTTACTTTGAAGGTTTAAAGGATGTTTAGGTGAAATTAGGACACATTTGTAGCTTGGGTTAAGTAGGTTAATGACAAAATTTTTAGGTTTTTTTTTAATATAGTAAATTGGTTGTTTGTGCACCTTTTACTTTGTTACTTTGTATGTTGGAAGGAGGAGGGAGATTCACGCATTCTAGGACAAATTTGTAGTTTCTTTATACCTTTTTTTTATTGGTTTTAAGAAATCTTTCATCATATTTTGTTTTCCTATTTCAGGGTGGACGTGTAAATACTCAAAAATTATTTTTTGAAATTGTGGAAGATTTTGAGATGATTATTTATTTGGTTTTAGTATCTCACTTATTTTGACTTATGGAATGTTAAAACATTTTTTGTGTAAGGGATTTGTAAGAAGCTAGAAATACTCAAGTTAAATTATATATATTGTATATATTGTTTTTATTCTTAGAATTTTACAAATTGTATTTAACATTAGTGTTTTTAATATATAAGCTTATTTTTGTTATATTTATGCCCAAATGATTTGTTTGAAGATTAAATTTTGTTTGTGCAGAATTAGGTAATAAGAAAATAAAATTTTGGTTATTTAATTGTTATAAATTATATATAAATTTGTAAATAATTTATCCTAGCGTAGAATAAAACGTCAGCAGAAATAAAACATGAATCTATCTAAAAAACTCGGTTTCTAGAAGCACGTTTTTGCCGACGCAAAGTATATTTCTTCAAGAGAAAGTATCTGTTGACGCATCATATTATCTCCGCAAAATTCTATTTATGCCGAAGAAAGAAATTTGTGTCGGGATAAGTTATATGTCGACACAATATATTGCGTCGGCAGAAGCACACTTCTGCCGACGAAAGCATTTTTCGTTGGGAGGTACTTCCCCCAACGTGGATACACCGACGATTATGCCGACATAAAAAATTACACCAACATAACTTTTTTCGACCTCATTTTATTTGCTTTTCATACAAATATTCACTTTTATCTCATATGTTTGACATTATCTATTGTTTGAACTACTAGTTCTCATGATTTGAAAAATAAGTTTATTTCTATAAAATCATTTCTTTCCACACAAGTCAATCATTTCTATATCGCGACATTTTTTTCAATATATTTGAGTATATAATACTCGTTTTCACAAATAATATCGTGAGCAGAATTGTATGCAAAAATGTTGTCAACTTATTTAAGTAACATTCCATCTTTTTCATGTCATGATATATAATTTATCAAGATCTCTTTATTATCCCCTTTTACTTCAAGATTCTTATAAGTACTCATATTTAGGATTTTTTCTGAAATATCCATATTCTTAACAGAGTCATTTTGATTATTGACTACTTTTTTTCAATGATCTTTATCTTTGGAACCTATATGTCTATAGGCTTCAGATGTATTGCAAACCCATTAGTATTGACAACTTGTTGCTGTATTTGCAACCATTTTTTTATAACTTGGTCATTTTCTTGAAACAATAAATGTTTTGTAAATGCATCTAGCATTTGATTTGCAATATTTTTTAAGTTAATTATCTTTTAAACTTCCAGTTCAAATTGATATGTAAGATGATCACAATGAAACAATATTTATACATTAACTTCTTCTTGAAAAATTTGTCTCTAACAAATTGTGTAGTAAATACATCACCCATCAGAGGTTCAAAGTATTTATTTACTGATGTGAAATCATCATCAACATATATTCATAACCTCTTTTGAGAACTAATTTTTATTTTTCGATCATCTTAATTGTTGTTATAGAATAATTTAAATATTTACCGCACATGAAATATAAACTTTTGGCCATAAGCTTATAAGTCATTCACTTTGAGCATATATAATAACATAATCTTATATATATTTAGAAGCTTTGCTATTTGATCATAAGCTATAGGATATTCAACACTTATCCCAATCAATTTATCAAATGTTTGATATGCAAACTCAGTAGCAGGATCAAAACAAAATAATAAGTATATGTGTGACCATTAACTGGATGCACCAATAAAAATCATAAAATATTGAAATAGTTCACTTGGTGGATTAATAAATCCATATATACAACCATGAATCCATTCCAAAAATAGGAGAAATTCAATTCCAATTTTAACTAGTGAGATTTTGATAATTAATCTCTTAAGAATAAGACCCCTGACAAGTAATTATATGGAACAATTTTCTAATTCTCCAGTGGATGCCAATATATATTTCCAATAATTACTTTCTTTATTGATCTAAAATGACTCATTATGTCAAACAAAAATATATTTGGATCAATGAACTTCAGGTTCATTGTTGCATATATTTCAACTACATAAATATGTACGAATACTATTTAGAAGAAAAAAACATAACTTTTCTATATGCATTTCCCATAGAAGACAACAGATATAGTATATAAATACCATATATAATTCTTATTATCAATTTTTCTAGATGATATCAATTACAATGTATACCTTCTAAATTTACTAAAATTCTCTTTGATTTACAAGAGAATAAAGTATATCAATTGTGAATTTTGCTCATTTGGAAAATAATAACTCTTAATGTACGACAGGTACAATAATTTGATTATTGTCTCTTTTTCATCACATCTGAAAAACGAAATTCTCATATAATTATATGTAGTTCTAATATAATAATTTCTTCTATTAACATGATTTCAACCATATTTATAAAATATTGTAACATCCACTTCAGGGAATGATATTAAATGGTTGAAATTCATTATTTTTCATAAAATCATATGCTCATTTTGATTTATGCAACTTCAGGTGTATTGAATCATAATTAAATTTAGGAAGAGTAATGAACTATTATGCAACACTTTCAAACTTTGGCATGAGAGAATTCAATCAAATATATATAGTTACTATATATAAATTTTAAATTTCACAAGTTTATCCACATAAGCACCTTAAAAATATGTCGGACCTTTTGCGTTCTTAGTGTTCCAATGAATCAACTCCAATATCTACAAAATCTTCAATGTAGAGACTGAAGAAAAAGTAGGGAGTGAATTATTCACCATTCAATTGTATATCTCAAAGGTCCCAATAATCACTATTTATAGAGTTTACAAGATATTAGAAAAGATAAATATATAGAGAAGATAACGAAGAAGATATTTGAAAATAATGTCTGGAGATATATAATATTCGGAGATCTATATGTAATTGAAATATTTATAACATTATTGTTATTATTCTTTAGGAAAAATAATCCACTTTAAACCAAATATCGAGTAAAGAGGGATAGAAAAGTCAAATGTTGGAAAATACGAAATCATCAAAATTTCCGGTTACCCTCAATTAGAACATTATTTAATAGAATAAATAAAATAAAATAAACAATTGTTTTGAGGAAAATAAAATTGAAAATTCCCATTTGATTTAAACTAGAGAGTTTACTTTGTTTCGATTTGTCCAACTCCAACCTATCATTTTTTTTTGTCTTTAATTTAATCCCTTTAAAATATTATTTTAAATGCTTATATATATTCTTATTAAATTCCCCACTAAAAATGTAAGCCTCCACTCCTAATCATATAATAAATGACAAATGCAATCTCTAATATCATCTCTATCATTGTGTGATTATATAAAATAGAACTTTGAAGTAGCACTTAGAGATGTATTTAAGTATATAATATAAATGATGAAATTGCGTTACTGTATTTTTTTATAGATTGTCATTCCATATAGTAAGCTAAAAACACAACTATATTGACATCATTTTTATAGACAAAGAGTAGGTTAAATTAATTTTAATACAACTAAAGTGAGATTGATTCGTATTGACGTGATTTTTCGTTTATAGAGATCGGAGATTTAATCCCTTAGTTCATAATTGTTGTACTGAATTTATATATATACACGTTATTTTCCTAGTACAAGCACTATGTCAATTGAACTATACTTTTGTTGGCTAAAATACGTACTTTTTCTTGTATTAATTGTTTGACAAGCCGTTACTTTTTAATCGTAATACCATTTCATTATTTTGTATGTTCAAATTTTTTCGAAGAAAATGTAAATGATATGTATTTTTATTATTTTATTAAAAGATCTCATATTTGTTATAGTGTATCTCTTTTTCATAAAAAGAAAAAAATAATAAATATAGCTTATATAGAAATAATTATGAAATTCTAAATTATAGGTGTCGTCAACCCTACTTAATTGTCAATCTCCTTGTTTAGAAACACAAGAATTTTCATACAAATTTCAAGATAGGAAAAAATTATTTTAATTAAATTATAAAAATATATTTTGTTCCTTGTTTAGATACATAAGATTTTTCAACGAGATGAAGAAATGGGTTGTGTCCTTTATTACAATTTGAAATATAAAAAAATGACAGGACAAAAATTTAATTGTCAATCCCTAGTGATTTCATTTGCACTAATTCATAATAAATATAATTAAACTTAAGAAATAATAATTATAGATCTATTCGAAGTAGTGTTCATAAATAGTTTAAGTTAATGTTCCACTAATCACTCATGTATAATTTAAAAGTTCAGATTAAGATATCGATGTCAATTTCTCTCTCTATATATATATATATATCGATATCAAGATTTCAATTTTACGGATATATCAATAATTGTTACTAATATTCTTATTGAGACTAAATAGATGACAACAGTACGAGAATTCTGGGCTTTGATGCCGGTTTAAAACCGACATTGAAGATTGTGTTATAAAATGTCTTTAATGTCGATTGTAAACCGACATTAAAGGCAACCGACATTAAAGACCTTTTATAACACGATCTTCAATGTCGGTTATCAACCGACATTAAAGTCTTTTAATGTCAGTTTTAAACTGACATTAAACCCCAAAATTATTGTCTGTTATTTTAAATGCTATTGTCCAATCAATTTTTAATGTCGGTTAAAAAGTTAAAAACAGACATGTCCCTAAAATCAAGATAATCAACTTGTACATGCAAAAAATAAATTTTTAATTGCTTTCAAAAATCCATAATAATAAGTCACAAAAGAGGAATTAGATGATAATTTAACTCTAAAACCAAGGTAATCAACAAATTACCAAAACTCATAATGGTTACATAGCAAACTTAAAATTTTGTTAGATCCAAACAATTTTTATTGGTGTATAAAAAAAAGCGAGAACTTACTTTTAAACTATAAAATACAAACTAAAACTTTGTAAATGCCTCCCTCCAACGCCCCCCTTCGCACACACTCTTGTTGCCATTATATAGTGTTTTCGAAATAGTCCTTCAATTGCTCATTCGTTATGTTATCTCCACCATCCACCACATATTTGATCCAAATCGAAAGCATGACTTCCTGCAAGTAGAGAAAAATGGTCAAACAATATATAATAAGAATTCAACTACCCCACACAAAAGAATTTATGAAATTCAAGCTAGGGAGCTATGGAAAGATAACATTTAGACAACCACACAGAAGGTTTAGATATCATTTAAACAACCAACATTTAAACAATTACATTTCTGCACATATACGTACGTACATAAATTCTCAAATATTTGATTTCGAGTCTTCATGGAAATTTGCAAAGAAGGCCGAGATATCATGTTCTTGTTATAAACAACCACACAGAAGCTCGAATTATATAATAAAAAACCTAAAATATGCCAAAACATAAGCATATGAAAGAGGAAAGGAGGAAATTAACATCTCCAACTAAAAAGTTTTACATTATCCATATAACTAAAAAGTAAAAAGCCCCCTAAGGCAACACCGAAACTTCAAGAAACTAAAAAGCACACCAAACAGATACAAGACTTCAATCAAATGAAACCACAAAAAACATCTCCAATTAAAAGATGCTATCGAGGGTCAATCTTTGACATGAAGATAGTCAATCCTAGATTATCCAAACAAGATTCCAAGGACGAATTAGATTCAAATTGACGAAGAAGCACAATAAATGGTTAAACAAGATATAACAAAAGACTCGACGATAATAATGAAGAACTAACCTAACCCACAATGCATGAATAACCCACAAACTATCATAATGCAATCAGATTCATTTAGACAAATAATACATAAATATAAACTACCAAAGGATGCCTAAGAAATTCCACTACCATAAACTACTCAATAGAAGTCATAAACAACTAAGCTATGATTACCATAACTGTAGGATAGTCATAGCATTACAACACCGAATCTAATCCAAAACTTTAGAACAAATCAACTTTTAAGATAAACATCTTATAAATATTACTTTGTACTTGTTATTAATGTTGTTATGAAGTCCTTTTTGTGTTCGGTGCACCTTCTCCACTTGTCAACCTTCTTAAAACATGTCATATGCAATTTTTTTGTTTTCCTTCCAAATCCCCAAGTTCAAAAGTTAGCCTTACATGTCAAACTTGAACCTAATAAAATGAAAAACTTCACTCACAATCATTTCATTATTGCTCAAATAAGTTATCTCAAAAATTCTAATTCAACTAGTTTCCAAAAGAACCTTACTCTGAAATAATTTAGTACATTTAGTCTGTGCATTCACAAATAGCATCATCAATTGTTGTCTCATAATCCCAATATTTGTAGCACATTTGCTCTTTTAGATGTTAAATCTGTTATCATAAAATAATAAACTTAAGAGATATGATAATTCATCTAAGTATTGTACTTAAAGTTCTTGTATACTCATATGAAAGGACAATGGTCAAAGTTATAAGAGAACTCTATCATTAATTAATGAATCCAATGATTGAGGCCACACAAGAAAGTATACCTTTCCTCTCTAATAAGCAAACATACCAAGTAGCTTTTCAATATTACACAACACAAATAATAATATATCAACAACTATCAAAACCAAAAACTAGCATAAATTAGATACTTACTAGATTGTTGCAGATAATATTAATTATGGCATACGGGCTCTTACTGAATCAAGATCATAATACCCCAGTTCCACGATTAGCACTCATAAATTATCATAACTTGCAATGAATGTAAATGGACATACTTACCACACTTACAAGTACCACCAAGATTAAATCAAGGAAAAAAATAAACAAAAAAAAATTGTAGGATGTACACAAACAAAATAGAAAAGCTATAACAACTTGCTTCAAGCAATACACCGCTAGCTAGCTTCACAGTTCAAATAGATAAAGAGTTCTGCCCCAAAAAACACCCAAGTATCTAAGAAAAGGAAGTCATCTTGTGAAAATCTCTAATTTAAATGTAATTATAAAACGTATTTGTAATGACTTTCTAAAGGTTTTTTTTTAAAAAAAAACCCACCTATTTTTTACCTTCTTCCTTAAACCTCAATTATCTTTCTTAAACCTTCTTCCTTTTACCTTGTGTACGTTGAAGTCTTGTAAGCTAGCCAAATAGGCTTTGTGTCTATTTAAGGGGCAATAATAATATAATATAGATTGTGTAGTTTGTAATGAAATAGAGATAAACCACAACTCAAAGTCCAAGGTTTTTCTACAAATTAATATTTATTTTAGAAGTATATGTTTGGAGTAGTACATACCTTTGTGGATCTAATGTGCTCCAAGGATGTCTCCAATTGATGTTCAAGTTGCTCAAGTTCCTTGGTATTCCATGGACCTAAATCTTCTCCAAAAGGTTTCTGTGTAACACATTCAAATTCAACTTCTCCTTTAATCCAACATTCAAATCAGCTCCTTCTTCACTCGATTTTCAAAACATTTAAATCAGTTCCATAGAAACAAGCTTAATTATATGAGTATAATACTTACCTTTGAACTGATTTGTAGGTATCTCTTGATGGCTACATGTTTTTGACAGTCAAAGAGGATAGGATTACATAAATAAGCAAATCAAAGAGAATAGAGAAAAAAGGGATAGGATTACATAAAGAAATAACTATTTTGACAAAGAAAGAGTTAAACTTTTATCCAAAAAAAAGTAAGAGTTCAACTTGTTATCAATGCCTATGGCCTTTGCAGAAAAATAGTGAAATAGACCTCAGAGAAACACTCGAGTTGTAGAGTGAGAGAAAGAGATAGACGAAAACTCTCTAATACACTGAAATTTGTTTAAACATAAATCTCGAGGAAGGAGAAAAGGAGAAGTAGGTACATGAAAATAACTAATTTTAAAGCAAATTAATTTTGGCCCAAATAAAAAGGAAAAACAAGAATAACTCGATATAGTGTATATGTATTCTACTCCTCAAAAACTCCACGTCACTCCATCTCTACCATACTTATTTTCAAATTTAGGCTAATCATATCTGTACTTTTGCTCAGGAAACTAGTTTCTGGATACAACTTACAGAAGGCGAAGCAACTTTTAAGGTAGGGACCAAGGAGGTTGTTTCGACTAAAGCAGTGGGAGATATAAAGTTATTTATTGGAGATAGACACATTTTACTTGAAAATGTTTATTACATTCCTTCTATGAAAAAAGAATTTATTTTCTATCTCATGTTTGCTAGAACAAAACTACAAAGTTTCTTTTAAATATAATGAAATGTTCATTATCTCAAAAAGTAATATAGTATGTTCTGCAGATTTGGAGAATAACTTATACGTGTTAAAACCAACTGAAGTAAAAGCCTTTTTGAATATAAAGATGTTTAAAACAGCTGAAAATCATCATAAGAAAAGAAAAATGTCTCCAAATGCCTATCTTTGGCACTTAAGACTAGGTCACATTAATCTCAATAGGATTGGGAGATTGGTTAAGAGTGGACTTCTAAACTAGTTAAAAGATAACTCTTTACCGCCATGTGAATCTTGTCTTGAGGATAAGATGACCAAAAAATCTTTTATTGGAAAAGGTTTTAGAGCCAAAGAACTCTTAGAACTAGTACATTCAGACCTTTGTGGCCCGATGAATGTTAAAGTGAGAGGAGGGTATGAATATTTCATCAGCTTCATCAATGATTATTCAAGGTATGGCTACATTTACCTAATGCATCATAAGTCCAATACACTTGAAAAGTTCAAGGAATGTAAGGTGAGGTTGAGAACCAATTAGGTAAAAAGATTAAAACACTTCGATCAGATCAAGATGTGAGTACATAGACTTAAAATTCAAGGACTATTTGATAGAACACGAAATTCAATCAAAACTCACAGCACCTGGCACACCTCAACAAAATGGTGTTGCAGAAAGGAGAAATAGAATTCTGTTGGACATGGTTTGTTCTATGATGAGTTATGCTCAGTTGTCAAGTTCTTTTTAGGGTCACGTAGTAAGGACTGCGGTGTAAATATTGAACATGGTTCACTCGAAAAGTGTTTTAGAAACACCTTACGAGTTACGGAGAAGACGTAAAGGTAGTTTACGTTACTTCAGGATTTGGAGATGCCCAACACATGTGTTAATGCAAAATCCAAAGAAGTTGAAACATCGTTCAAAGGTATGCCTATTTGTAGACTATTCCAAAGAGACAAAAGGTTGTTTCTTTTATGATCCTCAGGAAGATAATGTATTTGTGTCAACAAATACAACATTCCTAGAGAAAGACCACATTAAAAATCGTCAACCTCACAGTAAACTAGTATTTAGTGAGATAACCAGAGAAACTATAGATAGATCAACAATAGTTGTTGATCGAGCAGGTCCTTAAATAAGAGTTCTTGATGGAACTAGTACTTCACATCCTTCTTAAAAGTTGAGAATGCCTCGACGTAGTGGGAGGGTTGTGCAGCAGCCTGACCGATACATGGGTTTAACTGAAACTCAGGTTGTCATACCTGATGATGGTTTAGAGGATCCATTGACTTGGTCTCTATCTCGGACTATCCACCTTTCAAGAAGCAAAAGCAAGGAAGTTAGATTCCTCACAGATAGAATATGGAAGGCCCTTCAAGGTTGGAAGAGAAGTTTTTTTTTTTTCTGTTGGGGAAAAGAAATCCTTTCCAAAAGTGTAAGCCAAGCCATACCGACATATGAGATGAGCATTTTCAAACTCTCTAAACAACTATGCTCTGAAATTACAAAAAAACTTCTTAAGATTCTGGTGGGGTACAACAACGAAGAAGAGGAAAATGCACTCGATCAAATGGAAAGACCTTTCTCTTCCTAAGGTATTGGGTGGCACAAATTTCAAGGATTTGGAAGGCTTCAACCAGGCACTAGTGGCAAAGCAAGCGTAAAGGTTATTTTCAATTCCAAATATTTTAGTCTCAAAAGTAATGAAGAGGCTATATTCCAAAAATTGTGATATATTGAATGTTGAATCTGGGTACAAAACTTCATCTTATGAAAGAGTATCCGGTGCGGTTGCTCCTTTTTAAAAGAAGGTTTAAGATATAGAGTAGCCAATGGATTGGAAATGAGAATATTTCATGTCCCATGGATTTCAAAGGAAAGTACCTTCAAACCAAGATGCTTAAATAACTCTTTTGATCAAGCGATTGTCTCTAATTTTATCAAACCAGATGGTGAATGGAATATCGATATGCTTTTGGAAGCTACTACTCCAAAAGATTATGAAACTAGTAGAAGAGTGGGAATCATATGATAAAAACAAGATGGTATGACATTATGATAAAAACAAGTTTATATTCTGTAAAATTAGGGTACAATTGGTTTCAAAAATCAAGATTAGGCATTGATTCTACAAGTGGGAATCATATGGCGAACATCTAAAAAAAGGTTTGGAAATTGAATGTTCCCTAAAAAATTACACATTTTATTTGGTGCTCCTTGAAAAATATACTTCCAACAAGAACAAACTTGGTTAAGAAATGAATTGAATGAATACATGTTTGCCTTGTATGTGCATCAAGTAGAGAAAGTGCTAACTATATCTTTTTCTCTTGCGAGAGAGAAAAATCTATCTGGCATACCATCCTCAACATCGATCCCCTTTTCAAAGATTACGAAGACAACTTTATTGATAGATGGATATCTTTATCAAATCTGTGTAGCAGCAAAAACTTAGAGATTATAGCTACATTATGTTGGGCGCTTTGGAATGATCGAAACAACATTATTTAAAAAAAAAACATATATTCTTCAATATTAAAAGCTCGTGCCAAAGTGTCCCTACGTGCATACATACATAGATTCCAGGGATGCTTCCTCTCACCTGCTTTACTTTTTTTTTTTTGCGTTATGTATACCATGCGTTTGTTTCTGATCCTTGTTTTAATTCTTGTTTAGCATTGAGACTTTAAGTTTATGTCATGATAGTTTAACTTGCATGCTATTGGATGATTGTTTAAAAACCAACCTTGTGGACTTCTTTAGGGAGGGAGGGTTCTAGTGTAGAGGCACTAGAATTAGGCCAACGCAGACCCATGCGTCGGAAGAGGAAAAGACATTTTAGGAAGCTGAACCACTTGAGTGTTTGAGTGGCCCAAGGCGCGTCTCTTCAAATTCGCATTTAATGTGCAGCCCAAACATCACCCGCTAATGACACCTGTCAACTCTGTCCCCTACTTTTTATGTCTCCTTGTTTCCTATAAAAGGAGTTCATAATCCACTTCGTCTTCTTCTTTCTTCTGACTCTCAACCCTAGTTTTCCAGCATTTTCGAGCTTTCTCGCCGTCTGACCACTTTTAACCGAGCATCCCCCCAAGCTTTCAAGCCTTTTCATGGGAGCATGATATCGGACGCTTCAGATAGTTAAAATGCCTCATTGCTCTTCGTTGGAGACTTGCCGATAAGATCCTTCTCCTTCTCCTCTATTTTTCCATCACCATTATTCTCGTCGTCCCTTCCATCGAAGCCCATTGCTTCATCCAAACCATCAGTCGCTCCCTTTTCCTTCCAAAAAACCACCATTCAGCCTAAACCAACTGAGGCCATCCACTCAACAAGCTCCAGAGAAGTCGGCCCAACAACCATCCAAAATCCTCACAAAACCACAACCTTCCATCCTTTCATCTGTCTGTATTCATAAGTCCTTCTAAAATGACGCGGCAGCCTATGTCCAAAGGCCCTGCTAAATCTGCTGTCGAAAAGCCTTATAAGAAATCAGTCCCTCCATCTACCATCCCAACCATCACACCAAGCATCTCGACGCATGACAAAATTCCTAAATATCTTTGAATAGCTCATCGCCTGACATGCATCTGGCAGTTCCCCTAGCCATTGAACCGTTAGCCACTATCTTTCACATCGAAGTGGCCCTTCCTTCCTCTGTCTTTTCGTCAGGTTCGCCTCATACCCCCTCCAACACCCCACTTATTACACCACCACTACCATCTAATGAACGTCCAAGTTCCAATAGTTCTATGTTGGAACCAACCCCACAACCTGACCTGAACGAGCTAGCTCGTAGAGATGAATAGGAGGTCTTCGGACCAATTTTAGCAGTTCTTGACCAAAGGGAGTTTGTTGAAATGCACCAAGTGATGCGTCGAAAAGGTGCTGACACATCAATTGATGTAAAGCCCGATAGGCAAAGGGTCGCAAGCGCCTCGAGTTCAGTAGAGGAAGAGATGGATGAGGCTGATAGATATGCACTGATGTTAGAAGTGGAAATGGAAGAAGAAGAGAGAATGAGAGAAGTAATCTCCGACGCATCACTACCACGTATATCAGATGTCAATGAAGGGCCATTAGAATAGGCGTCACAAAGGAAGAGGCGTCTTTTAATTGAAGAAGAAAATTAGGTTGCAACTCAACCTGTGGTTGTAACGTAGGAAAACGGCTCTTCGGACTCGAGTGAGTTGGAACCTAGGCTAGAAGAATACAGACCTGCGCGTTAAGAACAAAGGAAGACTGCTCTTCAAAGAGAAGTTGAGGAAGAAGCAACGGCGTTGGTCCGTGAGGCAATGAGGAAAAAAAAAGGTGCCAAGCCCATTGCCAGAGTACATCAATGACATGATCAATGCAATAGGTTGGTGTCAGCTCTGCGAAGGCCCAACTAGAATTTGGCCCCAACTAGTTTGCACCTTCAACAGAAGTGAGTTCGATAAAAAGAAAGATGTGACATTGGTGGAGGACGTAGTCATTTGCTTTTCTTCCAAAATTATCAACGAAGTGCTCAACGGAAAAGACAACCTCATCGCACAAGGTAACTGCATCCTTGAGCAGCCAACTCCAAACCAATTAGAGGATGTGGTAAGAGTGGTGCCTAAGCCTGGGAGTTTGTGGAAAATATCTCGAACGGCCATCATGGCGATGGCTCCCAGGAATGTTCTCCCATACGCTAATATGTGGCTCTATCTAATCAAGAATCACATCATGCTCACAACACATGATGGAACTTTTTCAAGGGAGCGAGTCTTAGTCTTCTACTGCATTATACAGCACATCCCCCTTAACATTGGTGAAATCATTGTGGAGCAAAAACAAAATGGCCAAGGGGAAGCCATGCAGGCAATTTTATTTTCTGTGGCTAGTATGTGCGTTGTGTGAACGCACTAGCATCCCTCTGAAGGATGACTCTGAAGAAGATGAAGGTTTAATGGATATCAAGCTGAATAGGCGCTTGCTTCAAGTCTTGTTTAACCAACCAACTCTACCTTACAAACCCAAGGCATCAAAACCTCAACCTTAAAAAACGTAAGGGAAAAGATGACACACCGAGCCTTCCGATAATGAGCCCAGCAGTGAAGCTTTAAGAGTTTGAAGCAGAGTTGGCATTAGAGTACGAGAACCCCACCATTGCAGACCTTAACTTACCTCTTTCTTCCTTAACCTTAACCCCTATTAATGACCCAAGATAAAATGCACAGGCATTAAATTTGCGAAACGCAAAACCTTTAGCCTTCTCCTCTCCACTCACCCCTACTTCTGTTGGAACGAGCACATGCGTAACGGAAGAAAAACAAATCTAAGGTACTCTAATTAAGTTAATTACAAAGATAAGCATGCAATTGAAACAAATAAAAGGGGGAAAAGAATACAACTTTTGTAAACTTTGAATCTTCTCCAAATTAGCTCCAATCTCCTTACCAACGACTCATGGACCACCACGAGATTCTTCCCGACTATTCTCCAGCCTTAGAACAGGAAGGTGGAATCTAGTGAGTGACTAATTTGGAGAGGAAAAAAGGATAAAACTTTGAGAGAAAAAAGGGATGAGATTAACACATAATCTCATCAATTTCCACTAAGGCCAAGAGTTTTAAATTCATTAAGCACTCCCTTTTAAAGACCATTACATGCAAAACATGCAATTTTGAGTTTGATGAAAATTTGAAACTAAAAAATCCACTAACTCAAAAGGGATTTAGTGGGACAAGTGTCTTCAAATGAAGACAACACTTAGCCATGCAAAAGTTGATATTTTCTGCTCACAAATGTTGGGTCTTTCCACTAACATGGTCAAAGTTTGACTCTCAAAGTCCAAAGTCAACAAATTTGACTTTTTTACTTTCAAAAATCAAAAGTCAACCATTTAACTTCCATTGCATATTTAACCTAGTCAACAATTTGACTTTTAATGCAATTTTAACCAATTCTATTTTAATTTCATAAATTAATTCTAATAATCAATTTTAAAATTAAATTAATATTAAATAATTTAATTAATTTAATATTAATTCCAACAATAATCTTAATGAATATGAATCCCTATTCATAATCTTGATATTTAAATCTTATTTATATATCTCCTATTTCATCTCTCTTTATGTTTAATTCACAATTAAACATTAGGTTAAATATATCGTATATATTTATTGCTTTTCTCCAAAAATTGAATTTGAACACTTCAAATTTGTTCGTCACAATGTTCTAACGTTTAGTCTGATATGAGCTTGTAGGGGGACCTCATAGACCTACAAATCACGAGCTCCAACGATCTGCGATTAACCGACCAAACTTTTTAACCTAATTAAACACCATTCATTAACTATCGGGTCACTCCACTAAAGCCCAATAGTTGCACTCCCCTCACTATAGATATATTATGTCCACTCGATATAACCCTAATTAGTAAATTCACCATTCATAGGTTGTTCGTAATAATGGCTAAGTCAAAAGTTGTTTTACCCCCAAGATTACATCTTGCTTCTTAAGTTCCACTGATCCTCTAATGAACAATTGGTTTGTGATCCAATCACTAAACTGAGTCGGAGTCAGCACTTAGGGGATCAATGAGAGGGTGGGGCCTCTTGTTCAAGACTTGGAGTTAACACTTAAGGGAACAATCTCTCTACTATCCCTAAAAGTGGGTAGGAGTGAATTCTGTCTTGCACCCTATGCCCCTAGCTATCTACCCGATCTTACCTCTGAAAGGCTTATTGAGCTAGCACTGTTGAGTCAACCCTCACTCATGCAAATGTATGGATAATCTCAAATAAACAGGAGTGCATAGTTAGCTCAGGATTAAGGTCAAGTTACCTAGGTCATCACTTTGAAATAGTCAGTCTTAAACAGTAAGCAGGGTTTAAAGTAAAAGTGACTTAATACTTGATCTGATCTTATGTAAACTCATTGCATAGGATGCCCCCACTTCTTATGTCAATACATGAATGAATCAGGATCACTTTGTTTGTAGCACTTTATAAGCAACTGTAACAACTACAGAGTGGGCCACATCCGATAGTATTACCAGAATAAGGTACCCAACCTTATTCGTATACTATATTCCATTTTGGCTATTTACTGAACTTGATCCACTCTTATGTCACCACATAAAGTTATTGTATTCAAATAATAGTCATTGATCTTTAGTTTATTGGATTTAGAATTTACAAGTGCAATTCACATATTCAATAACAGTTTTATTGAATAAACGTCAATAACATCTTTATTGATAATAGAATATGTTTAACATTACAAACTGCGAGTTTTAGGACATACAACCTAACAATTTCCTCCCACGACCGTCTATGAGCCCACTGGGTTGGGAACTAGCAATGCCCAAACCACTAACGACCCAGTTGAGGAGACATATGAAACCCAACATCTCCAAACCAACACACCCACACCTCATCCCCAAGCCAATATGGATGAAATCAAACAATTCATCCAAGATCAAATAAGACCCCTGGTTGCATCCATGGAAGCATTCCATTTGCAATTGGAAATACTACAACACCAGAACATTGTTCTAAGGGATTATCTGCACCAACAAACGCAAAGGAGCCAAGACCAATTTGACTTCACAACACAGTATATCAACCAGGTCTTGATGGGAATGTTTGCCCTTCATCCTTTACCTCAACACTTAAGGAATCCCCCTAGACTCATGGATGAAAACTCTGCACCTGAACGCAGGGATGATGCACCAGCCCCATAAGTAATTTTGGGGTATTGGCTTTTTTTATTTTATTTAAATTTATTTTCTATGCGTTTACAAATTTTTCTGAATTCCATGTAAATTTCTTGATCAATGAATATAATTTATATCATTATGATTCTTGCATTTGACTTTAAGTATGCCTCTTATACTTTCTTTTATGACTTTTTTGCCTTGCGTCAAGCTTTGATACCTCAATGATAAAGTTGATTTTTGATAAACTTACATATTTAGACAGGCGTTAGAAATTTAAGTCTAGAACCATACTAAATGAAACATAGTTTTTATTTCCCATGCGTGCAAACCTCAATTAAAACCTTATCTTGAAATATCTAAGGCATTTTTATAGTTTTTTTTTTTTTTTTAAGCAATGAGGACCTTATTGATTTCCAAAATTTAGGAGTAAGAGAGATCTGAGTTGATGCGTTCTCTAGTTATAAAATTTTCATAATTTAATTTAATTTATTTTTTAAAAAAAGTAATAATTTCAGACGTAATAAGTAAACTTCACTATCAAAGTAAAGAAAAAATCCCAATGATATAAGTTAAGATTGGAAATGGAACTTACTCGTAGTTGGATGCCTGTATGACACCTGTGGGGGTAAGCTAAAACAAAGTTAAGTAACCAAGACCAACACGTCCCAACTCCGCTATGTAAGTCAAAATAGAAAAACACAACGTATATATGCTTAGATAAGAGTTAAGTTATGAAGGGCACTTAAGTTAAGTAACCAAGACCAATACATCCCAACTCTGCTATCTAAGCCAAAGTAGAAAAATATAACACATATATGATTATATAAGAGTTAAGTTGTGAAGGACATTTGCTCATAGTTAGATGTCTGCATGACACCCAGGGGGCAAGCCAAAACGAAAGTGAGTCACCTAAATCAACGCATGGGTTATCCTGAGAATAATAAATTGCACTTCAAGAATTTTATAATAATAAAACCTACTAATGCATTAGTGAATTTGAAAAACAAAAATGTTTTAGAAAGCAAAAAAGTTTTGAAGAAAAGGCTTACCGCATTAGAGATCGATTATATATTCTTTGGCAAAAGGAACAAACTTGTATTTTAAAATTCCAATCTCAAACATTTTAAGTTAAATGACATGATGAGAGGTTGAGTTAGTACATTTAGATCATAAGAGTGATAACTTGTAGAAATACAAGTTGTTGTTCTTTTAAAGTTGGAATTGTTAGAATATATAGTGATTTAAACGCACTCATTATGAAAGAAAAAAGCATGAAATTCCATTCATGTAGTAAACTCATATAAGAGTATCTTTTTTTAAGTAAAAAACTGCTTCACTAATGCATTTCAATGCAGGAATCAAAGAAATTTACTAAGTGTTGTAGCCAAGGCCAAAGCAAGGGGTATGCGTCCGAGAATACTCAACGCATGCAGGATACCTTGGCTCGTGCATTTCCTGTCAAATCACCACTTGCAAGCATGGGTATCTGACTGGCGACGTCTGAACATTTCAGAAGTAGCAGGTGGCTACTCAAGGGTATCGAATTTAATGCATGTTCAATCACCATGTTTTTTAGATTTGCCTATATAAGGAGAAGCCACCTTTAGAATCAGAGTTAGACAATTTTAGAACCAACCAGTTAGAAATTTTTCTTTTCAGCACCAGTAGATAGCATCTGCCATTTGCAAGCAAGTAATAGGGGGAAGATACCACTTAACAGTTGATAGAGAAGCGTCGTTATAGAGAAGTTTGAGAGAGATATCTTCTTCAACTTCTCTACCATGTTGGTTGTAGCAAGCATAAAAAACAAGCCAAAGAGGATAGAAGATTAAACTCTCTGGCTTGACTTCTACTTTCAACACTTAAGTTCCATTCACCATTTCATTTCATTAAGCTGAGATTGTTTGTATAGTCACTAGTTATCTTTAATTCAATCTTAAATTTGACCATTTATCACTTCTCCATCTATTTACCTTCAAAATTGTATATGTTTGTGAAATTTTCTGACTTAATGAGAGCATGAAATCTGTTGCTTAAGTCTTTTTGATCAATTGATTAAAGTAATTAAGTAGTTAAGTCACTCGAGAGAGCAATTTAACTATTGAATGCTTTAAGTCAGGGTGTGAAATAAGTCAAGAGATAGAGCTGCTCACGTCTTTTGACTATTCTTTATGACCAACACATGCACCTTAGAGATAGGATTATATGTGGCTTTCGCATCGAGAGATGCTACACTTAGCATGAACTAAAGAATAGAATTTCCAACGCATAGCACATACATTTAGATTGTAAACAAGCATATGTATCATCTTCATCTCATCTTCATTGCGCTCACATAGGCTTTCTAAACTTACCAAGAAATCAACGCATACCATTTACACTTAGAACCAATCATCCATAAAATCCTTTTCTCCTTCTGAACTCCTATTTCTTCTTGCATATGTGCCATTAGCACAGTGTAAATAACCAACATTTTCTCAAGTTAGTTAGGAAACATATGTATTAGATCCAAAAATAATGTCTGCATTAGAATCATTCAAAAGTCCCTACATTCGACCCTGGACTTACCAAGAAACTTAAGTGAGATTTATACTTGGGTCTGACTTGATAGAACTTGTACGCATTCACAAGGGTGCACGCATCCACTACCAACACATCGCCTAATTTTCTTACCAAGAAGGGAAAACACCCCATTATCCATCTCCATTCATCATATCCATTTATCACCACGCTTCTCCATCATTTAAGCATGTTTAGAATCAAAATCACGATGTGAAACCCGCCTATAAAGGCGATCTTTTGATCTACATGGGTGACAACAACCAGTTTCATTACCTCAATATGCCTACTATTTTGGGGATTCGTCTAATTGGGGAGTTAGGAATGCAACTACACAAGAAAGAATTCACTTCTTCCCTATTGTTAGGGCAAGTAAATAAATTGCTCTCTTAAGAGCTGACTCTAGGACTTGAACAATATGGTACCACACCCTCTCCTAACCCAAAAGGAGTTAAGTTATAGGTCGACTATAACTAACTATTCATTAGAGGGATCATTGGTACTTAAGAAGTTAGATGTAACTATAGGGGCAAAACAATAATTTTTTTGTTGTACTCTTGAGCAATTTGTGAAGGATCAACACACAATTGATTGGTTATATCTAATGGACACAGAAGTATATCTATAGTGCTAAGAGTGCACCTGTCGGTCTTTAGTAGAGTGACCGGCAGTTAATGAAAGTTGATTAATTTAGTTAAATAGTTTAATTAATTAATCAAATACCAATGAATCTTCAAACTATAGGTCCATAAGGTCCCCATGTTAGGATTAATGAGAATCAAATTAATTTTGGATTAGTTTGACTTGTTCAAAATAATTGAAGGGAATTAATTATATGAGGTATAACTAATATAATGTATATGATACATTTTTAGGAATGAAAGTCCTAGTGCAAAAAAAAGCACAGAACCAAAACTTGGGATCTTCAAAATACCCATACACCGGACAATTCAATAATGAAAAAGAGACCAAAGAAAAATAAAATTTAGCCTACCGTAAAATTAGAACCTAGGTTAAGCATACTTAAAAAAATAAATACACAGAAAAAGGATAGGAAACCTTTACATTTGTAGAACCAAATGAAAATCTAATTCTCCAATTGAGATTTCATGAACATCACCAAGAGAGCAACCTTCCTATCCTATAATAAACCTTTGATATTTTTTGGTTTGTGGGAATCAATTCAATTGGGAAAAAGGAAGAAGGAGAAATTTTTCTTTGAAAGAAGTAAAAAGGCCAAAATTGTTATGCGCAAGATTTTTCTCTTTTTCCTTGATGATCAAAACCAATTTTTTGGATCAACTGAGATAGAGAGAGAGAGAGAAATATGCAATCACCCACGTTTTTAGATAACTCCCCTATGTTGAAGTTAATTAATTAATTATTCATTAATTAAATATATTTTAATTAATTTTTTCATTTAAATCATATTAAATGAAACATCTCTCACATAATCTATAGTTTTAATTCAATTAATAATTAAATCAATCAAATCAAATAATTATTTAATTCTCCAATTAAATTAGTTCCAAATTAAATATCAAATATTTAATTTGATTTATATTTGAATCATATTCAATTGTATTTCTCACATAACCTATAGTTTTAATGCGCATCAAACACACATTAATTTCAACATATAGTTTAAATATGAATCCAATTCATTAATATTTAAACTCCTTCAAATATTTAATTCTCCCATAAGTTAATTTTGAATCATATCCATAATTAAATTTCTATTACAAAGATTAATAAAATATAAACTTTATATTATAATGTATCATTATACATTATATTATTTTCCTATGTGAATTTGAACATTGCAAACTCTATTCAAAGCATAGTTACTTCAATTCCTTTTACGAGCTAGGAAGAGGACTTCGTGGACCTATAAATCAGAAGTTCCAACGATATGAGATTAATTGGCTAAACTCATTATCAAATTAAACAATATTCGTTAAATGTGTGTACACTCCACTAAAGACTCATAGTTGCACTCCTCACTACATATATATTTTTGTGTCCACAAATATAAACCAATGATAGCAAGTTAGTCCTTCACGAATGTTCGTAATACCAGTCAGGTATTCGTTCGTAATACTAGTTGGGTAAAATTACCTTTTTACCTCTCGGTTACCTCTGTATTCATAAGTATCAGTGCTTCTCTAATGAACAACCTGTTTATTTTCCAACCATTAAGCAGAAACCTCTCTCAGGCGAGTGGGAGGGTAGAGCCCTTTGTTCAAGTCCCGGAGACATCACTTAAAGGAACACCCATCTACTTACCCTAAAATCAGGAATGAGTGAATTTCATATCATGAAATTATGTTCTCAACTCCCCACTTGGTCTTGTCCCTAGAATGATAGGCTTATTGAGTCGGCGAACTAGCCACTCTCACCTATACAAATCAAAGGATAATCCCTCATGAGCAGTAGTCCATAACTCACTCAAGATTAAGATTAAGCTTTCTGTATCATCCTAGTGAAATAGAAACCTAACTAGTCAACGGAGTTACATTTAGTGGTTATTATTTCGTGGTCTGATCTATGCAAACTCATTGCATAGGATACCCCTACTCGTATGTCCCCTACAAGAACGCATTGGATCATTGCACTTGTATCAAGTACAAAGTGGGTCGTATCCATAGTGTCACAAGGATAAGGTACCTACCCTTACCCATATACTATCGACCATTTAGGCTATATCTTGAACACCGATCCTCGTATGTCTTCATATACAGTTCAAGACTCATACAACAGTCTAGGATGTTAGTTTATTGGATTATGGTTATTTATGCACGATAAATACAAGATAAACAATAACTATATATTGTAATAAATATTAATAACACTTTATTAATTGATCAGTCAAATGTTATATTTACTATCAACGAGTTTTAGGGCATAAAACCCAACAAACTTCTACTTGAACTAAAACTCTAGTTAGTGTGATGTATATAAAAATAAATAATCCACAGCTAGAAATGTCAAATGTATAAATACATTAAATGAAAAGTAAATATACAAATACAATAAACTAAGGCATCATTATACCCATTACACATCTTCCACTTGTCGTAGATTAAACTATATACTTGTCTCGCAGACCTAGACTCTCTAGATGACCCTCGAACACTTTAGCCGAGAGAGCCTTCGTAAACGGATCAGCAATGTTGTGCTCTGAAGCAATCTTCGTGACGATCACGTCTCCTCATTGCACTATCTTCCCTATTAGGAGATACTTCATCTCTATATGCTTTCTTCGTTTGTGGTTGTGAGGTTCTTTCGAGTTGGCTACAGTTCCACTATTGTCACAGTATAATGTAACGAATAAGTCCTGAAGGAACTCATGTGAGGAGAACCTTGAGCGCAAGAGGATCGACTAAATTCTATCAATTATTGAACACAAAGTTTACAGTAAACATACAAGTGATATGCATTTTACGTTAATTTATAGCATGTTTTTACAAGAAAGGGGTTCAAGATACATTACCTTTGAAGACTTTTTTTTTTCACAAATCCTCCCTCAAACGGAATCAACAACTTCTTGAAGACCTTCTTAAAGATTTTCTTGAACCAAAGCCCTAGACACTACCACAAAAGAGTCCTTGGTATTCTTGGGGTGAGAACCCATGAGTGGTGAGCTCTAACTATTTTGGTTTGTGGGAAAGTTTGCGTGGAGGTGGTGGATTGAGAATTCTCTCAAGAACACATAACACTTCTGTAAAAATATCTCAATCGTTAAACAAATTGCAACATTAAGAAGAAGAAAATTAATTTTTCTTTTATTCCTTTTTACCATAAAATAATAACCACCCCACTAAAGTGGGTGGAGAGAAAAGATGGAGAAGGGAGTTGTATATCCCTTCCTTATTATTCAAAATATAACAATATATTATAAATAAATAAGAAAACTAACTTATCATATTATATTTATATTAAATTATATGTGATATCAAATATAACATATAACTTATAGTTTTAATATAATAATAACCACCCCACTAAAGTGGGTGGAGAGAAAAGATGGAGAAGGGAGTTGTATATCCCTTCCTTATTATTCAAAATATAACAATATATTATAAATAAATAAGAAAACTAACTTATCATATTATATTTATATTAAATTATATGTGATATCAAATATAACATATAACTTATAGTTTTAATATAATAATAACCACCCCACTAAAGTGGGTGGAGAGAAAAGATGGAGAAGGGAGTTGTATATCCCTTCCTTATTATTCAAAATATAACAATATATTATAAATAAATAAGAAAACTAACTTATCATATTATATTTATATTAAATTATATGTGATATCAAATATAACATATAATTTATAGTTTTAATATTGTATCACATGCAATATAAACTATAGTTTCTTTTCTCTTTTAAATGAAATTTAATATAAATCTCATTTATATTAAATTTAACAACTATGAATTACATTCATAGAAAATATATTTGAATCTCATTCAAATATTTATTCCTCCCATTAAACTATAATGTATCAAATATATTATGACAATTATATAACATATAATTGAAATAATTTAATTATATCATATATAATTAAATCCCTCTATAAATTTGAAGAATTCAAATTAATCCAAAAACTGATTCTCAACTAAACCCTTTTGAGTTACCAAGGGGACCTTATGGACTTGTAGCTTGAAGCTCCAACTGTCCATGAATAATTAATTAAACTCTTTAATAACATTAGTCACCATCCATTAACTGACGGACACTCTACTAAAGACCTAAACTCTATGCACTACAAATTTATTTCTATGTCCATTGGATATAACTAATCAATAGTCTTCACAAATTGCTCGTAAGTACAACTAGGCCAAATTACCGTTTTGCCCCTATAGTTACATCTAACTCCTTAAGTATTACTGATTCCTCTAATGAATAATAGATCATAGTCCTACAATGACTAAACCCCTCTCGGGCCAGAAAAGAGTGTGGCGCCACATTGTTCAAGGCCCGGAATCAGCCCTTAAGGAAGCAATTTATCTACTTATCCCTGCGTCAGGGAAGGAGTAAATTTCATCTTATATAATTGTGTTCTCAGCTCCCCAATCAGACGAATCTCCAAAATGGTAGGCTTGTGGAGTAGATGATATGACCACTCTCGCCCATACAAATCAAAGGACAGCCCTTATAGGCAAGAGTTCACAAGTTACTCAGGATTCAGGTTATGTTATCTATGGTCATCCTAGTGAAATGTAAGTCTCTATTATGAACGGTGTTATATAATGAGACTAAACAATTCATAGTCCGATCTTATACAAACTCTTTTGTATAGAGTATCCCTACCAACATGTCTAATACATGAATGATAGTGATCAGATCATTTGTAGTATTTTACAATAATTGTAACACCTACAAAGCGGGTCATACTTGATGACATGCAGAAATGCATGTCATCTTAGCCTTTTACTTAGAATTATGAAGGTTGTTAAGCAGAATATGTGGCAATTGTGCTAGGAATTCATGAGAAAATGAGTTTGCATCGATCAACATTAAAGAATCTCGACTAACCCATTATTATGCGTTCAATGTTCTATTTTTTAGCTAATACAGGAAGTGGATGCAAACGGGGAAATTGGACCGCCGCATAGACGACCGCATGCGGAGAAACTCTCCATCGCAAAGGCTAACACGTTGATCAACGCATGGATGTTGCGGTAATCGTGTAGAGTTGCAGTATTAAGCGAAAGCAGTCATTGAATGATTGCGGCTACGCAATAACGCATACTAATGGAATCAACGCAAGGTTGGTGGATTGAACGTATCAACGCATCTACCTCGAGAAAATCATAAGCTGATGTTGACATTTCACCTATAACGCTGTTAGCGGCAGTGGTTCAGAAAAGGACTAACGCGCCGAATGTCAGACTCAGAGCAGTCCATTAATGTTGTCAGCGATCTAAGCTCTATAAATAGAAGCCGATGAGCAGAAATTCAAGTTATCCAAGTTTTTCGCTTGAGGTTCGCCTAGAGCGGATCCTTATGATCCTGACAAAATGCATGAGAAGACGTTTGAAAGTTCTTCACCTCCTTCATCCATTCCGAGTGATGATCGGAGCTAGATCTCGGGAGAGTCAGCTCCACCACCCATCCGTGGCACCATCGGCAGCCTTGACGCACATCCGCTGGAAGCAAGTCTTTGCTTCTAGCCGTAATTTCATTTTCCTTTCTTTTCTTATATTGTATTGTATACATTTTGTGATTAAGGAATTAATATATTTTATGTTCAATACATTTCTATGTTTCCTTCGATTCCATCTCCATCTTCTTTACTTAGCATCTTTAGATTCATTGCATCACTTAGTGAGATTGTTTGAGTATCGCATACTTAGTTATGTGGATTAGGGATATGAAGCATGTAGCAAACCACCGAGAGGTGTGCGTTGTGCGAGTATGTAAGAAAACCTTATTTGCTTAGTGTGAAGTTGTGGCAACACCTGTCTATAGGCTAATGCATTATTTGTCTATGAGTAAAGTCAGCAACAACCAACTGCCCGGGAGGGTAAGTCGTTGGTCGCATTGAGCAATGTAAGTCATTGTTCACTAAGGATAGGAACAATCTTAGGTCAGCCAAGTTCATGTGGTTACCTTATCCTATGAGCGCATCATTCATCATTTAGGCATACTTGGGAGAGTAGTCTAAAACCCAAATCTAAGACTCGGGAAAGCGGATTGGAACGCATAGACACGAATAGGGATCTTAGAGATAAGCTCAGTTTGCTTTCACTCAACATGTGCACCCTACGGATGGGATATTGCATGCATCCAGGAAGTAGGATATGGTGGTTGTATGCAGTCATCTCGACACTAGCATACCCACCGCATACGTCCTAGATTTAGGCTTTTAGTGTGTGTAGCATGATCGCATGACTTGCGTTGACTAAGGTTACTCTTGCGGTCACTCTTAAGTATTCCAATGAAAACATCTCCGCATTTTATCTATCTTTCCCATTCATTTGTTTCATGTCAAGAGTTTCATGTCTCTACCTCTCATGCATATTCTCATTGTGTTGTCTGTTAGATAGGAGTAGAATTAAGGTTAACTTAGCAACCTTCCCATCCATTCTTTTATTTAAACCGCCGCATGCACATTACCATATTCATTTTGCTATAAGTCCTTGAGTTCGACCTCGGATCACCCGAGAAACTTGCGTTCGCATTATACTTGGTGTGAGCGCAAGAAAACTTCTGACAGGACGCATGGTCATCATATACATTTATTAACGCATATTCATTCCAACGCATGACCTTCGACGCATGATTATCAATGCATATCTTAAGAACATGCATCACATATTGCGTCCACGGGATTTTAGTTGTTGAATAATTTGACTTCTAATTTCCCATCATCAATACTCATAGTGTCACCAAGATAAGGTACCCAGCCTTATCTATCTACTACAGACCATTTAGGTTATCACTTAAACATGATCCACCTTTATGTCTCCACATACATGTTTAAGTTACAATGGTAACCTTGGATGTTAGTTTATTGGTTTGTGGTTAATACAAATAAAATATCACATATTTTATAGACAAAGTGAACAAAATATCATATATTTTATTGATCACATGAAGAGTTTGTTCATACAATGTTTCAAACTATAGAACCCTACGAGATTTAGGGCATTAATCCCAACAAATCCATATTTGGAACAACTTACAAATCTGTGAGAAACTTCCTCAGCCAGACGGCTTCCTTAACTACTTCACAAGCAGCACATACTCAACCTCCATAGTGGAATATACTATGCATCCTTGCTTGATGCTTCTCCAAACTACAGCTCCCTCGTTAAGAATGAACACTACCCTGACATGGATTTCCTAAAATTCTTGTCAATCTGAAAGTCAGAGTCGGTGTATCCTGTAAGGATCAAATCTTTAGCCCTATACACTAGTATGTAGTTCCTCGTTCTCGAAGATACTTAATGATGTTTTTATCCATTGTCCAGTAGTATAACCTTGGATTGGACTAGTACCTACTGACTATTCCCACTGCATAACAAATGTCAGGTCTAGTGCAGAGCATAGCATACATTAAGTTGCCCACAGCTGAGACGTAGGAATATGTTTCATATCCTCAACTTCTTGAGGTGTCTTAGGATATTGTTCTTTGGACAGGTAAACCTTGTGCCTGAAAGGTAATAAATCCTTCTTGTAATTCTGCATCGAATATCGAATTAATATTTTGTTGATATGCCTTTTACCTGAGAGAATACTAGCATTTTGTTTTTACGATTCCAATGATCTGGATACCAATGATACACTGCGAGACCTTTCCCAAATCTTTCATTTGGAATTGGGTTGCTAGCAACTCCTTTAAGTCAGTAAGGTACCTTATATCATTCCCAATGAGTAGGATATCGTACACATAAAGTACTAAAAAAAATACTTTATTCTAGTTGATTTTCTTGTATATAAAAGGCTTGTCAACATTTTATTCAAAACCAAAAGTTTTGGTCACAGTATCAAATCTAATATTCCAAGATCTGGAAACTTGTTTCAACCCATAAATAGATCGATTCAGCTTGTAAACTTTTTGCTCCTAACCTTGGGCTATGAACCCCTCAGGCTGAGACATAAAGATACTATCTTCATGGTTGCCATTCAAAAAGGCATTACGTCCATTTGTCTATTCATAGCATAATATGTGGCTATCGACAAGAGAATTCTTATAGATTTTAACATAGCAATTGGAGAAAAGGTTTCCTTATAGTCAACCCTATCTCTCTGGGTGTAACCCTTTGCTACGAGTCTAACTTTGAAGGTTTATATTTTCCCAACTGCATTTCTCTTTCTCTTGTAGATCCATTTTCACCTTATGGGTTTTACCCCTAGATCTAAAAGTTCTCATACTGAGATGAAGTACATTGACTCCATTTCAAGGTCCATGGCTTTAACACATTAGTCTTTGTCTACGTCATTCATTGTCTGTCTATTGACAATGGATCTTCAACGCTATCATCAAGTATGACGACTTGAGTATCAGTTAAACTCAAGTAGTGGTCAGGTTGTGATACAACCCTCCCACTGCGTCAAGGCACTCTCAACGATTGAGAAGGACGAGACGGACTTGAAGAACTGACTCATTCATCAACTCTTGTTGAAGGACCAGCTTTATCAATAACTCTTGTCGACTCTTCATCAGCTTCTTCTAATGCTAACTTACTGCTGGGTTAAAATCACAAGCGCGTCAGAAAAAATTTCAGACCATTTTCATATTTTAATAAAAAATTAACAGAGGAAATAAAATCTAGAAACCCTTACTCTCTTTGATGACTCTAGAAGGCTTCACCAACTTTTTGAATCTATGATCTTGATTCCTTTTGTACAAAAATCAATGAACACCACCAAAATGGTTTCGTCAGTATTCTCCTTGGGCTAGTAAGGTAGAAGGATGTGGGATCCGTGGAAGGAATTTTCTACAGAGAAAAATCTCAAAAACTAGAGCTAGAGAAAAAAATTTGTGATATTAAGAGAGTTATTTTTTAGAGAGAAAAAAGTCAGAGTTGGTGTATCTTGTAATGATAAAATCCTTAGCATTATATGATCAAACCCTTAGCCCTATACATCAGCATGTAGTCCCTCGTTCTCCATAGATACTTAAGGATGTTCTTAACCATCGTCCAATGGTCTAACCCTGGATTGAAATGGTACCTATTTACTGTTCCCACTGCATAACATATGTCAGGCCTAGTGCAGAGCATAGCATACATTAAGCTGCCAACAGCTAAGGCATAGGGATTACGTCTCATATCCTCAACTTCTTAAGGTGTCTTAGGACATTGTTCATTAGATAAGTGAACCCCATGTCTGAAAGGCAATAAACCCTTCTTGGAGTTTTGCATCGAATATCGAGCCAACATTTTATCAGTATACGTTGCTTAAGACAATGCCAGCTTTTTGATCTTACGATCTCTAATGATTTGGATCCCAAGAACATATTGTGCCTCAATCAAATCTTTCATTTGAAATTGGACGGCTAGATAATTTTTCACTTCAGTAAGGCACCCTACATCATTCCCAATGAGTAGAATATTGTGTTGAGGATGATGCCCTAAACTTTCGTGTCCTGTAGTTTGTAAACACAGTTTTGTACAAACACTTGTGATGTATAATATATGATATTTTCTTCACTACTTGTCTTTGAACATTGGATGGTTTATTTGTTTTACCACAAACCAATAAACTAAAATCCTTGGTTATCATTGATCATTCATGTGGGGACGTACAAGTGGGGGCGTCCTATATAAAGAGTTTGTATAAGACCTGACCACGAAGTGTTAACGTCTCGTTATATAACAGCATTCATGACAGATACTTCACTTCACTAGGATGACCATAGGTAATAGATAGATTGCTCCCTTAAGGGCTGATTCCAGGGCTTGAACGATGTGGCGCCACACACCTTCTCATGGTTCAAGAGGTGTCCACACATAGTAGGACTATGTTGTATTCTTCATTAGAGGAATTAGTGGTACTTAAAGAGTTAGATATAACTACAAGGGCAAAACGATAAATTGGCCCAGCTGTACTTACGAGCACCTGTGAAGGGTTATTGTACTATTGATTGGTTATATCTGATGGACATAGAAATAAATATGTGGTAAGAAGAGTTTAGCTGTCGATCTGTAGTAGAATGTCTGGCAATTAACGGATGATGGATCTCGTGGCTAAAGAGTTTAGTCAGTTATTCATGTACTGTTGGAGCTCTGAGCCATAGTCATAAGGTTCCCTTGGTAACTCAATGGATTCAAGTTGAGAATCAGTTTGTGGGTCAGTTTGAAATGTTCAAATTGATAAGAGGGAGTTCGATTGTATATGATACGATTGAACTGGTTAATTATATTCGATATGATTGACTTTATGTATAAGATACATTAATTAGAGCAAATTGATATAAATATGATTTATATCTAGTAGAGGAGAAAACACTATGGTTTATATGTGATATTAAACTATAGGTTAATGAATATAATATAATTATATTTATTATTTTAATTTGACAATTATGGGATAACTGTGCACGCCATTTTCTCCGTAACCGTGTGTTAGTGGGAAGTTTCGTTCAGTTTTTGTAACTAAAGAATAAAATGAAAATTGTTTTCATTTTAGCAAGCAATCAAGTAATTCGTTCAAGCATAGTGTATACTGCCCATCGCTTAGCTAACCGAGAGACTATACGATAGCTTGAAGTTACAACACGATCGTATACACGCACGCCTCATCCTAAACGATCATCTAGCGCTAAGCGTTTTCTAAACGATCGTATAGACAATCGCAGCCTATTTATTACACGATCATATACCTTCTTCTAAATGATCAGGCACGGTCTATACGGTAGACCGCCTTCTCCCACTTGCTTGGTCGTGCTATACAATCTTCATATCCTCCTCCCCTCTACCAAATCCCAACAGAGCCCACTCTTTGGATTCTCACATCGAGAATACCGAGGGTTCCAAGTAGTAGTGTCATCCCCATCTTTGTTCTATTCGTGTGAAGGTCGTTCGTGAGTAGACGACTGGTGGTGTTGGTGAACGATTTGCTTGGACGTTCCAGCGAGAGCGAGAGGAGCCGTCCCTTGGAGAGAGCGAGATTTCGGTGAAAAAAATTCTTCAACTAGTACGTATTATTGGTCTCTTGTTATTAATTGTTCTAAGCATGCCGGTAATTTGTAGTATAATGCATGTCTGTTCTGTTTGATTGTAAATGTGAAAATTCTATCACAATGTATTTGGAACGATCCGCTTCCGCTCAGAGATACTGTTATATAAGAGTTCCTTCATATCGTTCACATAAAATACTAGAAAAGCTGCTGCTTTATTCTTGTTGATCATCTTGTATACACAAGACTCATCAACATTTTTTTCAAAACCAAAAGACTTAATCGCGGTATCAAATATAATGTTCCAAGATCTGGATGCTTGTTTCAACCCATAAATGGATTGATTTAGCTTGCAAACTTTTTACTCCTGATCTTGGACTATGAACCCTTCGAGCTGAGACATAAAGATATTCTCCTCAATTTTACCATTTAAAAAGGTGGCCTTGACGTCCATTTGCCATATTTTATAGTCATAATATGTGGCTACGAACAAGAGAATTTTTATATATTTTAACCTAGCAACAAGAGAGAAAGTTTCCTCATAGTCAACCCCTTCTCTTTGGGTATAACCCTTTAGCTTTAAAGGTTTGTACATTCCCAGCTACATCTCTCTTTCTCTTATAGATCCATTTGCACCCTATGGGTTTTACCCCTTCATGTAGATCTACAGACTCTCATACTAAACTGGAGTACATTTACTCCATTTCAAGGTCCATTGCTTTGACCCGTTGGTTCTTATCTACATCATTCATTGTCTGTCAATAGGACTATGGATCCTCAATGTTATCATCAGGTATGATGACCTAAGTTTCAGTTAAACCCAAGTAGCGGCTTGGTCGTGATAAAATCCTTCCACTATGTCGAGGCATTCTCAACGATTGAGAAGGACGAGACGGACCTGAAGAACTAGCTCCTTCATCAACTCTTGTTAAAGAACCAACTTCATCAACAACTTTTATTGATTCTTTAGTAGCTTCTCCTAATACTAACTTACTATGTGGTTTTTTTTCAGAAAAGTAGCATTTTTCGATACAAACACCTTATTTTCTTCTGGGTCATAGAAAAGACCACCTCTCGTTCCTTTTTTTTTCGATAACCAACAAATTAGCACAACCTTGAACGAGGTTCCAGTTTCTTAAGATTTGTCACAAGCACGTGTGTTGGACAACCCCAAATCCTGAAGTAGCGCAAACTAGGTTTACGCCCCCTCCATAACTTGAAAGGTGTTCCAGAAACACTCTTCGAGGGAACATTGTTCAGGATGTGAGCTGCAATCTCTACTACATATCCACAAAACGAGTTAGGCAACTGATGAATATCAAAGTAAAAGGTAACACTTTTAGGAGAAATGTTTTGCCTTTTACTTTGAGTTTCATCAGTTTTAAAGATCTCATGATTTAATATTACTTTTGCTTTGGTTGGTCTTAATACATATAAGTTATCTTCTAATCTAGTTAAACATATAAGAACACCATTCTTGAAAATGGACACTTCATTACTTTCAACATTTACAGTGTAAGATTGTTCAAGTAGACAATAGATAGAAACTAAATTTCTCTTAATTCTTGGTACAATGTACAAATTCTTAAGAAAAACAAACCTATCTCTGAAAAATAATTTTACAGCTCCCACTACTCTGGCTGAAACAATATCTCTTGTTCCGACATTGAGCGTCATTTCACTTTTTTTCTTGTTGTTAAAAGGAACTATTTCCCTGTAAAGAAGAACAAACATAATTAGTTGCTTCCAAATTAAGTATCCAGGCAAACTCATCATGTTCTACAAGACACCTTTCTAAAACAAGTAAATCATATTTACCTTCTTTTTTCTCAGTGAGGTACTTAGGGCAGTTCCCCTTCTAGTGTTCATCCACATTACAGTGGAAACATCTGTCCTTGTAGGCCAACTTGGCCTTTCCCTTGCCTTTTACAGCAACGATGGGAGCCTTCCCCTTACCTCTTTTCTTCTTTGAAGCAAAAGATTGAGGAATAGACTGAGTTCCAAAGGATAAACCCATCTGGAACTTCCTTTTGAAATGGGTAAGGTTTGCCTCTCCTTCAATCGATCCCTTATTTTTTATAAGAGACTAGTAAGTTTGTAGCTCATTAAGGAGACTGGTCGGGTTATATTGGATTTTTTTTATCATCGCATTGCTACGAAATTGTAGGAAGCTCTTCGGAAGAGATTTGATGATGAACGCAACCTGACTGCACTCGTCTATGACCTCTCCATTTGCCTCTGACACGTTAAATTGGACTATCATGTCCAGGACATATTTCCGAACAGATTTTCCCTCTTTCATGCGGCAATTGTAAATGTATTTTAGGGCATCATGGTGGAGTTGATATGAAGGTTGTCCAAACATCTCTTGAAAAGATTCCATAATCTTCCTCGTGTTGGGGTTGATGCCCTAAATCTCGTAGGGTTCTATAGTTTATAAACACATGTACGAACAAATGCTTGTGATGTAATAATATGAGATATTTTCTTCACTGTTATCTATGAAATATGGGATATTTTAGTTGCATTAACCATAAAGTAATAAACTAAGATCGTAGGTTATCGTTGTAATTTAAACATGTATATGGAGCCATACAAGTGGATCATGCCTTAAGTGATACCTAAATGGTCTGTAGTATATAAATAAAGGAGAGAACCCTTATCTTAATGACACTACGGATACGGCCAACTTTGTAGATGTCACAAGTGTTGTGAAGTGCTATAGATGCTCTGATCTTGATCATTCATATGGAGACATGTGAGCGAGGGTGTCCTATACAAAAGAGTTTGTATAAGATCGGACCACGAAATGTTTAGTCATGTTATATAACGTCATTCGTGGCAGAGACTTTCATTTCACTAAGATGACCATAGGTAACATGACCTTAATCCTAAGTGAGTTGGAAACTCCTGCCTATGAGGGCGGTCCTTTGATTTACATGGGTGAGAGTGACCAGATTACCGACTCAAATCTACCATTTTAGGGATTCTTCTAATTGGGGAGCTGGGAACTTAGCTATACGAGATGGAATTCATTTCTTCCTCGAAGCAAGGGTAAGTAGATAGATTGCTCCCTTAAAGGCTGATTCCGGGGCTTGAACAATGTGACGTCACACACTTTCTCATGGCCTGAAAGGTGTTCACTCATAGTAGGACTATGATGTATTGTTCATTAGAGAAATCAGTGGTACTTAAGGAGTTTGATGTAACTACAGGAGCAAAATGGTAAATTGGTCCAGCTGTACTTACGAGCGATCTATGAAGGGTTATCGTACTGTTGATTGGTTATATCCAATGGATACAAAAATATATATCTAGTACGAAGTGTGCAATTGCCAGTCTTTAATGGAGTGTTCAGCAGTTAACGGATGGTGGATATCGTGATTAAAGAGTTTAGTCAGTTATTCACGTACCGTTGGAGCTTCAAGCAGGTCCATAAGGTCCCTTTGGTAGCTCAATGGATTCAAGTTGAGAATCAGTTTTTGGATTTGTTTGAAGTGTTCAAATTAACAAGAGGGAATTTGATTATATATGATATAATTAAATTGGTTCAATTATATGTGATATAATTGATTTAATGTATAGA
This sequence comes from Benincasa hispida, assembly GCF_027475165.1. Classification (NCBI taxonomy): domain Eukaryota; kingdom Viridiplantae; phylum Streptophyta; class Magnoliopsida; order Cucurbitales; family Cucurbitaceae; genus Benincasa; species Benincasa hispida. The sequence goes on from NC_143486.1 coordinate 72,066,369, forward strand.
TATATTAATTGGAGTAATTGATATAAATATAATTTATATTAAATAAAGGAGAAAAAACTATGGTTTAAATATTACATATGAAGTGATATTAAAACTATAAGTTATAAATATAATATGATAATTTAGTTATTATATTTATATAATAAAAACAATTATGAGATAACTGTTTGGTTGGTTATTTATTTTCTCCATTAACCGTGCAAGTGGGAGGTTAATTTCAGTTTTGAATAACTAAAGGATAAAATGAAAAGAGTTTTCATTTTATGCACCATTGCTTCATTATCAGGTTTACAAAACGATCGCTCATGAGAGAGACTATACAATAGCCCTCATGAGAGATTAACGATCAAGTGAGAGATTAAATGATCGAGCGAGAGACTACACGATCGAGCGAGATTTTCCAGACGATTGCTCACGAGAGCGAGAGTTACTAAATGATCAAGTATCCACTGTCTATGCGATAGACAAAATCTTTCTCCCACTTACTTGATTGTGTAGTTTGATCGTATACTTCCTCCTTTCTTTTACCAAATTCACACAGAGCCCACACCTCCTGGATTCTCACTTCGAGAATACCAAGGTTGCCAAGTGGTAGTGTCAAGGGCTGCTATTCGAGGATCAGACTGTTCCTGATTGTGACGACAACGAGAGATTGCTAGACGATTGCTCACAAGAGCAAGATATTGTCGGATGATTGCTCACGAGAGCGACAGATTTTCAAAAGAAGAGTTCTTCAAAGATATATCTCTCAATTTCTTTTGTATTTGATTAAGAAAGCATGTTGTAATTTTCTTTAAGATGCATAATTGTTCTTGTATGTTTGTGAATATGTTTATTCTTTCACAATGGGCTTGGAAAGATCTTGATTCCGCTCACTAGTTCTCTTAAATAAGAGTTCTTTCACCTTGCAGTTTCCATGACCTCATGCTTCTTGGACAGATCTTCAGATAAGCTTGCCAAGATATACGAGACTTTTTGTTGGCCTTTATCCACTAGTCATAAGCATCCTTCGTAGCCTGGGATGCATTGCCAGTAGGGATCAGAGGACAATCCTCTAATAAGAAGAACCATAGATCGTCAACAACAAGAATCACATTCAAGCTAGACTTCCACATAGAGTAATTATTTTCAGTAAGTTTTTCATTTTAAGCGGTGCAATTATTGAGGAAGTTATTGCTGAAAATAAAAAAACAAACGTTGACCGTATTAGTTATCTTTGCCTTAACACATCGCACAAGCAAACAATTGCAAACTATCCAATCAATTTGCAAAAACAATCAATCATAGAATACTAATAAACTATTCATTTAGTTTTTGCAACGATACTTTAGGGGTTTAGAGCAACAGCTACCGAAAGGTGATCAACCACTCCTCCTCTAAAATGAGATAGCTCTCAGCTAATTCTAATGCCAAAATAACTCATATTCCTATAGACATTAGCCACCATTGTTCGGTCAAGGATTCGTTAACTCTTAACTCATCATCGTAAATGTAACCCTCCCACTTTTAGATCCCAGAGGTACGCACCAACAGGCTACCGTTAGGAATGACAACTATTAGTAATTAACCTAAGTGACCTTATCCTTTTCAGGAGTTCACCGTGTTCCGAATCTAATGATCAAGCCCTCTGAAGGGATAGTTGCTTCAGGACAACATGAAGGTAGATCATGAGAATCTTAGGGTGTGACCTAGGGGTGGAGATTAAAGGATACATTGACACGCAACTGCTCCCACTTACTATAGACACTTTCCCCATTCACCTTGTTATTGACCCATGCAAACATTTTCCCTAGGGAGGTCGTGCCCAAAGAGACACGACTTGATATAAATATCTAGTTTTGTACTTTTCCTCCAACTAAAATGTCCTGCGTTATTTTAGGGTTATCTACCTTAGATAAATTCGGCTAAGTCAATCTATCTAAGTCTATACCTATTATAACTCTTACAAAAAGGTCTTTACACTATTTTCTAGTTGAATTAAACCCAACTTAGTGACATTGCATTCTAATAGTAAACTATGATTAATTCAACTCATGTTCCAGGTCAATTTCTAGGTAAGAGGTGTTTTGTAAATCGTTAACTTAAATACCTCCAGCCTAGACAAAACCTAACCGGTAGAGTTCTCTTACAATCATAGTCATGTTTTTCCTACTTAGTTCATTAAAACTATTTTAGAACTAAGTAAGAACTAATTTTAATCCTAATAGAATTAAAATGATCTTAGGACTAATTAATTTTAAATAATTTAAAATTAATTAATTTATCATATGATTCTATGTTTGCATGCAATTCTTGATTATAGATTGACGGTTTATAATCTTTTTTTAATTATTTTCAAATTTTAATGATGAGCCCTATAATCATGCTCTCTATGGTTTAATTTAATTAACAGTTATATTCTAATTAATTAAATAATTAAACCATAAAAAAATGCATTGCATAAATATAATATAACAATTATATTATTATTATGGATGTGTTACGCTCAATATATCTTGATTTTCATATTTAATTAACATAACTCCTTATATTAAGCTAAACATGAAAATTATACAAGTATACTCTACACATTGTATTAAATATAATTGTTTATATTTAACCTATGTAATTATATGCTTCATGCTTTATTATGGTTATTTAGGCAAGATAAATATAAGATAGACAATAGCTATTTATTATAATAAACATTAATAACATTTTATTAATGATCGGTCAAAAGTTACATTTACTATCTACGAGCTTTAGGGCATAAGACCCAACAACATTATAATATAAAATTTTAATGATAGAAACAAATATTTGAATATGATTCAAATATTAATTATATGAATGTAATTCATATTAAAACTATAAATTAAAATTAATATGAATATGATTCATATTAACATTATTGTTTCTATGAGAGATAAATAAACTATAGGTTATATTATATATAATAAAATATAAACTATAGATTATATGTTATATAGGATATAATATGTGGTTGGTATTTATAATAAGTTAGTTATTGTGAATTATTTAATTCAAAATTATGGTTTTTTTTATATTAATTTTGAATTTTTGAAAAATGTGAGAGGGAGAGTTAGTTTTAATAACTCCCTCCCCTCTCTCCCTCAGCCTCTCTTTTTTTTTCTACGACGTGAAAAAACTCACAGAGGGTTCATACCTATTATCTTCCTCTCATTCTTCAAGGACTCAATGATTTGTTCTCTATATGAATACTCGTTCTTAATTTTTTTCTCTCAACAAAATCCCTTCTGCCAAAATCAATCCCCTAAAAGTCTACTCCTCTCTAGTCGATTCTCAACCATTGAGAATAACGGGAATAGCTTTTGATGGTGTCCATTGATGTTGTTGCGATCGTGTGTTCATGAATGGGACAGTCCCATTTGTTCGTGACCAGAGAGGTTTTGTAAAGATTTTTGGTCTCCAACAGTAAGATCCAAATCCATATTTTTCTCTCTATTTTTTATGGAAGTATGTTGTACAAATTAGCAATTGTTGTTTATTGTGTAAAAGTCTTGGTTGCTCTTAATTTTCTACTTGTTTCTCAAACTGAAATTAAAATCGTATGGCATTCAAGTGCTTCCACTTGGGATTCAATCCCTTCAACTTGAACTTGTTATTAATTTTAAAAAGTATGTTTTCTTATTATGATACAATTTATTCCCCAGCAACTCTTAAAAATAATTTTTTAGCACTTTTGGAAGAAACATTTTATAATAAAAATTGAAATTGAGTTGTGACTAACCCCAACCAACTCAACCTAAATGTTTCATGGTTAAATTGGGTTAGGTTGGATTCATTATCTAATAATGGCTATTTGGATTGAAGGAATTTCCAATCCAAACAATTGAGTTGGATTTTAAAAGTACTTCAACCCGACCCAATCCAACCTATGAACCCGCCTAAATTGTCATCACATGGTTATCATTACTATCTTGATAGTTTTTTTATATATATATAACAGTAAAATCTCTAAAGGGTCAATGATAAAGAAGCTTATTAAAACCAGTTACGCCTGTTTGATAGGTAACTAAGATTTATGTTTTCAAATTTAAGTAAGTACGTGTTTGGTTGGCAATCTAGATTTTGCTTTTGAAACTTATTTTTGGATTATGGGATTCAAGCAGTGTAAATTTTAAAAACAACCTTTTTATGTTTTCAATGTATTCAAATTTTAAGATGCAAAATTATACTAAAAATGATTTTTTTAAAGAAAATAACAAATATACTCTTTTATGTTTTCAATGTATTCAAATTTTAAAAACAATGACTTAATATAGATTCACTTGTTTTAGATGATAGTTCAATCAATATGTCTATTAATATTTACTTGATCAACAAAATTCAACCTAGAAAATAAATTTTAGATTTTTATCTCTTTTCCATCTCGAATAATGACTAGTTTCTTCACGTGACAAAATTATCACAAATGTATTGTCAAATAGAATAATAACTTTTTACATATCATATTATATTCATTAATCATGGTGAGATTGGATTGATTCAATATAATTCAAAAGTGAAATTGATTGGAGGAGGCCTACCTAATTGAATGGTGGTAAGATTTGACTTTAACGATGGAGAATTGACTAAAAACTGACAATAAACTATCATAGAGGCTAAAAAAAGTAGTTTTTTCAAATTTTGATTTTGTCTAAGAATTTAACTTTCTATAACTAACAAAATGCAAATCATGGTAAAAAAAAAATAGGAGAATATAGACTTAACTTTTAAAAACTAAATATAAAAAACGATTATCAATTAGAGCATTAGGATTTTAAGTCTATTAACACTCCATACTCTCTAAAATTTCTATTCTTTTATTTGTTTATCTTTTACGAGTCAGAATTTTTAAAAACTAAAAAAGAAATTGGCAAAAGAATTGTTTAAAATTTGACGAAGAATTTTTATTTAATATTTTAATTAAAAAAAAAAAGGATAAATGTGCTATATTTTCATTTTTATTTTTTGGTCGGAGATTGGATATGTTTTTTTTTCGATTCGGTGACTTGGGAGGTGTTGGGTCTCGTTTTATTCAAACACTTCGGCGTGAAAAAATGGGCCACAGTCCAATTAAATGAAAAGCCCATTTTGCCCTTCTTCTTTTATTTGACTTTTTTTAATAATTATATATTTTTTTCATAAGAAAACTAGCAAAAATAGAGAGAAAAATAAATAAAACACTCCACAATTCATAGAGTTGAACAGGAATTTATTTTCCCCAAGGAAAAAGACAATCGGAGGGTTCTTTTTTAATTTAAAAAAGAAAAAACTATAAGAAAATTTAAAAAAGAACATAGAATATATGCCTAAGTTTGCATCTTTAAATAAAAGAAAGGGTCAATTTCGAAATAAGTGAAATAAAGTATTAATTCTCGAAAAAAATCAAGTAAGACTTTTGCAGTTCTCGAGAAACAAAAAGATATCATTAAGTAACTTTTTAATTAATTCTAGTGGGAAAAAAAAGTCTTTTTATTGAATGGGCCCCACATACCAATTTGTGAATTTGATTGATTGACAACCTCTCACCGGTAACTGACCACCATTTTCCACCTTCTTTTGACTTTTCATACCCTCACCAATCAACCCCTAAACATTTTCCAATTTCCATTTTCCCCCCCAACTTTTATTTATATTTTCAAACACACCCAGATTCTATCTGCCAGAATGCGAATATTTTTACCAAAAAAGAAAGAAAAAAAAAAACAATTTTTTTTTAATTCTGAATTTCTTCGTCTTTTTTTTTTTTTAATGTACAATCATCAGAAGAGATAAAATAAAAGTCAAAATTCAAATTTTCTTTTTCTTTTTTCTCCTCATTCCCTCTCCAAACCCACTTTATTTTTCCTTCAAGTTGACTCAAAAACTAAAGCTACTCCAGGCGCCATATTTTCCGGCAACGAGCTCTGCGTATGGCGGTGCTCTCCTTCATACGTTACAATCAACATCGCCGGATCGTTCGGATCTCTCTCCACGTGTTTCCTCGCCGGACATCCCCTCATTGTGCTACACTTATAATATCCCCTGAAATTAAGTTTCACAAAAAATCGTTCAGTCAAATCGGTAAATTACAATAAATCGCCGCCGACACGGCGTTGAGTTGCTCTTATTTAGTTTATACTCACCGTGGGTATGGAGATCCTTTGATTGGCTTCTGACCGTACTTCCTCCAAGAGTACTCGTCCGGTGGAATATCGGCGATTTTTGAACTAATCGCCGGGACTCGAATCGTCTTTTTCAACCGATTTTTTCTGTAGAAGAAAACGACGACGGTCAATATTTTATTGGAATCCGTTGGGAAAATTGTGAGTTTTAAAATGGAGGTGGTGGGGCCCACATGTGACCAAAGTCAACGGTCAACAATTAAGGCTGAGAACGAGACAAAACTGCTTTATTGCCAAGTTGAATTTTTTTTTTTCCAAGTTTCCGAATTATTATAATTTTTCTAAATTACTAAACCACCCCACCTAATCGTGTCAGTGTCACGCGTGTTGTGCCCACTAACTCGCTAACTGTTCCCAATTACAACTCGGACGAGTCAACTCGTCCCACTCGTTCTCCATCAACATAGTTCTTTGCTAGAAATTTTTAGGGTTACTGTTCTTCCGAATATCACTCAAAGAAATATTCGATTGTTTTGTTAAATTAAGTGAGGAGAATGTGAAATTAGATTCGTTACCTTCTCTTTGAGCAATGGCACTTGCCGGAAACAGATGTTGATCCGGAAAATTTCCCGGATAAATCTTCGGAATGATCGTGTTCGTGACATCTCTTCTTGTAGGGCGTCACCGAGAGCGGCGGTTTACCACCGGAAGCAGTCGGCGCTGGTGCTAAAAAGATCGACGTTCCTAATTTTCCATTGGATACACTTCCGTCTCCGGTTATAGCAGAGGACATAAACGAGGAGCTCGAAGAGACGCTGAAGGTATCCTTAGAAAATTCCAAATCGGTTCCCTTAGGGTTAGAGTTCAAAATATTCGGCCTAGTGAAATCGAGAGTCATACTCTGAGGCTGCGACTGAAGGAAGTTGGCCGCGACAGCAACGACTTTCGCCTGCGGCTGAGCGACGGTAGCCGAAGCGGCCACTGTCGCGGCAAACGGCGGAGCAGGAACATTCGTCGGTGAAGTAAACGGAGTAGGAGTGAGATTCATGGCCTGATTTTGAGGAAGAGATAGATGAGCAGATGAACCGGAGGACGAGGAGGATGCCGAAGAAACCGGACCTCGCCGGAATCTGGCGTGACCGGTTCGATTGAGGAGAGAAATCACTTTCTTGAACTTGGAAACGGTTGCATCTGTTAGGTCAGAGCAATCGACATGGCTTGAAGATTGCTTGTGAGAAAGAAGACGAATCAAATGCTCCATACTCTTCAATCCTTGCGATGCAGCCTCTTGAATAGCGATTTGATCGTCCATCTTTGGAAAACTCATCAGATCCACCGCCATAGTTAAGAGCTTCAAGCAAAGAAAATAGAAACAGAGACGAAAAAGTCTGAACTACAAGAATAAGATCATTGAAGAAGCAGAGGAGAAAAATTAGTTTTCGGAGAAAGTAAGACGAAGGTTGAAGGTTGGGGATGATTTAATGGAGTTGGAGGTGACCGGATGACCGGGTAAGCAGGTTGGGAGTCAAAGTGGATTCTTGATCCAACGGTGGAGATTCGTTAAAAGACGTACAGAGTGGGGCATATTTGGGAAAAGGGCAAAAAAAGAAAGGAAAAGAAAAGGAGCAAAAGAGAAAAAAAAAATCAGAAGAAGGAAGAAAACAGACCAAATCCTTTTCAACGCTTTGCGAAAACGACGACGTATTTAAAATTGTTTTTAGAATTTGTGCATTTTGCATACGATATATCGTGAAAATATCGTTGAATTCGCGAGAAAGTTTGCGATATATAATACTGAACAAAACGACGAACTATTCTGTGTTTTGATGAAAAAAGCTGACCAAAAGTGGGGATCACGTGGAGCTGTTCTATTATTCTTGTAATTTAACCTCCAAATGTTGACCAAACTTTATTATAATATATATTATTTCAAATTTATTTTCCATATAATTTTTTCCTTCCCTTTTTTTAAATATATTTGTTTTGATTGCCAATTTTCTAAAAATTTATTATAAAGTCTTACAAATAATAATTAATATTTTTGTTGATCCGCTCAATATTCACCTTAGTCCTATTTTAATAATTTCTATATCTTCGCATCAATTCCTTTACCAACAAATTTTGAGTTTTGTTGAATCCAACTTGGTTTAACTATAATTGATATGCATATTCTCTTTTAAGGTTAGAGGTTTGATCTTTAAATTATTGTAATTGCATTAAAAAAGACTCTTAATTATTATATATTTAGTAAAAACATGTCGAATTACAAATTTGGTTACTATGATAGGAAGAAAGTTGAAATTTAGCCCCAACGATTTTAAAAGTTATAATTTAGTCCTTATAATTTGATAAAACTTCATAAATAGTATTTCTAATTTAATAAAATAGTTGTTTTCAAATATATGAAACTTACCAAAATATTTACAAATATAGCAAAATTTCACTGTCTATCTACGATAAATCGCGATAGACTACTACCCGTGTCTATCTAATAGTCTATCACGGTCTATTGCATATAAAAGGTAATATTTTGTTATTATTTGAAAAATTAACAGCTTTGTAATTTAAAATAATTTTCTTTAATAACATTCACGTAAATAGTCTTTATAAAATATATAGGAATTATTTACGAATGTTTCAACAAACCATGTAAATTAAATTATAATTGTAAACCACATAGGCTAAATTATAACCTTCTTTAGATTACGAGGACAACATTTTAGTCTACGTTTGTACTTTAATCTCGAAAATAAAATAGTGAAAAATAAATGAATAAAATTTAAAATTGTTTTTTCTCATCCAGATAAGTACATAATTTAAAGACTCGATTTGTGATAGACTTGAAATTTTACAAAAATAAAAGTACTATAAAAAAGGCACTAAAATAAAATCAAATTGATATTCAATAAATTCATACATCCAAATGGAATAATCCACAGAGTTTAGAACCAAACTTTATTATAAAGATATACTATTTCCGGTAGATGGAAATGGAACGCCTTTTTAAAAAATAATAACAATAAGAAGAACCGTCGAATTCTTTCGCGATGATCCGACGGTGGAGATTCACTCAAAGAGTTGACGACGACTTTTTGCATCCTCTCATTTAATAATTTGAGCATTTGAATTTTATGCCACGTGTTGAAAGCATTAAAAGAGTATGGAAATTAGCTGGTGCCAATTGAAGAAAATATTTGAACAAAAAATATTTTTTAAAAAATATTTCGGGTTTTTTTTTCATTTAATAATTAATTATTGTGTGGTGCAGAGCAACTTTTAATAAAGTAAGCGATAATTGTTTAAAAAAAAATAAACAATAAATAAATAAAGTAAGCGATAACTTTCTCGAAACCTTTTGACCTAATTGAGGGATTAGGACTAATCATGAGAATATTTATTAAATATTATCAACTTGCTTAATAACTTGAAATTAAATAAGTAAGATTGGAATGGTTGATTGAATATTTAAAATAAAATATTATTATAAACTCCTACAATTTTAATAGAGTCAATTGCCATTAATGATTTACTTTTTAAGTTGTTATTAATTTATTAATTAATTATTAAGCTTGTGAATTTTAAACGTAGAGGGAATGGAGGCTATTTTCCTTGTTTTTTTGTATTATACTTTATTTTAAAATATTGTGTTCGTAATTTTAATAGTTAGTATTTTGAAATTATATGGTTGTCTTATTTTGTGGTCAATATTTTTAATTCAAACCATAGATTTATCTAGTTCAAAGTTCGATCTTGTATACCTCTCTCTCTCTCTCTTTTGTCAATCTTTTAAATTTCCAAAAACAACTTTGAAGAATTGGTCAAATTTGTTTACAAATTTTTCTATAATGAAATTAAACCCAAAAAAAAAAACAGATGGAATGTTTAAAGACCCATGTCAAAATACCTTGCTTACAATGTTAAAAGTAAAATTACTGGTAATTAAGAAATCTTTTTAACTTTTGATTACTGATATTGATAGATTTGGATCCCATGACATCATCGACTTTATGAAGTTTGCAAATTATTTGGTCAAGAAAATGAAGAGACTCGAGTAGTAAATCCACATGATATGACCCAATTATGACTTTGAAAGAAGTAAGTTTGTTTTTAACTTTAAAAACTCTCGCTACAACCAAAATTTTAAAGTCATATGTTTGGCAAGTACCACATTGGTTGTCCAAAATTTTATTATTTTCAAGTCACGTCTTCCCTGAATTAAAAACTCACCGCGTCGTATGAAGGTCATGTGTGTTTTTTTCTGTCTCAAATTTGACATCATCAATTACATTGGTTGTCGTTGTACTATCAAAATATTTATTTTGAATATTGTACTTTTAAAATGTTTCATATTCATTGCTATTTCAAAATGTTAATACTGTGTGTATTCGTGCATGAGTGGAGATAGAATACTCAAATCTTATTTTTCAGTAAAAAAATAAAACTCCACTCTCCCGATTGTAGGGTTGACAAAAATCTCCGCAGGTACCCGTCTCGATCAGGGCAGAGAATCCCCGATTTGATCGAGGATGGGGAGCATATCCCCACCCCATTTCCGACCCTAACCCTGCTATATAACATAATATTATGAAATAAAATTAAAAAAATAAAAACAATAAGTTTAAGCTAATGTTTTTTTTTTTTATTTCATAATATATATTTTTTTTTTGTTATATATCATTAGTTTTAACTTACTTTTTTATTTGTTTTTTATTTTTTAAAATTTTATTTCATAATATAATTAACTCTAATTTTTTATTAAATTTTAAAATAAATAAATGTTAGAATATTTTCTTTATTATTGAGTTAAATAAATAAAACAATAATAATACTAACTTGTTGCCTAAAAAGTGTATCATTTCGATATATATATATATATATATATGTGTGTGTGTGTGTTTAAAAAAACATTAATTTTAAATTTTAAAAATTTAGAAAAAAAACTAATGGGCAGGGAATATTTCCCCGCGAGGACCCGATCCTCGAACAAGGATTTTTCGACTTCTCAAAATAGGGAATGGGACGGGATGGGGACAGGGAGTACATCCCGGCCCCGCCTCATTGCCAATCCTACTTGACTGTAGCTAATTATGATGTCATCTAACAATTTGAGTTGTATTCAAACTAACAATCTTTTATTTTTTTACTTCACAACTTTTCATATTTTGCTCTCTAATGACATTATTATTTCTTCAAAGTACGAAGTGATTGAAACAAGAAAGAAACAAGACTTGACATCATATATATTTTTTTTTTCAAGATAAATAACATATATTTTATTTAAATATTATTTTAAAGTAAAGTTTTAAGTAAATACGTTTGTTTTTACTCTACAGCATTGCATAAAATACCATTTTAGCCATTATCTTGATTTTGTTTTCTAGAAGCACTTTATAAAAAAACATGGCATTAACATGTTGTTCCCCCTTCATTTGTTGATCATGTAAATTTATTTGTATGGAAATTAATTGAAATTGCATACAACAAGATATAAAACTTGTTTTACCAACACGAACACAATAATTAGTGCATATATATATATATATATATATATATATAATTGTTCGTGTTTTAATTTATATTAAATAACTAACTTGCATTAAAAAATATAAAAAGACTAGATTGTTACTGTTTACCACTCGTATGCTACAAAATAAGTACAAAATTTGTAATATGAAATTACAATTAAACTAAATCTATGGCTTATTTTTCTCCTAATCGTACTTAATAAATTGAAAAGAGTAGTTAGTTGAAATCACATACAGTACAGTTTTGATATCATATTATACAATTAATAAATAAAAAGATAAAAACAATTAAGCAAGTTTTATGACTAAAATATAATATTGAAAAAAAAGTACAAAAGTTGTAATGGGAAATGTAAAAGTAAAAGTAAAACTTATATATATCTTTTGAAAATATACTTAGAAAAAAAAACACACAGAGTGATATTCACAAATCACAATGAAGAAAAATTCAAAAAGTGATTGGATAAGAGACAAACAAATGAATAGTCCTTTTGAATATATATATATATAGTTAAAGAATCATAAGAATAATTTTGAGTGGGTTTGAAAAAAAAATTAAAAAATATTATGTTGGTTTATAGTCAAATCAAATGTCTATAAAGCAAAGCAAAAACAGGTCTAACTAAATCATAAATCAACACCATAAACATGCCCTCCACCACTTTATTTTCTCTATCTTAATTTCTCCAATTAAATTTTCAACATTTCCCTATGGTTGACTTATCTACAATAACTTTAAGAAACATATATATATATATATATATATATATATATACTCATTTTCAATAAGAAATGATTGTTTAAATCCCTTTCGGTAATATTTAAGTTTTTTTTTTATATGTTTTTTTAAAATTAAGTATCTAAACTTTACTTGAACCTCTAAAATTTCTATGTCATGTTGTTTGCTTTCTACCAATTTTTAAAGTTAAGTCAGTTTTTAAAAACAAAACAAAATAGTTTTTTAAAATGAGTTTTTTTGTTTTTAGATTTTGAATAAGAGTTCAAATGTTTATTCAAATAAAGTGAGAACCATGTAATGAAAATGGAACAAAACAAGCATAAATTAAAAAAAAAAAAAAAAAAAAAAAAAAAAAAAAAATAAAACTAAGAATAAATTGGTTGTGAAACAGACTCTTAATTTGTTCATTTAAAAATTAGTCAATCAAATTATAAATATTTTTGTTATAGTAATTATGAAAATAGATATCAAACCTCCAACTTAAGAAAAATAGATCGTGTCACTTATTGTTGAGTGGTGTAAAATTATAAACTTGTTATGTTAAAATACGAAGACTCGTTGAGGTAAAAGGTTGCAATGTCCACCTGCAATTGCTGTAATCCTAATCTTCCAAAAACAAAAAAGTTGATGCCTACTTCTAAACCTCCAAAAGAAAAATATTGTAAATAAATTTGAGTAATATAAATACCTCCAAAATTAATTTGAAATAAAGATGGATATAAATCAAGATTTTGATGCGATACTTCATAAAAAAAAATGACAACATTATTTTTAAATAAATAAATAATTTAATATTTATTACTTAAACTACATGATATATCTTAATAACCATCTACTGGGACAAAAAGAGAAAATTTAAATTCTCTATTCATAATCCCATGATTTTGCATTTAGTCAATATTTAATTTTATAACATATAACCAGGTAAAAATGTTAATAAATAGTTAAAAAAACAAAAAAACTAAATTTTAATAATTTAAAAATATGTACACTAAAAATAAACGATTGTATCATTATTTGCTTATGTTATTGAAATTGCAATCGAGAACCAAAGGGGGTGGGAAAAAAAACAAAAAAAACAAAGGACCGAGTCAATAGACGTCCGAGTTTGACTCGTCAGAAATCGTCAAGCAAGCGTGGGGTTTGGGCCAAAAGCAAAACCAACAAAATAGAGTGGTGGGTTCTAGAAGGGGAAAAATGTGATAAAAATTAAAAAATCATTGTTTTGACATATCAATTAATGAGTTCTTTGTCAAACAACAGAGCTCAATTAGCATCTTAATGTACTAAAAACAAAGAAATTTGTAGTTTAAATTTTTTAACTCATCATTGTATGTAGATGGTTGTTTAATTTTGGTTATTATATTTTTAATAAATTTTAATTTTAATCGATTTAAACTTAATTTATTATTTAAAAAAAAGTAATCAATCTAAAAAAACATAATACATCATTGAAGTATGAAATTTTTTTTATACTATCTTCATTCATTGATTGTCCAATGGTAGAGTTGGTAAAAATCCCTTGCGGGTCCCTGCCGCGATCAGGGTAGGAAATCCCCGGTTTGACCACGAATTGGATAAAATCGGGGATTATAACGGGATGGATCCCCGTCCTCGACCCAACCCTAATTAATTTTGCATATATATTTTTTAATATATATACTGTATAAATATATTTAGTTTTATAAATATTTATATAATTATATATAAGTATATATATTTTTAAAAAAAAACCGGGGATGGCGGGACCCGTTTTCCCCCAACGAGGATGGGGAAAATACCCCACCGGGACGGTTATGGGGAATCCCAGCACCGTTGCCAATCCTATCCAATAGTAACATTTAAGAATTATATGAAAAAAACCTAGTACTATCATAGTACCAACTCCTTCCATCACTATTTTTTTTTAAGTGTTTGTACTTTTAAAACTTTTTATTATAAAGTGTGAATATTTTTAGTATTTAAAAAGATCCCTTTAATGTTTATTTATTTCTTGAAGTCCACATAACTCTTAAATGTTGCTATTTTGGCAAGGAATATATGAAGGTAGTATGAAACCGCAGTATTAGATTCTTTTTAATTACATGGGGTCCACAAAATAAATGAATAATAAATTAATCAATCATTTGACAACGTGTCAAATAATGATTGAAAATGAGTTATAAATTAATAAATCATTTGGTGACGTATTGAATAATGATTGGAATAAGTTGTTGTTAAGTGTAATTAGATACTTGTTAAATTTTTAATATTGTATTCTCAGTAAATTTAGATTTTTTTTGTGTTTTGTTTTGAAAAAATCTTAAATTTAGTATTTCAAAATTATGTTTTACCCGTTACATGAATAAAATATTTTATAATGAAAAATCAGCAATAAATTATCTAGAGATTTTAAAATTTAAAATTTAATTGACTGCACAACGTTGAAATTGCCCAGTGACCTTCACTAAAAAAAAAACCTTAATGACCAAATTTTTTTTTTTTTATAAAAAAATGTTTTGTTTTAGTTATTAAATTATTATTATTCCGAATGGATTATTATTTTTGTGTTTAGAAAAACCATAGTTTTATCTTTTAGACAAATACTCGAGTGCATTGTGGATTAGCAACGAATCTTTATGTCATCAATTCAATTGTCCAGCTACCGTATGCCATGTGACAAAAAAAAAATATTCTCTCTTACATATTCTCAATTTTTATTTTTATCTTTTGTAATTTGAGTGAACTGCAAAAAAAAAATTAAAAAATAAAAAATAAAAATAAAAAATCCAAAATATACCTAAGTATCACCCTTTTTTAAAGCTTAAGCATCATCCTTAAATCTGATGTCTTGAAATATTATAATACGAAAAAATGATTTCGTAAACTTAGTTTACGGTACGATTCGAGAGTTGATTAAAGTAGCTATTGCCTTTCTTGATGTCAAATATTAAATTTGTCGCCGCACTTCTTTCAATGCACGTAAATAATATATTTATCACCTCTCACTCTTGCATGTAATTAAATGATTCACAATGGATCATGTTAAGAATTAGTATCAACTTAATTTGCAAGTAATCAAATTAATTTATTGTTTTAATTTATGTTATCGACTTTTATTTAGGATTTAGCGGCCTAATGACTCGGTAGGATCGATCAGGGGGAGATTTTCAAAATTAGTAGACAATATCCAAGGGTAGTGCATTAATGAATAGTTTCTCACTTGTCTTTAAATGCTTGTAACGTTTCCACTTCAATGAGTACAGAATTCAATTGAAGTACCCGTGCAATATTCTCTTTTGCTTTCACCTATGTTCTCTTCCTTCGTTGTTTTTTGTTATAGATTATGAATATTTTAAATATATTATTTATCAATATAAGTCAATAGTGAGCATGACTCAATTGATATCAGAATGTGTTAATGACGAATAGTTCACAATAAAATATCAGCAACTATTTTTAAGTTCATATTTTTTCAATCACTGTATGTTTTTTTCTTAGAAAGCATCACTATATGTTAATTTAATAAAATGACAATATATAAGAAAACAACCATATATCGTATTACCTATACTAAATTCATAGTGTTTTTTTTTTCTACTTTGTTAAAGCGTGTATAATTCGACGGTAATTAACATATATATTAAAAAATTTAAATCTTCATCCATCTACTTATCGTAATTAAAAATAATTCATAGATTGTTTTTAAATAATTAACATTTCATATATGAAACTGGATTTTAATGCATATCTAACGTTTAATTATGATTATGTTCCGTAAACTTTCCATTAAGTGATGTCTTGGTCAATAATATAAACGTTATAACTGTATTTCAAAAGCAAATGCATGCCTGACTACGTGTGAATTTAAACACTTGTCAACATAAAATAGTTATTGATCATGTAAATAAACAAAAATGTAATATCTCTAAATGTTAAATAATTATTTATAACAAATTACCATAATAAATATTACGACCGTTTAAAAAACGAAGGTTAGATTACAAATTTAATTGTTAATTTTTTAAGTTTGTCTATTTGATTCCTGAACTTTTGAGATTATTGAATAAGATCTACAGTTGTTAAAATGTCTAACGGGTTATTAAACTTTTAGTTTTGTGTCCTATATGTTTTTTACCTATTTAAATCTTTTAAAAACCAATTGATATGGGACCTTCAACTTTAAATTTGTGTCAAATATGTCCACGATGTTTTAAACTGTTGAATGTGTCAATTACCTATTTAGTACAAAATCGTAACTATAGAGACATACTTGACATAAAATTAAAAGTGTGAAGACATACTAGACATAAAATTAATTGTTTATGGACGTATTAAACACTTTTAAGAGTTTATGATTAAAATAACTATAGCTGAAAGTTTATACCTCGTCTAGTAACAATTTGATTTTTGTTTATTGTTTATTAAAAGTACGGTCTAGAAACACAACTTTCACCTCTAAATTCTCTTGATTTGTTACCTAATATGTACAAATGTTTTTAAAGACCAAGCTACATTTTTTAATTTTTTTAAAAAAAAAATTAAAAAAACCTATCTATTTTTATTTTTTGGAATTTCATTAATAATCCAACTCTCTTAATTGAGAAATATAAAACACACGTAAGAAATTGAGAGGAAATGTGATTTGTTTTAAAAAACTAAGAATAAAAAAACTATATAGTTACCAAACAAGACCTTAAAGACTAAACTTATATTTTGACACGTGCATAGGTGTGTCTAGGGGTATTTAACATGAATTTTAATGTCAACAAAGAAAAAAAATACAATTGTTAAAAATCTATAAACCAAAATATAGATTTAAAGCAAGCAACCAAATTCATAAATCAAAGCACAATTTAAAATTTCGTCTAGATGTAAATTTGTGCACACATGTCTACAACGTCAAGTATTTAAATGCCAAAAAGAGTATAGCGTCTGTATATGTTATCAACCACGAAGTCTGTGATATGAATCTCGTAACTCCTATTATATAAGAGAAAAATAAAGTATCAAGTGTTGAAAACTGTAAGTTAAAAGAAATACGGATTAATAGTATTTTGTCTATTTGTTTTGTTTTGTTTCGTAAGTTATGAAAAGACCGTTAATTAGTATATTATAGGGGTGTGCATCGGTCCGTCAGTGATAATTTTGGGAGAAAATGGACACTGAAAACCGATCAAAAAATGCATGAAATCCAATCGACGGTCAGTTTTGTTGTTCTTTTTGTTTTTTTTTGGAGGTGGGAAGCAAAACCAAATTGAACGAAAATGAAAGATGAATTGATGAAGTGTTATTGTTAGATTAACATAATTTGATTTAAATTTATCACTGTTTCTATGAAAAAAATTTAAATCAATCATATAATGGACTTGGAGTTTAGGCAAGATATAAAAGAAAATAACAAATCACCTCTAGATTACAGATTATTCGGTAACCATTTAGATATTTATTATTTATGCTTTTAAAACTAAGTCTATCAATGATATGAGATGTTTTCAAAACTTCAACCAAAAATTGGATACTAGAAAGGTGGTTTTTAAGAATTTATTTTTATTTATATTTTATTTTTATAAAAATGTTTTATTTTTAGACATTCAATGCATTTTTTTAAGGGAAGAATTCAAATGCATTTTTTGAAAGGAAGAATTCAAATGCATTTTAAGAAGAAAAATTAGAGAAAATAGCAAAATCAGAGGTGCTTTTTTATTTTTGTTTACTGCTTATATTTCTATTTTGAATATCGTTTTCAACAACAACGTTTTGGGATTTAAAGTTGGCTTTAAAGATCCTATGAGCAAAATGGTCACATGAAATAAAGACAATGAAACTCCCTACAACTGATCTGGTGCACGCAATTATATTTTCAATAGTCAATTCGTCCTGAAGTTGCAATTCTTTCAAATATTCACTCGGCAACAACGACTTAACTGCTACAATCAACTTTGCTCTTTCACCTTGAATCACCTTGAGAGAAGTCCATCGTTGTGGACATCCATAAATTTCTAATAACCCTCACTGTCCGATCATAATCTTCCCTCACATACATATGTTCTATAGACATTTGGAAGCGATAAGGATCATATTTGGTGGTTTTTAGTTTTTGCTCGTGAAATGTTTTAATATTTCTATTCGTGGTTATAAAATGTTCGAGTAAGGTGTATTTGTGGTATTCGATTTGTTTTGAAGCAATGTATATTTGCCTTCTCGTTTATATTTAATTTTGTTGTTTCAAGGTAGTTTTACCATTTATTAATTAGTATTTTTTATTATATAAATTCGTTTTACTATTTTTATTATTTCAGAATATTTTTTTATTTTTTCAAATAAAATTTTAAAAGTTACTATTTCTCATGTCAACCATTTTAAGAAATAGGTAAAAAAATATATATATATGAGACGAAAAAAACAAACTTAAGAAACAGAAAGTCAATTGTTTCAACTTTCTCACAAGTAAAAAATAAATAAAATCATAACTTTTCCGATCTCCAATTCTCCATTTGACTTTAACGAACAATTATAAAAACGATTTTGATTTAAAGAGAAAATGGAGGCTGAAATGTCACAAATGCCCCCACAGTACCTCCAACGTGTGAATATAAACAGAAATATGAAATTAACCACACACCAAAAAGAAAATATCTATTATATATATATTTGTGCAATACATAGGAATTCGGACATTAAAAGACAATAAATTATAATAAGAATTTCCGGTTGACTTTCTAAAAAAATCAAATTATGAAATTTTGATAGGGAAAAATAGAGTATTTATAATGATAATTATTATTGTTATTATTTTAGTGGAGGGAGATGACCAACTTTGATACGGAAGTGGATTTGATTCTTTCTTTATTTATTTTTAATTTTGTTTTTCAAATATTTATTTATTTGTTTTTAAAATGTTTTCCGATAAGGATACTGAATAAATAAATGAGGATTGCAATCTGCAGAATCTCGGTGCTATGATTTTTCATATAATATAATATATATATATATTATAATAATTATAAGGTTTTAAAAAATGGAATTTAATTTATTGCACTCGTGAACCATAGATCCTCTTAATCATAAATCTTCCCTACCAGCCGTCTGATTTGCAGAAAATTGACATCTGAATATTAATGTGTATACTTTGTGAGATAAATGCTATAAGGAAAAACAAAAACAAATACAAATGTGGGACCCAAAAAAAAAAAAAAAAAAAAAGCAAAATTGAATTGTACATGCCAACTGCTGAGGGTTGAAAAAAAAGTGTGTATTTTATTGAATAGATTTACTCGAATTAGTTTTAATTTTTTTAAAAAAATAAAATAGTTATCAAATGAGGTCTTGCATTTTTTTTTAAATTAAGTCTAAGTTTCACCTCCAATTTTTTTATTTGTTAGTTATTTTTTTATTAATAGTTTTTAAAAAAACCAATCCAAAATTTAGGAAAAAAAAAAAAAAAAAACTTTTTAGATACTTGTTTTTGTTTTTTGAAAATCAATAAGAATTCAACCCTTGTATTTAAGAAGTATGTAAACTGTTATAGGAAATAGAAAGAAAATATGCTTAAATTTTAAAAATAAAAAACTAAATGCGAACTGGTTATCAAACAAGATCTAAGAATTCAACTAACTTGAGAAATATGAAAACATGATTAAAAAGAGAGAATAAATAGGTTTGATTTTCAAAATAAATAAATAAAACCCATTGATTACCAAACAAGGCATTGGATACTTTTTTAAGAAGCTCGTGGTTGTTTGTGAGATACTATGGAGTAAAAAGCTAGAATATGTAATGTACCATTGCTTAGAAGGAATCGTTTGGTTGAACGGTGTTCTGTATGAAAATGACATAGGCATGTAAAATTCATATTTGCTTGATAATTCGTGGACATCCTATTTTTCACATATAATGGGCTTTTCTTCCTTTTCAAAATTGTATGTTTTCTCTTTTCGAAAAATTTGTTCGTGTAACCAAAACATTTGTCCAAAAATGTCAAATGACCAAAAATTTAAAATAAAAAATGCCGAATGACCATTTGTTGACATCAAATCTGATGAAATTACAAAAATATATTTGCGTGGACGCGGAAAAGCATCTTTCTCTATCTCTCTCTTGATCTCACTCTCACTACCTATCTTGCTCCCTCTCTTATCTTTTTCACTCACAAAATCACTCATCCCTTTCAATCTTACTCTTGCTTATTGGAGTTGGTCGCGCCGGAACTGCTCGCATGGACTTGTCATGCCAGAGAAGAAGAAGACATTCAAAGGAGAAAAAGTCAGAGAAGAAGGCAACGCATAGAGTAAGGGGAAAAAAAAAAAAAGGAAAAAGACGAGGAACTTAGCGTTAGAGAATAAGAGGAAAAATAATATATATATATATATATGCGTGTGTATATGTATGTATGTATTATATACATATATTGATAAAAGAAGAGCAATACCGTAACTTCACGTGGTCGTGACATCATCAAAGGTTAAAATCGAGTCGTTTTCCATCTTGGCATTTAAAATAGGTTTTTTGTGCAATTATTCCTCTATTTTCTCCCGTTTTCCTCTTTTTCATAATATATATAGGGACCGTGGATTGACTTGAGAAAAAATGTTAAAAACTAACTTTTATTTAAACACTTTTGATAAAAATTGATTAGAGTGTACTTAAAATACTATTTGGAGTGATTGTTAGATACTCAAATTTCTTTCAAAATGGCTTATTTTTTAAATTAAATACTAAAAAAATGTATTCCAAACACACCCATAATTTCATTTAAATACAGATAATTAATTAATTAATATTAATTTAACAAGATTAATATAAATATTTATTTCAATAAGTGAATAATGATCCATTAAAATATTTCATGATTTATCTTGCAATAAAAAACTTATTAAATTGATGCAATTACTTATTTACATAAATTATTAACTAACTAGCTAACAATGCCTTGAATAATTTTAATTGGTAAACTAGGTTAGTTAAATCTAATTAGTATAAATATTCATCTTTTCAATAGTGACAGTAATTGACTATTTATTATTATTTTTATAATCAAACAATTATTTATTGAGATTAAATTCAATTTCATCCTTCATTACGAATATATGATTATTATTGATTATTTATAATTAGTTAATTATTTATATAATTCATTATTAACATATCATATTTATAAAAAAAAAATTACCATTATTTATTAACACTATATTTTTATCTCAGATTTCCATTTATATATAATATATAGTTTATTAAAACATAATTTATTTACTATTTAGTTTAAATTTAAATGACTATGGTTGAATTAGTTGATTAAAAATTATTAAGTATTGGATTATAACTAATACAACATTCATTAAATATATTAATCGACCAATTTCAAGTATAAGTTATCCAACTTTTAAATATTTATAATTAAAATTACTATTGATTCTTAATTAATTCATTTTTATTAATATATTAAATGATATTTATATAACTAATTAATCAATCTATTAAATTTATATAAGACTGTTATGCTTAAATTCATAAATTAAATACAAACAGAATTGTTGAATGAAAATTTTTAGACCAATCACAAGTTGCCACGTCATTTACTAAATTAATGATGAAATTCCAAATCATTAAATTTGGGTTTGATATATGTCCTGAATTGAAGTTGAAGACAAATTTCGATGACGCAATGTGGTTTTATGAATCAGATAAGATTAATTGGATCCAATTTGATATTATTAATTAGGTCAAAGTCCAACTAAGTCCAAAAAAAGGTTGAATTTGACCCAAATGTCAAATCAGGCCTAAATCTGATTAATTAGGCCCAAAGGCCAACCCATGGACCAACCAAGCCCAAGTCCAACTAATTGGGCCCAAAGGCTAGGCCCATGGATCAACCAAGCCCAAACCCACAAGTGAACTCTATAAATAGATAAGCTTTCCTCATTTAGATGAGTCAATAATTTTATACACCAGATAACTTATAGAGAATTCTCTGCGATCAAAAGACTCCTTAACTCCTAAAGCTCATTTGAAGATATAAGCATTCTGAAGACTGAAGTCCTTTGAAGATGCAAGCATCCTGAAGACTGAAGTTCTTTGAAGATACAAGCATTTTGACCATGCTTTAAGAGTGAAGTCCTTTTAAATATACAAGTAATTCTACATTCAGAAAGCCCAGAGAGAATTCATCAACAAGCAAAAGACTCTCAAGACTCCTGAAGCTGCACCACTAGAAGACAGAAGATCCTTGAAGACACAAATACACTTCCAAAACTTCTACTTCAAGAATGTTCGGTGTTTTCCTTCTTCAAGTCAAGTGCATCCACCCAACCGAGAGAGAATCAGAGGATCAAGCACTAGAGATCGAACCACATCGCATCAAATCAACCTCAACATCAACACCAACTCAAGTTCAACTCCACAAAACAAGTTTCTTCGAAAGCCTCGTGCGAACATTAATCCTCCAAGAAGATCAACAAGCCCAAAGGCCGATCATCCAAAAAGATGAACGGGCCTAAAGGTCGATCACCCAAGAAAATCAACAAGCCCAAAGGTCGATCGTTCAAGAAGATCAACCAACTTAAAGATTATAGTTTATTTTGAAAGCATCAAAATACTATGTATTAGAGATTGTACTCACTTTCCACGAAATTAATACGAATACAAAGTTCAAGTTCTACGAAATAAATTTCTCTTGAAATCTCGTGCGAACAGTAATATTTATTCATAAAATTACGATAATATTTTTCACGTACAACCAAACTCAAACATATTTGATTCTCAGACATTTATTTTCGTATATTCTATTTTGATGTATTATTTATTTTCAGACATCTATAAAACTTTAAACGAAACCAACCCAAATAATTTCATTAAAGTAAAGATAGATGACGTAAAATTACTTATCTACATTTCTACTTGTATATTATAAGGGACATAAGATAGAAAGTTAGGGGCACTTGAAATTTGATTGAATCTACTCATATATATGTGTGTGGGTGTGTGGGTGTGGGTGTGTATATATATATATATATACTTGATAATGATAAAGTATTTTTGGGAAAAGAAAAGGGTTGAGGCATCTATTATTATTATTATTATTATTTTCTTATTCTTCTTTTTTGGCAAGAAAGTAATATTAAAGTCTTTTTTTAAAAAAATTAAAATATTTTGTAGGGACCGTTTAGATCGTAGATATTATTTCACGAGTATGAACAATAGATACATGAAATTTAAATGTTCGGATTTTATGTTTGAGATAATTAATGTTTGTGTTTATATATGCAGAATAATCAATGTCTAAAAGTTAAATAAATGTATTTGATTTACAAATTTTGTATATAGGGGTCAAAACTAAATAATTACCTAATCAAGTATAAGAGAACAAATAATGTAATCATGATTAAATCTATCCATTTAATATTTATTTATATTGATTAATTACTTAATCAATTAAAACATCTTTCAATTAATATTTTAAATTATTTTATTTAGTTAATAAAAATAAATTAGAATATTAATAATTAATAATAATAATTTATATTAAGTACTCAAGATAACATAAAATATCAATGAATTGGTTAAAATTAAGGGCAGATAAATTAGTGTTATCACTTTATATTCCTAAACTTTGAGAGTTATATCAATTTAAATCTTAAACTAAGGATTGTATCGATTTAAATCCTAAGCTTTGGGGTTTATATCAATTTAAACTCCAAACTTTTGGAGTTATATTAATTTAAACCACAAACTAATAATTGTATCAATTTAAACCCTGAACTTTTATAAATGTATCAATTTAAATCATGAACTTTCATAACTAAATCAGTTTAAACTCTGAACTTTCATAATTATATCGAAATAAAACATAATAGATGGTTTAAGTTGATACAATTATGAAAGTTTAAGATTTAAATTGATACACTCATTATAGCTTAGAGTTTAAATTGATATAATTATCAGTTTGAGATTTAAACTGATACAGTTCCCAAAGTTTAGGGTTTAATTTGATGCAATTATTAATTTAGGGTTAATTTGTTACAATACCTAATGTTCAAGAGTATAAATTGATAATTAATTGATATTAATTTATTAATTAATCAGGTTGTATCATCATATATATAAAAATCACACAAGTATGAAGAGTATCAAAAAATCCATAACATATGGGTTTTAAAGTTCTCTCAACAATAATATCATAGATTTTCAAAAATGAAATATTATGAAACAAACACACATATTAAATATTTATGTGAAGTTTCACGACTATACACTACAAGAAAAATGGGAACTCCCAACGCTGTTTTAATGCGTCGGGAGTTAGGTCATCGGGAGAGACGGTCTCTCTCAATAAAGTAAGGGTTCGTCGGGAGTTCCCGATGCCGGGTGTTAACCGTCGGGAGTTCCCTGTGAACTCCCAACGGATCTTCCGATGCCTGTCGGGCGGCGTCAGGAAAGGGGTCTCGTTTAAACTAGACCCTTTCTTCTTCCTCCACTCCTCCAAAAAAAATTTATCTCTCACTCTAAAAAAAACCCTAACTCCCCTCTTCTGCCGCCCCCCTTTACACCCGTCGCCTCATTTTCCTTCTTCCCTTCACACCCCTGCCACTCCCCCCCTGTCGCCGCCCCTCTTCACGCATGCACCGCTGCCTGCCTTTCCCCCTTCATTGCGTGCAAATTTGTTGTTTATTTTCAAGCTTTCATCAAGGTTCGTGCACATCCATTTCATTTATTTTCTCTTATTTTGTATCTTAATTTAAGCCATTGTTTTTAATTTCTAGCATGTTGATAATGTTGGTAATGTTTAATTTTTAGCATGTTACTAATGTTGGTAATTAATGTTGGTAATGTTTAATTTTTAGCATGTTACTAATGTTGGTAATTAATGTTGCTAATGTTTAATTTCTAGCATGTTGGTAATCTAATGTGAATTATGAATTATGGATTGTGGATGTTATTGTGGATTGAGTTTTTTTTTTTTTCCTTTTAATTCTTAAGGTTATGGATTACTTAATTTACTATAATATATGTTACAATTTTTACAATTTGGTGGATTATTACTCCCCAAAATTATGGTTTAAACCAAACCCCTTCTTCTTCCCCACTTTTTTAAAATATTGTACTTAACGCATTTAATATTTTAAAAAAGTTTAAAGAGTCTACTAGACATAAAACTAAATTTTGTGTCTAATAGAAAATTGAACATTAAATTTTGTGTCCAATAGGCTTGTAAATTTTAGAAGATGTTGAATAGATGAAAGACCTATATCAGACACAAAATTGAAAGTTTGGAGACGTACTAAATAAAACATTGGAAAGTGGTTAAGACAATTTAAGCGGTCTAGGGACCTATGTGTTTATTTTGCCTTAAGAAATGAAAATTATGGAACTCAATGCTTAATAATACTTTGTACTTTATCCTCTAATCCAGGTTATTGTTTTGGATTACAAGTTGGTCAGAAAATATTTATTTTTAAGGATGAATAAAGAATGGATTAAACTAAGGAACAAGTTATCAGTGGAGTATAGAGAAAGAGTATCACAGTTCTTAGATATGGCAAGGTTTCATGTAAATGATTCCGGACGAATAAGATGTCCATGCAAGAATTGTATGAATTCAATTTGGGAAAAGATAGATATTGTGGAATGACATCTATTAACATATGGAATATCTCCCTCATATTATGAATGAGTATATCATGGAGAGTCAGTAAACTTATCTAGAAGTCATACAAGTCATTCAATACAGGATGTTGAAGTAGATAGTATTGAAAGTAATGTTGTCGAAGAAAATGAGATGTTGAATCTTATAAACGATTTACAAATTCCAATTGAAAATGAAAATGCAAATGAAGGAAGGATTGAAATAATGAAATGTCTTTTAATGGTCAAGAAAGATATACCACGAACTTATTCGAGGATTTAATGACCGAAACACGTAATGAATTATATCCTGGGTGTTCGTAATTTTTGTTCTTAAACTTTTTAGTGAAGTTGATGCATATCAAAGTTCTAAACGGCTGGAGTAACAAATCGTTTAACATGTTGCTGGAATTGTTAAAAGCAACGTTTCCAGCTGGCACCTTATACCTACTTCCTTTTATGAAACCAAGCGAAAATTTCTTGATTTAGGCCTAGGTTATGAGTTTGTTCATGCGTGCAAATATGAGTGTGTATTGTATTGGAAAGAGTTTGCAGATTTGCAACAATGCCCTGTTTGTGGTGAGTCTCGGTACAAAGTTAATGATGGCAAGGGTAAAAAAATACCACGTAAGATATTGCGTCATTTTCCATTGATACCGAGATTAAAACGATTGTTTGCATCAAAAGAAAGCGCTTCTGACATGAGATGGCATAAAGATAAACGAGTTGAAACGGATGATGTATTGCGACATCCAGTTAATGCAGAGGGGTGGAAATATTTTGATCGTGAATTCCCTCATTTAGCTTTAGATCCTTGAAATGTTCGTTTGGGATTAGTTTCAGATGGCTTCAATCCGTTTGGAAATATGAGCACTTCTTATAGTATGTGGCTTGTGGTGATAATTCCTTATAATTTTCCCCATTGGAAATGCATGAAGGAAATAAAATTCTTCATGTCTTTGCTCATGCCTGGTCCAAAATCTCCTGGAAAGGAAATTGATGTTTACTTGCAGCCATTGATTGAAGAGTTGAAAGAGTTGTGGACAATTGGTGTGTGAACTTATGATTCTATTGCTGGTGAGTTTTTTCAACTATATGCTACCTTATGATGGACGATTAATGAATTCCTTGCATACGATGACTTATCTGGGTGGAGTACAAAAGGTTATCAAGCATGTCCAATATGCAAAGAAGATAACTCGTCCTTCGGGATAAGAGGAAAAATATCATTTATGGGACATCGACGTTATCTTTTGGAGAATCATAGTTGGCGTTGAAGTAGACAACATGATGGAAAAGTTGAACGTAGACCTCCACTAGTCGTAATGAATGGAGAAGAGATATTACAACAAATAAATACACGAAACTTTTTTATGCTTAGCAAACATCCATCGAAGTAAGATAAAAAAAGAAAGCGAATTCTAAACTGGACTAAAAAAAGTATTTTTTTTCCAACTTCCATACCGGTCCATACTATTATTACGACATAAATTGGATGTAATGCATATTGAAAAAAACATATGCCACAATTTGTTGGGTACATTGTTAAATATTGAAGGAAAGACAGAGGATACAACGAACGCTCGATTAAACTTACAAGATTTGAAGATAAGAAAGACCTACACTTGATACAGGTCGAGAACAGATTTGTAAAACCACACGTATCATACACATTAACAAATGGTGAACGGATTTTGTTTTATAAGTATTTGAATTCAATGAAATTCCCTCATGGATTCGTATCTAACATATCACGATGTATCAATGACAAAGATGGAAAAATATAGGGGCTGAAAATACACAACTGTCATGTGTTGCTTCACAGACTACTTTCTATTCGTATTCGAGCATACCTATCGAAGAACATATCTACTGCTATTCTTGAGTTATGTACATTCTTTCGCGACTTATGTGCAAAGACAATATGTGTAAGTGATTTGAACATACAAGAAGACATCATAATCATACTTTGTAAATTGGAGAGAATATTCCTACATGCCTTTTTCGATGTAATGGTACACCTTGCAATTCATCTACCATATGAAACCAAAGTGGTGGGTCCAGTTGGATGTATCCTATTGAAAGAAGTTTACGAACATTAAAACAATTTGTACGGAACAAAGCACGTCCCGAGGGGTCTATAGCGGAAGCATATGCAATGAATGAATCATGGAACTTCTGCTCGCGATATCTAAGTGGGATTGAAACGAGATTCAATAGAGATGAACGAAATGATGATAACATTCCCGATCACGAGATATTTGGTGAATTTGAATTATTTAGGCAGAGGGTACGACCATTAGGGGCGTCAACTTTACGGACGCTATCAGCTGAGGAAAAGCGTATTGCACATTGGTACATTCTCAATTATTGTAAAGAAATAATAGATTATCGCAAGTACATTTCAAACTTTTTCCTTTTCTAAATTCTAGGGGATCTCCTTTGATATAACATTTAAATGATCAATTTTGTAGGCAACATTTGAGGTTAATTCATTGTGAAGCTCAAAGCGCCTCTGACTTATATATAAAACATCAACGCAAATTTTCCAATTGGTTCAAATCTCAGGTATACATAGTCATTTTGTAGACAACAATTGAGGGATGATTCATTTTTAATGTATAAGTAATTATCAAGTTCTACAACGGCGCGAGAGAGAAGATATCTCCGATGATTTCTTTTCACTTGCAATGGACCTTCGTCTGAGGTGCGCTCTTACAATGGATGCATTGTTAATGGGGTACAGTTTCACACTGTAGAGCGTGATAATCATTGAGCTACACAAAATAGTGGAGTCCTAGTGGCCGAGGAGATCAGTGAGAACACAAGTGTGGATAACAATTTCTACGGTGTTGTAGACGAAGTATTAGATTTCCAATATGCGAATAGAAGACGCGTTTACTTGTTGAAGTGTAGATGGTTTGACATAGATAACAAGAAAAGTAATTGGACACATGTGGATTTAGGATACAAATCGATCAATACATCATACTTTTGGTATGTCGACGAGCCTTCATCTTTATTATCCAAGCACAACAAGTATTTTACATTGATGACATCAAACATGATAGCAATTGGAAAGTTGTTCAAGTAGTCCAAAATAAATGAATATGGGATGTACCGGAAATGGATGATGTTGAAAACGCACAACTAGATTTATTAGAATTTGTTGGTGGCGTCCGAGTGGATGAAACCATTGAGAAGGTTACTTTATGCAGAGTTGACATTGATCCTATAGTTGTGAAAACACAAATTACTATACATGGCGATCATGACTTCATAAACGATGATGATGAAGAACAATTATCTCCCAATAACAGTTCAAGTGCTGATGAATAATTTGAATTAGATTACGATGATGAGTAATGATGTATCTACTCAATTCTTTTTTTCTCTAGCTTACACGTATTTATTGTTAATTTAATATTGTTTTCTCTTTTTTGTGTTTGTATAGATACGATGTCAACACCTAATAGGCAACGAGAGGCTGATGAAGAATTCCAGGAGTTATATCTAGGCAACACGGTATCTTCTGTGGGTAATACTTCAGGCTAGTATATTTTGAAATATATTCTGTTAACTGAAATACATCATAAACTGTTTTAAATTTTTTATTCTTCAGATAGTGGCTCAGCATCCAATCGGAAGAAACGAGAGCATCCGCGAAACGTCGAGTTGGAACAAAACGTCAAAAAACATGGGAGAATCCCAATCGTGATAAATGAGAGGGAGACGAAACCGATATCTCAACATTCGGTACGATTTAGTAATGCGATCGGCGTCGCCGTGAGATCTGCATTTTCAGTACGTTGTCGTACTTTTGCTGAAGTTCCAAATGAGTTGATAGAATTGGCTAAAAGTCAATTATTGGCAAGTAATTATAAGTTTATTCTTTTACAGTCATGAACATCATCTATGCTAATTCTTCCCTCCCTCTTTTGTAGGCTCATTTCGATCTTGATCTGTCCAGTCAACGACTTAACTGTTTTATAGAACATCAAATGCAAAACTCGTTCAAAGAATTTAGAGCAGATTTTCACAGACATTATAGAAAATGTGAAGATCCTCAGCAAGCACGTGTCAGTTTGCCTAGTTGGCTTAAAAATAGGCCAGAAGATTGGTACTTTTGTGTGACTGCTTCGAGAGTGAAGCGTTTCAGGTACAATATTTATGGCGTGTATCATTTGCTGCATTTACTAATACATCACACTATTGACATATTTTTTTTTCTTCAAATGTAGGAAATGTATGTGACGAATAGGAAGAATAGAGAGAAATTACCGTTCGACCACGTAGGTGGATCGAAGTCATTCCTGCAAATTCAGGCAGAGTTGCAAGAAAAGGAGGGTCGAGAAATAAGACATGTTGACCTATTTAGGGAAACACACTCTAAATGTGGCAATTTTGTGAACGAGACAGCTGAAAGTACACATGTAACATTTTTTTTTACTGTCGTGTTTTTTTTTTTACTTTTAACTTTAGTCGCTTGTTCTTACCCATTTAATTATTATGTCTATCAAATATTAAAATTACAATCCAATACCACTGTAGAAGGTTCTCAACCACTAATAGGGGATGAAATCTGTGAGACGATTTTGGGTAGACGACCTGGATATTCAAAAGGTCTAGGTTGGGGCCCTAAGCCTAAGTCAAGAAAGAGTACCATCTCATCAAGCTCGTCATCTACTCAAGGAACGGAGGCGGGAATGGATGAATTGAGAGTCAATTTCCAACAGTCTCAGTCGAGGATTAAGGAACTTGAAGACATTCAAAAAATAATGCAAGAGGATCGTGCAAGACGAACGGAAGAAATGAAAAAAATGATTGAAGACATGGTACAATCACATAGAGGAGACCCATCAAACTTGGTATGATTACTACATTATTTAGTTGTCTAATATGTTGCTATCCTGCATTTATGGTAGCAAAGTTTAGTTATGTTTTAAGTAGCTTTATGATAATTAAAGAATTGTTGGCTATCCTGCAGTTATGGTAGCCAAACAACTGGATTTTGATGTGTTTTTTGTTGGCTCTCTCCTTGCCTCTTTTTTTGACTTTTTTTTCAACTGTATCTCGCTCTTTCCCTGTATCTCTCTCTCTCCCTTAATCTCGCTCTGTCCTTGCCTCTCGCTCTCTCCTATACTATTATTTAAAGTTTAGACATCTGTAAGAACAATATTGAATTGCAAAGATGCCCTCAGCAGCTTCACACCCTGATTTGGTTGTAAATATGTGTCATTTAAAGCTTCAACACTCTTATACAAATTATATAAGCATCCTATCATACCTTGATGTTTCAAAAGCCTAATCACAGTCCCTGAATCTCGCTCTCTCTCTGCCTCTTGCTCTCTTCTATACTATTCTTTAAAGTTTAGACATCTGTAAGAACAGCCTTGGATTGCAAAGATGCCCCCAGATGCTTCACACCCTGATTTGATTGTAAATATGTGTCATTTAAAGCTTCAGCACTCTCATATAAATTATATAAGCATCCCACCATGCCTTGTTTCAAAAGCTCAATCACAGTCCCTGAATCTCGCTCTCTCCCTGCCTGTCGCTCTCTCCTATACTATTCTTTAAAGTTTAGACATCTGTAAGAATAGTCTTGGATTGCAAAGATGCCCTCAGCAGCTTCACACCCTGATTGACATCCAAAGTAATGACTTTCTCCATCAAAGCACCAACTTCTTTGATATTAAACTTGTTCAGGAAACTAATACTAGAAATGGTGGACATTGGTTTCACAGTCAAATCATCCATCGCCATGTAAGTAACCACATCATTCACAAACCCTCATCCCACATTTCTTTTTGCCTGTGTAGTTGCACTATTAGGTGGATTCACAAATTCACAGACTTGGTTCATAACATAAGAACAACTCGGACAAAGATATTTAGGATTACTAGAAACTTTATAGTCACATCTATACGAGCACATGTATAACTTCATTTGATCAACCGAAGATTCAATATTAGGCAAAAGCAAGGTAGAGCCAGACAGTGAAACTTTAGGCTTCAAAAGGGTGTCTTTGCTCTGATTTGGTTGTAAATATGTGTCATTTAAAGCTTCAACACTCTGAATTAGATAAGCATCCCACCATGCCTTGATTTTTCAAAAGCCTAATCACAATCTATGAATCTCGCTCTCTCTCTGAATCTTGCTCTCTCCCTGCCTCTCGCTCTCTCATTCCCTCTTGCTCTCTCCTATACTATTCTTTAAAGTTTAGACTTTCATCTGTCCCTTATTTCAGCCACATTCATTTTTTTTCTCTCTCATTGCCTCTTACTCTGATTTGGTTGATAATGATGTCACATACCACACACATATAGAACTAAAATTAAAATTACATATTGTTTTATGAGATTTTTATAAGGATGATCAAAAGTTGATTTATAAAATTTTTGTATGGATGACTATTTTTTTTTTTTTTTTTGCCAATGCAATTTGATTAGCTTTTTAAATTTTTCTTGGCGTCACATATTGTTTTAATCATTTTTTTTCTCACTTGTTTTTACTCTTATTCTCTCCATTTGGTTTATTTGGTATCTAAAAAACTCTGTTTGTTGTCAAAGAAAGAAGAAACAACTTTATCATTTATTGTCTTCGTTGTTCTGATTAGAAGCAAAATATGGAGAAAGTAGTGTTGTTTTATTGGAATGATCCTCTTATTTTCCTTTTAAACGTAAATTATTAATACAAAGAGCAATAGTTAGCTGCAGTCTAAGTTACATCCAGTTTCATATATTCATTCCTCAAACCATTTTAGGGACAAATTTGAGTTTGATGTGTGTTGGTCATCATTGTTTACTCGTTTGGATGTTCATTACCACCTGTATTGGAGTTTGAACGTGAATTTGAATTGTTTATCGATATAACATTTCAATGTTTTTGTTTTATTGTAGAATGCTGTTCGGAGATGAGTTGGGACAATTGTTGAAGATGTTGTGTTCGATAAGTGTTCTAGATGTTGTTTTTATGAATGTTTATCGACTTCGTTTGCATATTGTAATTTCTAGTATCGATTTCATTTAGATATTGTAATTTTTTACTGAACTCCCGACGCCTAAGCGACGTCAGGAGTTAGGGGGAGCTCTCGATGCCGTATACTAGGCGTCGGGTGTTCCCCCTAACTCCCAACGCCGTTCAAAAGTTTGTCGGGAGATCCTCTCCCGACGGATTTCTCTCGATCAAACTCTTGACGACCGTTTATGTGTCGGGAGATCCTCTCCTGACGAATTTTTCACACTTTTCCGACAAAATGTGACGTCGAGAGAAGTCAGAATTTCTATAGTGATATATGTGAAACAAATATGCATTATTGAAAATGTTAAAGCCACAATTTTTTATATTGGTAAAATAACATCTTTTACATAACAAACAATTTGGACATGAAACTTTATAAATCCTATTGCAAAATAAAATGTGTTGGTTGTTTCGTTGGTTGAGATACTCAAATGCATTACTCTATCACGTATCAGCTTTGGATACGAGTACAATGTAAAGCAAGCTTTATTATTATTTTTTATTTTTTCCCCTTTTCATTTTTTAATTTGAAATTTCCAATATATACATTTAAACGTTATTTTAATTTTGAAATTTAAATTTCACATGTATATTTAAGGTTCCACATCCACTTGTTTGTTAAGTAGAACATATTATATTATTTATTAAAATCTTCAATTTTATTATATATTACGCTTTGAAGTTGATTAAAATTTTGCTGCAACATAATTGAGTTTATTCAAAGTCAACATTGTCTAAGGAAATAAATTGAGTGATCGATAACATTGTAAATCAAATTTGGACAACACTTAAACGATAAAACCAATTGTACTATATTATAGTTGTTATTTTTGTATAAAAAATTATTTGTATTAGATAAAGTTTATATATTTATTGCATGTTATATATACATGCATGCATACATATATAAAACAAGGGGAAAAAACACATTTGATGTGTCATCTAGTAGCACGTGAATAAACCTATACATCTCAAGATAGAGATCACGAATTGACGTCACATATTTGTTGGGCTATTAGTATAATATTAATGCAAAAGTGAACTTACAATTAACACAATTTTCATCTTTAAAAGTTGAATGTTTGATCCTCAATTCTTATCATTGTAAACTAATAATAATAATGGGCTTATTTTAATAGTTGGGGAAGTAAGATGGAATAAAGCAAAAAATCAGGGACCAAGTTGATATTTAAGCTATAGATTTCATATTTTAAAGGATACGTGCAGTGCACGTGATTTTGAGGTAGAAGTCAAGTGGCCGACCAGACCACTGAAACAGAGCTCATAATCTCAAGCCCGACGCAAAATCAAGCAACCCGATTGGGGCTTTAAAAGGCCGAGTCGTTCCTTGTGGGCTTATTCGCTGGCTTTGGTGGGTCTGGAAAGATGGTTTTGGCCCAATAAACAACAAACATAGTTTGGGCCTCTTAAATCCAATTGAAAAATTCCCATTTACATAGAAGGGGAAAATACTTTTCTTGGAAAAAATATCTTTTGGTCGTCCGAGTTTTTAAGAATAGATACATTATTAGCTATTTTAGTCTTTAAGTTTGCAAGAATGTGGTCAAAAGGTCCATTTACCTATAAAACCAATAAATTTAATGCACTAGATGATGAAGTGGCAAAATGACTTGAAAAAGAGGAAAATCTATAAGATGTCGAAGGCTTATTGCTTAAACCCTTATTTAACTTTCAACGTTTCTCTTTAACTTCTTCGATGGTTTTCTCTTGTGTTTCTTCTTGAGTCTTTATTACTAAAAATAGACCCTCAAACAATTGCACCAACACAAACACAAGTTATTTCAATTTCGTTTTTAATTTTTTTTAATCGAGCTTTTTTTTTCCATTTCTTACGATGATTTGCATATTTTTTAATTACAATTTTTGAATTCTTAACCACTTTCAAAAATAAAAACAAGATTTTAAAAGTTATGACCCCGATTGGTAACTATTTCATTTTTTTATTTTTTGTTTTTGAAGATTAAACTCACTTCCTCCTCATTTCTTACAATGATTTGCATATTTCAAGTAAAATGATTGAATTCTTAGCTAAATTTAAAAAATAAACAAGTTTTTAAAAACTACTTTTTTTAGTTTTCAAAATTTAGCTTGTTTTTTTAAAACCGGTGATAAAAAGTATATAACAAATAAAGAAATTTAGAGGTTGAAGTAGCTTATATAACCTTAATTTTAAAAAACAATAACAAAAAACCAAATGGTTAACAAACGGAAGTTACTTTTTTTAGTTTTTAAATTTTGATTTGATTTTTAAAATAATTGAGAAAAACATAAATAAGAAATGAATAAATTCGGATATGAAAATAGTGTCTATCGTCTCAATTTTCAAAGATAAAATAATTACCCAATAGAGCGATAAAAAACTTTCTAAAATGTTGCACCATGATAATATAAGTCAAACTAGCAATTGCATAGACGCATATGCCTGTTTCTGAACGAAATCAGTCCATAATCGAATAATGGGATCGTTTGTAGGGATCTTAAGGTAGAAGGGAAGGGTCATTGTTCTTCCAAACTTCCTCTAAGTACTAAAAAAACTACCAATGATTTGCAAATGGGTCTTCCATGGTGAATGAGTACGTGAACTTTCATCTAAACAAAATATTGAGGATGTATATGAATTGGGTTGAATTTAATTGAAGATGTTTCTAGGAATCAACTCAAATCGGATTGATTCAGGTAACAACTCAAATGACCTAAATAAAGTCTCCAATCCAAACCAATCTGACCCTCAAAATTTATATATAACACATGACTAATAACTAAAATCTCATAAAATTCAAATGCTAAATATCAAATATCTATGATATTTATTGTAAACTTCAAACAAAGATAAATATCATAACATTTATAAAAGAATAATATTAAAAATTCACAAAGTAATAAAACTTTAAATAAAAAGCAGGCTAAGTTGGGTCAACCTAATTTTCTTTTAGCAACCCACAACCCAATTCAACCAAAAAAAAAAAAAACCCAATCCTTACGTTTTGGGTTAGATGGTCGGGTTGTTTGGATTGTCAGGCTATTTGAACACCCCTAAATAGTATCATATTGAATTTTGCTCGAAAAATATAGGTTGAAAGCTGATATGTCTGCTTTAATCGTGAAGATAGAAAAAAAGAGGTCGTGGCTCCGAGAAAATGAGATTATGTTGGTTGAAGGAAGGGGTTGTTGATTCAAATTGAAAAATGAGAAATTAAGAGAGGATAGGAGAAGGAAGATGGAAGGAGAGAGAGGAGGAAAATAAGAGAAAAGAGGACAAAAATTAAAAATATTTATTTTTCCGAGTCATCTTTTCATTATTTAGTTCATTCAACTTATTGATTTTATTAGTAGAGGGACATTTTAAACAAGATATTTAAAACTCAGAGACTAATGACCAATTTGAAATATTAAAGACCAAATGCACTTATTCTTAAAAATTCATGTACCAAAACGGTATTTTTCTTACTTTTTTTTGTCCAAAAATTTTATCTCTAGTTTCCATTTGATCCCTAGGTTTCAAAATGTTACACTTTTAAGGGTCGGTTGGTTTGAGGTTTTTTAGATGTCTAGAAATAAAGAATGTTTGTGAATATAGTGTCTGGGAATTAATGATGACTGTGTTTAGTCGTGCATGAGAAATGCTATTCGAATTTTATGAACAAAAATTATATTTGTATTAAATTTATGAGATTAAGTATGACAATCTTATGTAGTTATAATAGATTAATTAATTCAAAAGACAAACCTGTTGAATATACTGATAAAAGTTAACTAATTAAAACTCAATAATAATTTTAATTATAGATATTTGAGAATCGAGTAATTTATAATTAAACTTAACCAATTAATATATTAAATGAATGTCATATTAATTGAATATAATATTTTATCTTTTTTTTTTATTAATTAAGTTCAACATCAGTGATAGGTAAATAAATAATATTAATAAAAATACTAGTTTATATATAAAAAATAAACAATAGGTTATATATAATAGGTTAAACAACGGCAATCAGCAAGGTGCGTAATTTCTTAGGGTTGGCTAGATATTATCGTAGATTTGTAGAAAATTTCTCCAGCATATCCACCCCATTGACCCAGTTAACAAGGAAGGGAGCTCCGTTTGTTTAGAGCAAAGCTTGTGAGGGGGGCAATTTCCACAACCTCAAGCATAAATTAGTTTTAGCACCGGTTCTTACAGTACCTGATGGCTCCGGGAATTTTGTGATCCATGGTGATGCTTCTAAGAATGGGTTTGGGTTGTGTGATTATGCAACACAATAAAGTGGTTGCCCGTGCCTCCCATCAGTTGAAGAACCATGAGTGAAACTATCCTACTAATGACTTAGAACTGGCAACGGTGGATTTTTCCCTAAAGATCTGGAGACACTATTTGTATGGGAAAGGATCCAGATTTTCGCCGACCATAAGAGTTTGAAATACTTATTCATTTAAAAGGAGTTAAACATGAGATAACGCATGTGGCTTAAGTTAGTAAAGGATTGCGACTGTGAGATTCATTACCACCCAGGTAAAGCGAATGTGGTGGCCGATGCTCTCAGTAGGAATATTGCTCATTCGATTGCCTTGATCACTAAGTAGGTTCGATTGTGTAATGACCTGGAGCAAATGGAGATTGCGGTGTTAGTGGGGGAAGTCACCTCGCAACTGGCCCAATTGACGGTATGACCGACTTTGAGGCAGAGGATCATTGATGTGCAGCATGGTGATTCGAACCTTGTTCAAAAATTTTGTCTGGTGGAGTCAGGCCAAGTAAGTGAGTTTTTAGTATTTGTGGACCGGGGTCTTGGGTATCAAGAACGGTTATGCATACCTACAGATAATGGCCTAGAGGGCAAATTGTTGGTAAAAGCTCACAACTCTCCATTCTCGATACATTCGGGCAGTACCAAGATGTATCAAGATTTGAAGTGGACTACCGGTGGTCCAATATGAAAAGGGAGACAGCTGATTATGTCAGCAAATGTTTAGTCTGTCAACAGGCAGAGGCCTCAAGGCAAGAAGCCAGTGGACTTACTTAAGCCATTGAATGTGCAAGAGTAGAAGTGGGAGAGTGTGTCCATGGACTTCATTATGAGTTTGTCCAGGACAGCAAAAGGATTTTCGGTGATATGGGTTGTAGTGGATAGGCTCACTAAGGTGGCACATTTCATTATAGGGAAGCCTACATACTCTGTGGGTAAGTGGGCTCAATTGTACATGAAAGAGATAGTAAGATTGCACGGTGTGTCGGTGTCGATTGCATTTGACAGAGACTCTCGTTTTACCTCCAATTTTTGGAATAGCTTCTAAATAGCATTAGAAACTCGGTTAAATTTCAGTACAACCTTCCACCCTCAAACTGATGGACAAACATAATGATTGAATCAAATGTTGGAGGATATGTTGCACACTTATGCATTGAAATGTTCAGGGGGTTGGAACTCCCACTTGCATTTGGCAGAGTTTGCATATGATAACAATTATCAGTGAGTTTTTAGTATTTGTGGACCGGGTCTTGGGTATCAAGGACGGTTGTGCATACCTGCAAATAATGGCCTAAAGGGTGAATTGTTGCTAGAAGCTCACAACTCTCCATTCTCGATACATTCGGACAGTACCAAGATGTATCGAGATTTGAAGCGGACTATCGGTGGTCCAATATGAAAACGGAGATAGTTGATTATGTCAGCAAATATATAGTCTGTCAACAGGCGGAGGCCCCAAGACAAAAAGCCAGTGGACTTACTTCAGCCATTGAATGTGCAAGAGTAGAGGTGGGAAAACGTGTCCATGGACTTCATTATGAGTTTGTCCATGATAGCGAAAGGCTTTTCGGTGATATGGGTTATAGTGGACAGGCTCACTAAGGTGCGCATTTCATTATAGGGAAGCCTACATACTCGGTGGGTAAGTGGGCTTAGTTGTACATGAAATAGATAGTAAGATTGTTGTGCAAAAATCACCATTTAGCCCAGTTGTCCACATCTGTGCGCCATCGACTCCACGTCAGTCATCCGTGTCAAAACCAGTCATTATTGTCAGCGTCGTGCATTATCAGTCCATTCACGCTGTCTGCTGCTGCTGCTCGGGGTTGAGCCTCGTCTGTGGTAGGACTTTGTGTTTTTGGGTTTTCTTGAAACAAAATATTAAATTCTCATTGAACCTTTGACTAAATTTGGTATACCATCAATGTGTTGATGTTAGATTTGGGGTTTTAGAGACCGATGACTTGCTGTCCATCAGATTAGAGGATATTTTGGGAAGATTTTGGTGAGTATCAAGACCTTGAAAGTCTCTTTGGTAACATTGGTGGTTGTTGGAATTTGGGTTTCTAACCTTTGGAATTGAATATTATATAGGTTGGGTTTGTTGGTTTATATTTAGGAGTAATTGGGGGCCAAATGATGGATTGGGCAAATGATTTGAGGATTTTTAAGATGGTTTTATGTATAGAATTAAACCTGAAAGTTCAAATTAACTTTGGTTAAGATAGACGTGTTTGGCTCAAGTTTCCTTAAAGCAAAAAGGGGAGACCGAATTGTTTGTGTTAGATTTCGAGGTAAATGATTTACTATCGGTTTGCCCTTAAACCCAAGCTGATTCGAGTCTGTGATTGCACTGAAAGCATAGGCATGTGTTAATTGGTTTAATTGTTATGACTTATCACGGTGAGCTTTGGGCGTGATGTGGAAACCGTGTTTATATGACGAAAAGTACGTTTTGATACATTTGGTTGATGAATGGATTTAGAGATTGTTTGAAATCTTTTAAGCAGGAATTGGGACTGTGCATATATGCTTACGATTATGTTGGGTTAACTGTGACTGTTAGCTTTTTTATTGGGCTACACACTTCACATGATGTGAGCCTTCCGGTTCACACCTCATGCCTATGTGTTCCCTTGGGATCACCACTTATGTTTGTGATTGTGCCCTCCGGGGTCACTACTTATGAAAGCGTGCCTTCGGGTTTTCCCCTTATGCTTATGCTTATGCTTATGCCTACGATGCGTAAGCCCCTATTCTTGATAGGGAGTCTAACAGTTCACTCAGTGGGCCTAGTAGTGGGTCACTTACTAGGTATATTCATATACTCATTATTTTCCTTTCATGTTTTTCAGGTAAAAGTAAAGATAGACTGACAAATGACAAGAGAGATCCATGACCCGACCATTTAGATATGTTATCGCTTTCACACTTAGGTCTATTTTGATAGGGTATAATTTAGAAGTCCAGTATTATAAAATTCATGATTATTTCATTTGTCTACTGGTTAATTTGTTAATTTGTTAAATTGTTATTTATTCTAAATTTTGGTAAGGGATACCCTAAACGGTGTTTTTTCCCCATAATTTTTATTATCTGGGTTTTATTAATGAAATAAAAGTTTTATTTCATTTTTCTTTTCTTTGAGAAATTTATTGTCAAGCCTATGCATGCATATAATAGCTACCTATGGGTATAATGGGAATTTGGGTCGTTACCTTATTGATTCAAATTGAAAAATGAGAAATTAAGAGAGAATGGAAATGAACTACTTTAAGGATATAGGATAGGAGAAGGAAGATGGGGGGAGGGAGAGATATGAGGAAAAAAAATTAAAAATATCTATTTTTCCAAGTCATATTGTCATTATTGAGTTCATTCAGTATATTGGTTTTATTAGTAGAATGACATTTTAAACAAATTATTTAAAACTTATATGGTAACGACCAATTTGAAATATTAGAGACCAATTGCACTTATTCTTTAAAACTCGTGTACCAAAAAAGTATTCTTTTTTTACTTTTCTTGTACAAAAGTTTTAGGTATAGTTTCTATTTGATCTTTAGGTTTCAAAATGTTACACTTTTAGGGGTCGACCGATTTAAGGTTTTTAAATGTCTAGAAATAAAGAATGTTTGGGAATAGAGTGTCTAAAAATTAATGATGACCGTGTTTAATTGTGCATGATGAATGTTATTCGCATTTTATGAACAAAAATTATGTTTGAGTTTAATTTATGAAATTAAGTATGACAATCTCATGTAGTTATGATAGATTAATTAATTAAAAAGATAAATATGTTGAATATATTGATAAGAGTTTACTAATTAAGACTCGATAATAATTTTAATTATAAATATTTAAAAATCGAGTAATTTATAATTAAAATTAATTAATTAATATATTAAATGAATGTCATATTAATTATAACATAATATATTTTTTTAATCATATTTATGATTAATTAAGTTCAAGATCAATAATTTAAATTTTGATTAAACAATATAAGAAAATATATTATAATAAACAGTATGTTATATAAAAAGTGAAAAAGGAGAAAAAGATATGATATATTAATAAATTTATTAACAAAGAATACTATTTATATATATATATATATTTATAACGAGAGATGAAATTAAAATTAATATCAATAAATAATTATTTGATTATAAACAAATAATCAATCATTATTATTGAAAATACATTTTTATATTGACGAAATTTAACTAATCCTAATTTACTAAAGTAGATTTTAAAAAATAAATAAAATTATTTATATAAAATAACAAAATTTTAATATTTTTTATAGAGGTTGATAGAGGTCTATCAGTGTTTATCACAGATAGAAACTGATAAAAAATCTATCACTGATATATGCTTGTAGAAGTTTATAAGTGTCTATTAGTGTTTTTTTTTTGCTATTTCTATAAATAGTTTGACATTTTTTCTATATGTGAAAATTTTTCATTTGCTAACTAAATATATTTAAGATATTGTAAGCTAATTAATTAATTATTTATATAAAAAGGTAATTGCATTCCTTTAATAATTTTTTATTGTATAAATGAGTTAAGTAGACCTTTTAATAGATTGTTATTAATTTATTAAAATAACTATCTATATTAATTTTATTAAATTAATATTAATTAATTAAATAATTAACTATATTCAAAATGAAATTATATATAAAGTGAAACTTGGATTAACAAAGGAAAAGAGAAAACTCATAA
This sequence comes from Benincasa hispida, assembly GCF_027475165.1. NCBI lineage: Eukaryota > Viridiplantae > Streptophyta > Magnoliopsida > Cucurbitales > Cucurbitaceae > Benincasa > Benincasa hispida. The sequence continues at coordinate 72,108,369 of NC_143486.1, forward strand.
TTTTGGAAAGTAAAAAACCCTTGTCGGTAGAAAATGAGGATAGATGGGAACAACTTATTATCAAATAAAATGTTGAAAAGTGAAAACCGTGAAACAAATATGAGTGTTGTGACCTGTATCAATTCTCATATAGAAAACCCTCAACCAAACGATCCCTTAATTATTAAATCTCGAGCATGGTTTCAATTTGGTTCCAAAACTTCAAAATATTATATTTTCATCTTTTGAGATTCGGGTTTTATTGTAATTTAGTCTATAAATTTCAATTCATAAACATTGACAATAAATACGGATAGTAACTATTCAGTAAAAAATCGAAGTTAAAAGTATAAATCTTGAAACCTATGAATTAAATTGAAATAAAACTAAAATTTCAAAGTAAAAAATTAGGCATTTTAAAACATAGGGGCTACACTAAAATCACATTTAAACTCGAATGACTAGAAATGTAGTTTTATTGAAATTTATAGACCAAATAAAAATTAGACAAAAAAATACTGAGAGGATATATTTTTATCTAAAATCAATAGCTGACATTTATTCTTAAATGCTCACATATTTTATCCAACGCGAATTATAAAGCTGATATATTATTTTAAACTAAATGTTTAATAAATTTTTATTTATTTATTTATTTTTCTAGTTCAACTTGAGGAAGTTCAAATTTGCATATCTAATTTTTTATTTAAAAATATGATGATTTAATTGATTGAGTAATGCTGAAATTGACTTATTTTTTTTAAGTAACGAGTTTGATAAATAAACTTGAACAAAAAAAACTATCATCACAATGAAAATATATATTATAAAAATAAAATATAAAATACACATTATACGTTATATTTATGCGAAAATAAATCATGTTCGTTATGTAACACTATCAATAACTAATTATAACACTCACTATTCAATATGTATACACTGACCTGATTTTAAGTCATTTAACTTAACTAGGTATGTCAGATGCCCTCAACTAAAAAATTAAAAATTTAAATATTCCCACCACACACAAAACTAAAGAATAAAAAACATTGAATGGAAGAGACATTTGTTACCGTAAAAAAAAAAAAAAAAACTAAATACTTTTAGTTACTTTGAATTAAAATTTTTTACGGACATGGGAAAAATCTTTGTCTTCCTATTTGTTTCTTAATTTTTCATAAATCATATTTTGTCATTTTCATCGGATAGTTACTAACAAATTTTTACATCAATACTATTAAAAAAAAGTCATATAATTTGGGAAAAAAGTGCAAATTACAAAAACAACTTTGAAGTACGATGATAATTGTAATTACCTCATTGAACTTTCAATCGTAAAAATTGAGATCCAAAATTTCTATCATTGTTAAATTGAACCCTCAAGATTATAATAATGGTTGAAATTGGGACCAAAAATGATAAAATTGAATCTTCAAAATTATATAAATGTTATAATTAATACAGTTATATAAATTTCAAGGTACAATTTGACCAAAATATTTGTACAAGTTTGAGGGTATAATTTTTAAAATTGAAAATTTAAAGGTATAATTGTAATTACTACGATATTGTTGAGGTGGTTTTTGTAATTTGTAAAAAAAAGGGAAACGACACGTGTTTGCCATTTACAAACTAAACCGGGTTCACACCGACGGCCGGGTCCGGTTCATCAGGACTCATAAACGGCAAATCGGCGTCATATAGAAGAAGAATTAGGCACACACCAAACAGGCAAAAACACAGGCCAACACATATTTCCATTTATTATTCTCTTTCATTTTTCATTACAATTTATTTGGTTCATCGACTCTACATTTCACCAGCGAAAGCGAAGGGAGCTTGCGTGAGATCTGGAAAGCAAAAAGCGACGCATTACAAAGGAGGAGAGTGAAACAGAGACGAAGATTTTCTGTTTTCAATCCAAAGCCATCTCCAACTTCTTCAATTGATTTTGGCGATTCCAATCGAGGTCTGTTCTTTATTTCCCCCAAATCATTTTCTCTCATTACTTTTCTTGATTTTTCTCCTGCTTTGCGCTTCAATTAAAAGGATTTGGTGCTTTCTGCTTTAAACTGGATGTGCGACTCTTGGAATAGTTTAGGATTAGTTTAGGAGGAGGTTTGTTATTTGGTGATAGCTATGATTTGAAACTAGTTCGTGTTTTGGTTTAATTTATTGGTGTTGAAACATGAATGCGGCGTTTACGAGCTGTGAATGAAATATTGTTTGTGTAGAGTTTCGGTGCTTGGAAAAGATGAATGATTCATTGGTGATTACCATTTAAGTAAGTGTGGGGGGAAAAAACGGAGTGGATCGGATGGACAAGAACAAGAGCCGTTCCGATCTGCTCGCCGCAGGCAGGAAGAAGGTAAATTCGTGTTCCTTTTATTTTTATTTTAAAATATATGTCAAGCGTCTCATTTAGTAAGTTGAATGGGAAAATGTAGAAGTATTCCATTACTGTAGCCGATAGTTTCACAAAAGTGAAATTCGTTTTGCTCATTTCATAGGGTTTAATGTAGACCGAGTTGGGTAACCAAATTTTGCTACTTACTCTATTTTCATATTTACCCCTTTATTTTCCTTTCTTGAGTTTCCAATGACTCCCAGTTGGTAGATTCCTTTATGTTCCAGGAATATTAATTATTTTAAGTTTGGGTTTGGGTATTAGTTTCTAGTTCATGGGTGAAGAACATTGATTGGAAGAATTCTGCGCGTCAAAATTCTGAACATATATTTGATTTGATTGAGATTTATCATTTTTAACCTTCAAAGGACCTTTCTGTCCTTAGAATGGAAAAAATTGTTTTCTCATGCACCAGCTACTACCATTTGGGTGTGGGAGACTGAAATTTATGGTTTCCCCCCTTTATTTTCTCTATTCATCAGCTCCAGCAGTTCCGAAAGAAGAAGGATAATAAAGGCAGTGGTAGCCAGGGAAGTTCATCAAAAAATAAAAGTAAATTGGAACAGCATGATGCAGATGCAGATGCAGACATTGCGACTGGTGCTGCTAAATCCACATCTGGGAGGTATTCCACTGATGGAGTACTTATATCTAGTGTTGACTGCGATCCAGATACTGTCGATTCTTCAGCATCACCTTCTACAGAACATTCCTTGGCAGCAGAGATTAATCATTCAACAGTTTCTGTTAAGCAAGAGATGGATTTGGGTGAAACATCAGCAATTGACCAGGCAGAGATTCCGATGCAGGAAGTGGGGTATAGGGAGGACTGTGATCAATCAATCCAAAATGCTGAGGCCGCTGGATTTGTATCATTTGAACCTTCCCTTCCTACCGATGCTGAAGAGAACAATAATCATATTTCTAATTTGTCTTCCACCGAATCCTCTTCCCAAATTTCTTCTGCTTCTGTGGAGCAGCAAGGAAAAATAGTTGAAGTATGGGGTGGATGTAGGGAAGAAGAGCTGTTGCCTTCACAGTCTACATCTTTGTTGCAAGCAAGGGAAGATGTAGGTTGTCCTCTTATTCTTTGGTACTTATTTGCTAATGTATTTTACTCATGGTTTGTCCCAATAAACTGCGTGGTCAGGGAAACCAAGTGCAAGTCATTTATAATTAAATATATCCTTATTTTTTTGATTGATAGGCATGGAGGATGCACTGATGCAATCTGGTCAAGTCCATGAAACAGAGCTTGCAGGAGATAAGCAGCTAGAGACTGGTGGCACGAGTGAGTCAGCAGCAGAGACTACTTTTAAGGAAACATGCTGCAACGAAGAAGAGGTTATTGCAACAGATGTGGTATCTGTATCTGGTGCTGTAACCGAATCAAACAGTTATTCAATTTCTAGTCCGGGAGAAAAATTAGGTATGGAGAATAGTTCAAGTAGTAATAGAGATAACTGGAAAGAAGAAAGACAAGTTCATGCAGAAGCTACGATACATTCAAGCACGTGTCAAGTGCAATATATACCAGAAGATAATTTTGCAGATCAGTCGGAGGGCCACGAAAGGGCTTCACAAACAAGTGTGAAAATTTCTGATGCGGGAGATACCAATTCTATCTCCCATAATGCACATATGACTGCAACTTCGGATGCACAGTCAGGGACTTTTTCTTCATTTGGACAAGATTGTAAATTTTTTGATTTACTGGAGAGAATGAAAGAAGAGTTGATAGTAACAAGTTTCTCGAAAGATATCTTTAACATGCAAATTACTGAACAGAATGAACTACAAATGGAGCTTGATAACCATCGTTATAAATCAACCAATGATATGTCTCTGCTTAATACCTCACTCAATGAAGTTGTTGAGAGAAATCAGAGCCTCGTGGATGAACTTTCACATTGCAGATCTGAACTTGTGGATGTTTCAATTGCGAAGGAGGAGCTCAGAGATCAGCTGCTAACTGCAGAGGCAGAGATAGAAAAGCTTTCTTCTAGAACTAGCGAGACAGAGAATAGCTTGGAAAAGTTACATGGAGATATGTTCAGATTAACAAAAGAGTTGGATGAGTGCAAGCATTTGGTGACAATGTTAGAAGGGGAGAATGAAAGATTAAATGGTATTATCACTTTTGAAAACGAAAATAAAAGGAAATTAGCTGAGGAAAAGGAGTTGTATGACAATGAGAATGAAAAGATATTATCAGAATTAAGTAGCTTAAAGAGTTTGAAGGTGGCTCTGGAGGCTGAAAATTCTAAGTTAATGGGGAGTTTGTCATCAGTAGCAGAGGAAAAATCAAAACTTGAAGAAGAAAGAGAGCAGTTGTTTCAGGTGAATGGGACTCTGTCAGTTGAACTTGCCAATTGTAAAAGCTTGGTAGCTACTCAACAAGAAGAAATTATGAACTTAACCAAGAACCTTCTACTGGTAACAGAGGATAGGACAAAGGTTGATGAAGATAAGAACCGTTTGTTTCATGAGAACGAGAAAATGGCGTCTGAGCTGATTGTTCTTGATGAGAGACTGTCAACTGAACATGAGGAACGGGTAAAGTTCGAGGGTGACCTTAAAGATGCATTAGTGCAGCTTGACCAACTCACGGAGGAAAACGTATTTCTCAGCAACAGTCTTGATATACATAAATTTAAAATCGAAGAACTTTGTGGTGAAATAATGTCTCTACAAACGAGATCTACAGAAGATGAGGATCAGGATGAAAATGCGGACTCCGACCAGTATCATGGAAATAAGTCTCAAGGAAATGTTTCTTCCCAGATCACTTTCGAGAAATGTTTACCCGATACTTCTTCTGTTCTTGCTGGTGGGAAACCCTTCATGGTAACTGAACAGGAATTTTTTGACGATTCTCTTGGGTTTGTAACCTTGGGTAAACACTTAAAGGAAGCAGATCTGATGTTACAGAAACTTGAGAAGGAAATCACAGGGTTGCAGTCCAATTCTACCTCTAGCAGGTCAGGCAGTAAAATGGCTGCCCCTGCCGTTTCTAAACTAATTCAAGCCTTTGAATCAAAGGTAAATGTTGAAGAGCATGAGGTGGAGGCTGAAATCCAGTTACCTAATGATTCATTTAATTTATCAATTGAAATTGTGGACAATTTGAGAGTACTGCTTCGTCAAGTGGTCGTGGACAGTGAGAATGTCATTATGTTGCTCAAGGGAGAGCGTGATGATCGGAAAGTTGCTATATCAAAATTGAGCGAATTCAAGGATAAATTTGAAGCTTTGGAGAACCATAGTAATGATTTGGTGATAGCCAACATTGAGCATGGGGTTTTATTTGAATGCTTAAAACATCACGTGGATGATGCTGGTGATAAGATCTATGAACTCGAGATTCTTAACGAGTCTTTAAAGCAACATGGCATGCACCACAAAAATTCTAATAGTGAGCTTGCTGAAAGGTTATGTGGATATGAATTAAAACTTGCTGAGTTGGAGTGTCAATTATGTGATCTTCATCAAAGCTCAAATGAGATGGTTTCTTTGATATGTAATCAGTTAGACAATTTGCAGGAGGGAGCAATTGAAAGGACAATGACACTTGAGAAGGACTGGCACTCTTTCTTATTGGAGCTTGCTGAAACATTTGCTAAGCTTGATGAATCGTTAGGGAAATCTGATACTTCAGCCATTAAATTTTGCACTAGTGACCAATTGCCTAGCTGCATTGCTGCCTCTGTCATAGATGCTGTGAAAGTGATTGATGATCTCAGAGAGAAACTTCAAGCTACTGCCTCCAATGGCGAAACATTTAGGATATTATGTGAAGAAGTAAATGAAAAATATGATAATTTGTTTAGAAAGACCGAGTTTTCTGTAAATATGCTGCATAAGATATATGGTGAGTTGCAAAAACTTTATATTGCTTCTTGTGGTTCTGTAAGTGGAAGTGACATGAACATGCAATTCAAGATGTTGGGCGATCCCTTAGATTACAGCAACTTTGAGGCCTTAATCAAGCCACTGGAGGATTGTATTAATGAGAGACTGCAACTTGAGTCTGTAAACGATAAACTTCGCTTTGACTTGCAACATAGGACTGTAGAATTTGCTGAGTTTAGGGAGAGATGCCTTGATTCTATTGGCATTGAAAAATTGATTAAAGATGTTCAAAGTGTGTTATTACTAGAAGACACTGAGAAGGATCGTGCTGAAATACCTGCCTCTCGTTTGGAATTTATGGTATCATTGCTTTTACAAAAATACAGGGAATCTGAGTTGCAATTAGGCTTATCTAGAGAAGAGTCTAAATCCGTAATGATGAAATTCACTGAACTGCAGGAAAGTGTGCATGACTTGAGCAACTTGATTCTCGATCATGAATGTGAAATTGTTCTTCTAAAAGAAAGCTTAAGCCAGGCACAGGAAGCCTTAGTGGCTTCTCGATCTGAATTAAAGGATAAAGTTAATGAACTGGAACAAGCAGAGCAGCGAGTGTCTGCAATCAGAGAGAAGCTAAGCATAGCTGTTGCCAAGGGAAAAAGTTTGATTGTACAACGGGATAATCTGAAGCAGTCACTAGCACAGACTTCCAGTGAACTGGAGAGGTGCTTGCAGGAGTTACAGATGAAAGACACTAGGCTTCACGAGACTGAAATGAAACTTAAAATCTATTCAGAGGCAGGAGAGCGTGTTGAAGCACTGGAATCTGAGCTTTCGTACATTCGAAATTCTGCCACTGCACTAAGAGAATCATTCCTTCTTAAAGATTCAGTTCTTCAGAGGATAGAGGAGATTCTTGATGAACTTGATTTGCCAGAGAATTTTCATTCAAGAGACATAATTGAGAAGATTGATTGGTTAGCCAAGTCAAGTACTGGCGAGAATTTAGTCCATACGGATTGGGATCAAAGGAGTTCAGTTGCAGGAGGCTCAGGCTCTGATGCTAATTTTGCCATTACAGATGCCTGGAAAGATGAAGTGCAGCCGGATGCAAATGTTGGGGATGATTTGAGAAGAAAATATGAGGAGCTCCAAACAAAGTTTTATGGGTTAGCTGAACAAAATGAAATGCTTGAACAGTCATTAATGGAAAGGAATATTATAGTCCAACGATGGGAAGAGCTCCTCGAAAAGATTGATATTCCTTCACACTTGCGGTCCATGGAACCAGAAGATAAAATTGAATGGTTGCACAGATCCCTTTCAGAGGCTTGTCATGATAGGGATTCTCTTCATCAGAGGGTCAATTATTTAGAGAACTATTGTGGATCCTTAACTGCAGATCTGGATGATTCACAGAAGAAAATTTCTCACATTGAGGCAGAGCTCCAGTCAGTCTTGCTTGATAGAGAGAAGCTCTCTGAAAAGTTGGAAATAATCTATCATCATAATGACCATCTATCATTTGGAAGTTTTGAGAATGAAATTGAGAACATAATATTACAAAATGAATTAAGCAATATGCAGGAGACATTAATTTCTACTGAGCATAAAATAGTGAAATTGGAGGCTTTGGTAAGTAATGCATTGCTAGACGAGGATATGAATGATTTGGTTTTTGGGAGTAGCAGTATTGAATTTCTTGAATTGATAGTGATGAAGCTAGTTCAAAATTATTCAGCATCTTCTTTAGGGAATGCTGTGCCTGGGAGAGCTATGAATGGACCTGATACTGAAGAAATGCTTGCCAGAAGCATAGATGCGGATGTTGCTTGGCAAAATGATGTAAACGTTCTCAAGAAAGATCTAGAGGATGCAATGCATCAATTGATGGTTGTGACAAAGGAGAGGGATCAATATATGGAGATGCACGAATCTTTAATTGTCAAGGTTGAAAGTTTAGATAAAAAGAAGGATGAGTTGCAGGAACTGCTAAGTCTGGAGGAGCAGAAGTCAGCGTCTGTCAGAGAGAAACTAAATGTTGCTGTCCGGAAGGGAAAATCTTTGCTTCAACTACGAGACAGTCAGAAACAAGCCATTGAAGAGATGACCACTGAGTTGGAACAACTGAGATCTGAGATGAAATCTCAGGAAAATACTCTTGCTAGTTATGAGCAGAAGTTTAGGGATTTCTCTGTTTACTCAGGAAGGGTGGAGGCTTTGGAATCAGAGAATCTGTCTCTGAAGAATCAGTTGACTGAAACAGAAAGCAATTTAGGGGAAAAAGAATATAAATTGGGATCAATTATTAACACTTTAGATCACATTGAAATTAACGTTGATGTTAATGAAACTGATCCCATCGAGAAACTGAAACAAGTTGGAAAAATGTGCTCTGATCTGCGTGAAGCCATGTTTTTATCTGAACAAGAGTCTATGAAGTCCAGAAGAGCAGCAGAGTTACTTCTTGCAGAATTGAATGAAGTTCAGGAAAGAAATGATGCTTTTCAAGAAGAGCTAGTAAAAGCTTCCGACGAGATTGCTGAATTGACCAAGGAAAGAGACTTAGCAGAGACTACCAAGCTTGAAGCTCTTTCAGAACTTGAAAAGTTATCTACTCTCCACTTGAAGGAAAGAAAGAACCAAATTTCTCAATTTATGGGATTGAAATCTGGCCTTGATCGACTAAAGGAGGCCTTGCGTGAGATCAATGGCTTACTTGTGGATGCTTTCTCTAGGGATTTGGATGCCTTTTACAATCTGGAAGCTGCTATTGAGTCCTGTACTAAAGTTAATGTTCCTACTGAGGTCAATCCTTCTCCTTCCACTGTATCTGGTGCCTTTAAGAAGGACAAGGTACGTTGGTTCCTCTGTAAATTTGCCTGGTTCCCTTAATAGCCGTTTCATAATTCATTACCTGACCCCTGGTCAGACTGCCCCTTGGGTCAAGCATTTTTCAGAGTTTACGACAGGAAACTTGATTTTCGTATTGAAAACTTTTGGTTCCGCTTTTAAGGTGTGGGTTTGAATAGCATAACACAAATCCATGCTCGGTTGCTAGTTCCATAAATCCAAGTTATTGAGATTATTTATTTATTTATTTATTTTTTTAATACATTGACGTATGAAATTTACAAAAGGGCAAGTTATTGAGATTGTTGAATCTGGTTTTCTCAACTCAGCAACATAGTTTTAGGATAACTCTCTAAATTTTTTATTCATTGCATCTAATCTTGTCTTTAGCCTCTTTCTCCCAGAATGCACTCACAAGTCTTCGGTAAACACGTTAGTTAAATAAAAACAAGGCTAAAAAACACTTTTGGGCCTGGAATTTTCTTGAAAGTATCAATTTAGTCCTTGATTTGTAACGATTTAGTTCCTGTACTTTCAATTTTGTAAGAATTTAGTTTCTGAATTTTAGTATATAACAATTTAGTTCCTGAATTTTAATATATAACAATTTAGTCCTTGTACTTTCGAAATTGTAACAATTTAGTCTCTGACGTAAAATAATTCAGCAAAATTAGATGTCAAACTAATGTAAACTTTGTATTTTTTAAAAATATTGAGTCTCTAATTAGTTTAATGATTTATTTATGCATGAAATTTCATTAAACCTTAACATTAATTTCTATAATAGGGACTAAATCTTTACAAATTTTAAAGTTCAAGGATAGATTGTTACATAGTAAAGTTCGGGGACTAAATTGTTACTTATATGAAAATTTTAGGGACAAAGTGATTTTTAACCTAAATTAATGGTAGTTTTTAATAAATAACTAAATAAGGTAGTCAGAATTGTAAATAGTACATAATAAAGGTTTAAATTCTGTTTTGGTTTCCATGCTTCTGAAAATCTATGTTGGTTTTAATCAATGGGCTTATTGACGAGGATTCTTTTTCTTTTAGGGGAGATTTTTTGCTCTGGATTCCTGGTTGAACTCCTACGCTAATGCTCCTGTCGATGAAAATGTTGCAATGGAAATACATAGTCAAGTTGTGCATCAGCTAGAAGAATCGATGAAGGAAATTGGGGGTCTGAAAGAAATGATAGATGGCCATTGTGTGTCAATTCATAAACAGTCTGACTCTCTATCTAAGATACTGGGAGAACTTTATCAAGAAGTTAATTCACAGAAAGAGTTGGTCCAAGCATTAGAGTTGAATGTGCAACAGAGTGAATCAGTTGCAAAAGATAAAGAAAAGGAAGGTGATATCTTATGTAGAAACTTTGCGGTGCTTCTTGAAGCATGCACATCTACAATTAAGGAAGTTGACCATAGAAAAGGGGAACTAATGGGAAATGATTTGACTAGTGAAAATTTGGGGCTGGATATTGTTTCCACAACACCTGATCAACTTTCATGCAGTCGAAAAACTCATTTATTGTCTGAGGAATATGTCCAGATGATTGCTGACAGGTTGCTGTTAGCAGTGAGGGAATTTATAAGTTTGAAAGCTGAAATGTTTGACGGGAGTGTAAGGGAAATGAAGGTTGCAATGGCAAATTTGCAGAAAGAGCTTAAGGAAAAGGACATCCAGAAGGAAGGAATTTGCATGGAGCTTGTTGGTCAAATTAAGGAAGCAGAAGGAACTGCAACTAGATATTCGCTTGATCTCCAAGCTTCAAAAGATGAGGTACGTAAGTTGGAGAAAGTAGTGGAACAAGTGGAGGGTGAGAGAAAGGTTCTGGAGCAGAGATTAAGGGAGATGCAAGATGGTTTGTCTATCTCAGATGAGTTACGGGAGAGGGTCAGATCGCTCACAGATTTGCTCGCAGCAAAAGACCAAGGTATGTTAAATTGTGCTTAAATCCTTCATATATCCACTGTTCATATTTCATAAGATTATCAATACTCAGGCTGGCTTTGCTTGATGTCCACAGAAATTGAAGCATTAATGCATGCACTTGATGAGGAAGAGGTGCAGATGGAAGGTTTGACCAACAAGATTGAGGAGCTGGAAAAAGTCTTGAAGCAAAAGAATCAAGAACTTGAGAGCATTGAAACTTCTCGAGGGAAGCTCACAAAAAAGCTCTCAATCACAGTGACAAAATTTGACGAGCTTCATCATCTATCTGAAAGTCTCTTAACTGAGGTTGAAAAACTTCAAGCACAGTTGCAAGAACGGGATGCTGAAATCTCCTTTTTGAGACAAGAGGTAACAAGATGTACCAATGATGCTCTTGTTGCAACTCAAACAAGCAACAGAAGTACAGAGGATATTAATGAGGTCATAACATGGTTTGACATGGTGGGAGCTCGGGCGGGGCTGTCTCATATAGGTCATGATGACCAGGAAAACGAAGTTCGTGAATGCAAGGAAGTCCTCAAGAAGAAGATAACATCAATTCTAAAAGAAATTGAGGATCTTCAAGCAGTATCTCAGAGGAAGGACGAATTGTTGCTGGTTGAAAAGAATAAGGTAGAAGAACTGAAACGTAGGGAATTGCAACTAAACTTGCTTGAAGATGTTGGAGATGATAATAGAACGAGCAGTGCAACCCCTGAAATTTTTGAATCTGAACCATTGGTGAGATCTTTTGTAGCTCTTTTCTTTTCTTTTGATTATTTTGTTTCTTACGTCCTGTTGAGTGAAATTAGTTCATGGAAGTTAGCCTAGAAATAGGGACCTGCCTTGTCGCTTTTACTTCGGAACATAATTTCTTGCAATTTTTGATGTTGCACGATTCTGTTGAAATAGCCTCGTGCATAATCCTTTGCATTTTCCCTTTTAACTAATTTATCAACTAAAGTTTACACGTTTGCTTGGTTTGCCCCAGTAGATCCACGTCAAATTACTTTTGTTCAATTCTCTCTCTCTCTCTTTTTTTCCCTGAAGTAGCAGAAGTAATTTAACTCTTCGTACATTGTTTTTGTCACCGTTTTGTGTCGAAGCACCCTGTGAAAAGTTCTACCTTATGCATTCTTGCGCAGATTAACAAATGGGCTGCAAGCAGTACTTCTGTTACACCTCAAGTTCGTAGCTTGCGCAAAGGCAATACTGATCAAGTTGCAATTGCCATTGATATGGATCCTGCTAGCAGTAGTAATAGATTAGAGGATGAAGATGATGATAAAGGTAAAATTCTAAAATTCTAAATTATTGTGGTTACGGTCTCCTTGCTTTTCAACTTTTTCATTTGTCAGATAGCTTAAACTTACTGTTCCTTTGATTCTCGTCCATTGTAGTGCATGGTTTCAAGTCATTAGCTTCATCGAGACTTGTTCCAAAGTTTTCAAGACGTGCAACAGACATGATTGATGGTCTTTGGTAGGCATTCAGATACTCTTTTCAGTCACTTAAATAAATCTATAAAATCTGAACAAGTGTGTAACATGATTTTGTATACAATTTTGCTAGGGTTTCTTGTGATCGGGCACTGATGCGGCAACCTGCATTACGACTGGGGATTATATTCTATTGGGCCATATTACATGCACTCGTTGCCACATTTGTAGTTTGAGCTAAATCGGTTAGTTATTCATCTTTTGGTTAAATTAGACAAAATACCTCTGTATTTTGTCATTTGTTTAAAAAGTAGGGTAACTGCATCGGGTAGCGCTTTTAGGGATAATAATTAAGTGTATAACAATATTTTCAAAGAATTGCAAATATAGCAAAATCTATCAGTAATACTCTATTACTGATAGACTTCTACAAGTGATATGGACCCTCTACTTACGGGTCTATCACTTATAGACTTTGAAAGCAAAGTCTGAATTTTGCTATATCTGCAAATTCTTTTGCATTGTGCTATATATGCAAACACTTGGCCTGATTGCTATATTTGCAACTCCCGCTAAAAAATAACCATATGCCTTCAAAAGTTGTAATGTTACTCTTGACCTTCCATAAGTGTTTCTAAACTACCATTTGGAGTAGAAATCAGGACCAAACACCACCATGATGTTATAAATCATTGTCAAACTTGTTCCAAATCTCAATTTTATATAAATTATAAAAAGCCAAGGTTAATATTGCAATTTTTTATCCTTTCAATATATATCTATATGTATATGTATGTAGGTATGTATTGCAATTTTTGAAAGAATAAGGGTATTTTAAACAAACGAGCAAGTTTACTGGTATCTTTGACAATTTAGCTTTCATCTTTTCTGTGGTGGTTCACAAATATATTTACTTATTTGACCTTGAAGTAGTTTGTATGTTCACGTATTTTGTTACATGCTGTACATCATATCAATGGAGATTCTTAGTCCTCTTTTGCCTTCTCCCTTGTCCAGGTCCATATCGGTTTTGAATCGAAGAGTGGAGTTCGTATAACTGGTTCCCCTCCATCTCAAATAGATAATTAGGCTCGTCATTCGTTTGTACATGTTTACTACTACCATTAGAATGGTCAGATTATTTTTTTCCTTGTATTTTTTTTTTGTTCATCCAAGCGACTGGGATTTCCCCCATTTTTTCCTAGCAAATCCCAGATTGATTGGCTGCATCAAATAAAGATCACAGAATCCTTGTCTATTACAAAGTATAGATCATCAATTTGTTTACTCAGAAAAACCTTTCAGATTGTACCAGACATAGTTATTCTTGTTACAAATTTTGCTACAAAGCCTAAAAAAGGCTTTCCAGCTTTTAGATAAGCAAGCTTTTGCATTCTTTTCAATTTATTTTAATTTACATCTCATTGGTCCTTAAATTGTAATTTTTGTTTCTCAAATTGGATGGTTGTGTTTGTGTAATATAATATTTCACTTCTTTAAACCTTAAGTTATGATTTTATAAAATGTTTCTGCTTGTTGTAGCAATACAAGTTAGTAAACTAATGAGTGTAAATTAAACTTGCATTAAAACTTCTCATTAATGACGTTTAGCAATAAAAAGCCACATGTGGGTAAGTACAATCGACAACAAATTCCAGCTCATGTGAACATTGACAAAAAGGCAGGAAGCACAGCTAGTTTATCTTGTAGAATTTATTCTCAACACTATGCTAAATGTCACCTCTGTCATTTGTTACTATCTCATTATTATTAAGGTAAATTGCAAAGACTACTCTCAATGTATGATAATAGTTGTAATTACAACTTTTAGGCTTTCAATTTTACTACCTCGAACTAAAATAGTTTTAGAAGTTAGAATCTCAAATGATAAAAATTAAACTTTCAAATAAGTTTTTATTATTTGAGGGTCTCATTTCCACTGCTATTATAAATTTGAGGACCAAATTTTAACAATGTAAAAATTCAACGACTAAATTTTCATGCTTGTGATTTTTGTAATTTTTCATGTCATTAAGAGGTTGGGTTTATATCTACTCCCACACATTGAAATTTTAAAAAAAAAAATGTAACTATTACAACTTCTAAGTAGGAGAAAGAGTTGAGGAGTTATTTAATGTAGAATTAAACAAAGAAAACCATGAATGCCTTTGAGATTAATCAAAAGGCAGAGGAGCTGTTCTAGAGAAGCTTTACTTGATCTGCAAAGCTCTTGATATTACCTTTTGGATTCTCTTCAAACCTTGCTATCTTAAAGTACTTCAGCTCCACCCCCTCCGCTTCCCCTTTCAATGCAAGCTCCGCCAGTATCCTCCCGATCGCCGGTGACATTTTGAACCCATGCCCCGAAAACCCGCCACCGATCACCACATCTTTTTCAAATTCCCCTCCCAAAAAGTCAATCACAAAGTCTTCATCCGGTGTCATTGAATACATACACAATTGCGTCGCTATCGGATCACTTGAATCCACCCTCCCTCCAAACCTCTCCTCTATCCATTCCTTCAATGCAGATATCGGTAGCCGTCCTCCACTGCCCCACGATCGCTTATCCGGGTTGCACTGATGCCCACCGTGCATAGCCACCTTAATTAGTCCTGGAAACTCCAACGATGGCGTCCCGTAAACATACGGGTTGCCATAGCTAGCAAAAGTCGGAAAGTCCCCTCCGATTGCGTACTCGGCCTCGGCCCCTTCCTTGATCCTCCAATAGGAAACAGTAGCCTCCAATGGCTGAATTGGCAATTCAATCCGACTAACTGATTTAACTAACTTTCTAGCCCAAGCTCCAACTGTCACTACACATTTTTTTCCACTAAAGCTCTCCCCATTGGCTATTGAAACAACTATTCTTCCATTACTCTCATCTCTCTTAATCTCCACCACTTCCGCATTGTCCTTCAAAACGGCGCCGTTTTTGTAAGCCAAACATTGGAACATCGAAACCGCCTTCGTCGGCTTAATTACACCGCCGTATTTGCTCCACACCGCCACCCAGTCTGACGGAATCTCTACCCTGCCGGAGTACTTCTCCGCCAGTTGCCCACGATCCAGGACCATATGAGGGATTGAATGCTTTCGGCAGGTGTCGACGACGGCGGCGAGACTTTTGTCGTCGGAAGGGCCAATATCGAGCTGTTCCGCCGGAAAATAGACTCTGTAGCCAATTTCCGCCTCCGCCATCCGCCAGAGCTCGTAAGATTCCATAACGAGGCCATGGTAGTAATCCTCTGGATAGGTGGCGCGTATGGTACGAGATTCGCCATGAGAAGAGCCTCTGTGATGAAGAAAATCAAATTGCTCGAGAATCAGAACTCTGTTCCCTGTTTTAGCGAGATGGTACCCCGTTGAACTGCCCATTACGCCGGCGCCGACGACGATTACATCGAATTGAGTGCCGGAGTCAGCCATTTCTCTCTCCGATTTGATTTGGGATTTGTTTTCCTTTTTTCTCTCCGACGGAGTCTCCGATGAGAGGAACGGAGTTGAATTGTTGAAATTGAAAATTATTTGTGGAGATTCTAGGAAGGTGCTGAAGTACGCTGAAATTACGAAAATGGCCATTTCCATCTTTTAATTACCTTTTCTAGTTCCATGACAATTTAAGTTAATATATATTTTCTGTCTTTTTCTAAAAGTAGTTATAAAAATATTTTCAATTGATTCTCTCTTTACCAACTCCACTTTATCAATATTCATATACGATGAACATTGGCTTATATGTAATTATGTATTATGTAATATAAATATAAATACTAAAAATGTGTTGAAATGAATTAAAAAATCAAATTGAAGTGATATAAAGAAAAGGGAGATAAAATAGAAACGAAAGTATAAGGTGTGAATGATTCGCAAAATTAGTTCAACGATAATTGATATAAATTCTTTCATTCTCCTGACGTAGGAGATTCAGTCACTCATGTAATTGTTTTACACTAAAGAAATGTCACATTAGATATTTACCTATAAATTATAATTTTATTAAGCCAAATGATAAGGAAGTGAATAATAATAAGTTTTGTGAAATTAAGGGTAAATTTAGTAGGAAATAGAAATCGCGCTGATACGTGTTGTATATAAAATATGAAAGAAAAATTTTCATGTTTGAATTTGATAGCATTTTAGTCCAGTTTTCAAATTTGACTTTAAGTTTGAAGATTGATTTTAGTAGTATTTTCATCATGTCATTAAATCTTTATTAATTACTAACAAAAGCTAATATGAGTTTAATGTTTTCCCTCCCTTTTCTCCATCTTCTCTCCCTTCCATTCATGACTATATATATATACTAGTCAAGAAATACGTGTGATGCATGTAAAATATTGTAGTTCTAATTATTATTTTTTAAATAATAATGTTTAGCATATAATATACAAATATATTTACAATATATTATAGAACTATGACAATTTTGTAGTTCTAATTACGTGTGCATCTCACATATATATTGGAAGAATTGAATTCGATGTGTAACTGTCTTCGTCTCGAACGTATGCATCCAATTGACATCTATTGTATCCTATTTCGAAGAGTTGTATCATGATAACATCAATTGCACTTATTCGATCTAAGACTTTATTTTTTAAATATATAAATTTATTTTGTAAACTAGAAATTGGAAAATTCACCACCATAATCTGTCGTAAGACACCTACAATCGAAAAGTCACAACTGCTCGACAAAAAGAAATATGAAAATTTATAAAAAAATATAAGGAAAAAAAATAACAAGTAAAGATTCTCTCTATATAATTCCTTTTAATATAGTAGAGGTAGAGATATGTATTGTTTAGTTGCTACTCCAGTTTAATATTATATAATTTAGTTTGTATTTATTTGAGGTAAATTTGTATTATAATATTAATTAAAGATACTATTTTATTATTTGCCTCGTTGGTTTGGGATGCTCCTATATCAATAATCGTAAGTTTGAAGCTCTCCCAACGCACATATCACTTTTTATTTTATTTTTTTTTTCTTTATAGTTTTGGAATATAGCTTTTAATTTAATTTAATTTAATTTATTTATAATTTTGAAATACTAAAACAACTTTTGCTTTCTATTTCATATATATATATTGTAACATTTTAAATTTGAGTGCAATAGATTTCTATAATTTAAACAATGTCATATAGATCCAAAACTTTTTAAGTTTTATATTTCATAAAATCCTAAACTTTAACCATGCTCAATAGATCTGTGAATTTTTGTTTTTTAAGTTGTATATTCTTTTAATAAAATTAAAATTATTTTTTCTATAAATGAATATGAAAATTTTAATATTGTATCTAATACTGAAATCTTAAAAAATATCGAATAATTTGAAAACTACGTCACACAACATTTATACATACATACACATATATATATCACATACATACATAACATTTAAGTTTTTACATACATACACACACAACATTGATACTTGTGTGATTTTGTGGGGGAATTGTTAGACATAACACTTTTAAGTTTTTACTTTACAAAATTATCACTTTTTTTTTTAAAAAAATTCATTCAAATAGTTTTTCTTGATCCATTTCGGACGATATCGACCATTGACATTTAGTTTAAAAAAACCATTTTTTCTAACTTTGGCCCTTTTGGACCCTAGATACATCTAAGAGAGATTATACTGAAATTTTAGTAATTTTTCCAAAATATTATGTGATCTTTTTAAATCTTATACCAAATCTTATATATTTTCAAATTTTATCCAAAATCGATTACATTTACAAAATATTATATCAAAATCTTATGTAATTTTTTAAATCTTTAGTCAAATTTATAATTTCCAAATCAATTTACCAATTATCTAAATAAATTTTTTTAGATGGATCTTAGATGATTGATTTTGATTTTTAAGTTTTTTAAAAGATTAATTTTTTTTAAAAAAAGGTAAAATATGGAAAATATATAAAATCTCAGTATAAATCTCAGGCAGATTAAAGTGAATTTTCAGATAGATTAATACCGAGATTTTACATATTTTTCATATCTTACTTTTGTTTTTTTTTTGTTTTTTTTTTTTTTTTGCAAAATTTAATCTTTTCCAAAATTTAAAAAACATTTGAAAATTTAGAAATTCATATAATTATAAAAACATAAATTGACCTAAAATTATATAAGAATTGAATATAATATTTGATAAAGATAATCGAATTTGGAGAAAATTTGAAAATATATAAGATATAGTATGAGATTCCGATAGATTATTTAATATTAGGAAAAATTACTAAAATCTTGTGTTTAATCTCTCCGAGATGTACGGAGAAAGACCCAAAATGGCCAAATGATAAATTAAAAAAAAGTAAATTTTTTAACTAAATCTCGATGGTCGATCTCGCCTAAAAAAGACTAGTTTAACGACTTTTCAAAAAGCATGTTAGTTTTGAAAGCTGGAAAGTTGAGGGTATTATTTTTGACAATTTCTCGAGAATAAGTTTATTAATGTGATTTTGAGATAATTTTGAATGAAACTAAGTGAAAAATAAACCGGGCTCACAAATCAAAGGTATAATTTGATTAATTTATGAAAGTTTAAATTTTAATTGATAATATATTAGGTTTTAGTTTTAGTTGATACAACTATAAGAATTTTGGGGTATAAATTGCTTTTTCTATTATATATATCTTTTGTGTCAATCCAAGCATAGTTCAATGGATATAATTGAATTAATGACTTTGATCTAAAAAATTGATAGTTCGATCTTCCACCATGTAATTATTGAACTAAAAAAATTAATATATGACTTTGAGGTTGTAAAAATTTGGTTTAGGTACTCTACAGTTTATATTGATTTAAGTCCTTAATATTATTGTTAAGATTTAATGATATTTACATATGTAGATTGACAAAGATAAACATATTTACGTTGTTATATAAAGAACTTGTTTTAAACAATTTTGGAAAAAAAAAACTTAGGTTTCGTTTGATAACAAATTTCATTTTAATTTTTAGTGTTTGAAATTTATACTTGTTCCTCATAATTTTTTTTACTATGTTTTTCATATTTCTTAAAGAAAATATTTCAATTCTAGGTCAAATTTCAAACGAAGCAAACCAAGATTTTCAAAACTTTTTTTATTTTTTTTAAAAAAATTTTAGTTTTCAACTTAATTTTTTTTAAAATATTGATTTTTTTATATATAAAAAAAATTATAAACATGTTGGTTATCTTAGTATAAGCTTAAATTTTAAAAGGCAAAAAACCAAAGGATTTTCCAATGATGCCTAAATAATGGTTATAAATAAAAAAACGGTTCACACGAGTCTTCCAAAGAGTTCTTGATGGAAGAATGTTCTCTCTGGCCCTTAGAATTACTACCATTGGAATGATAGGAGCTCTCTATTTATAGAGCTTTCTAATGGGCTTCATAGGTTTGGGCCAATTAATTGGACTTGGGCTTGACTTTTGGGCCCTATTAATTAGACTTAGGTCTGACCTTTGGGCAAACTAATTGGATTTGGGCCAATTTTGGCATTTTAGGCCCAAATTAAACTCATATTTGGGCGTAACTGGACCAACACCTAAATTATAATGTCAAATAGGGCGAAATTAATTTTATTCAATCCAATGCTCGTGATGGGAACACGTGATGTCAATGCTCGTGATGGGAACACGTGATGTCATCAGAATATGTCTTCAATTCCAATTTGGGACCCATGTCGACTCTTAACTGATCCCAAAATTGTTGATTTTGGCATTTTTCATTAATTAAATAAATGACGTGGTAATCCATGATTGGTCAGAAATTTCTCCTCCAACAAATACCCTTTTTCGAGATTTGTGCACACATGTGGTGGATGATTCTCGAAAAAGCTAAAGCGGACATCGAGATGCAAGTAATTCGGTCTTGACTTCGATGCCCCCAATTTAATTAAACCGCGAATTTAGTGACAAGTTTAACTAAAATTTGTAACAGAGGATGACCAAAATTTTAATTTAAGAAAAATCTCAACCTTTATCTCGGACTAAAGAAACTTACGTGCTCTGCAAACGCTTACAACCCCCTTATTCGATCACCGTCTACCTTGTAGCACTGTTCGTATATCCTAATCGTCATGTGAGTGGTCTTACAAAGGCTTACAACTCTCCCATCCGATCACCCTAGGGAGGATCCCAAAAAGGTATGCCTCGTAGCGCCATCATGCTTCCTGTAAAGTATCTCTTATCGAAGAGTTCTATGAGCGTGTTCGGATCGCTCCGATCTCACAGTGTCCGAAATACAACAATAAACATTCAACCATACAGTTATGAAAACAAATAGTAATTATCGGCATGCTATGAACAACAAAATAACAAGGGAATGAGTTGTCATACCGGTTGAAGACAGTCTTCAAACTTTGGAACTCAATGCAATGAAAACCTCCACCCAATCGTCAACGTAGCAGTACGCACAACCGCAAACTCACGATCGCAACGGGAACGATACCATCAGAGAAGAGCCTAGGGTATTCTTGGCGTGAGAACCCAAAGCGTGGTTTTTGGTGAATTTGGTAGAGGAAGGAGGAAGCACGGATCGTGTAGGCGATAAGCAAGTGGGAGGGAAAAAGGCGCTATCGCATAGCACGATGATTATCGTTTTGGAGACACTACACGATCATGTAGGTTTTACTGAATGATCGTTTAGGAAATGATATACGATCGTTTAGCAAACTCGGGACACACTATGATCGTTTAGGGAAGCTATGCGATCATGTAGGAACTATCGTTCGATTGTTTAGGCGCGAGGTGGACGATCGTTTAGGTGGAGAAGGACTATTGTATAGGCTCTCGATTCTCTTAAGCGATCGTTTTGCTTTCACCAGCACGCTCTCTCTTTTTCTTTTGGATGACTATTCAAAATGAAACAATTTCATTTTTATTTCATCGGTTACAATAACCGACTCATTCCCACTAACCCATGTCCAAACGTGATTTTTGGGTTAATTATCATATAATTAACCAACTAAAATATTAATAAATATAATCATATTATATTTTTATCCTACAGTTTGATATCACATATCTACTATAGTATTTTCTCCTCTACTTGATATAAATCATATTTATATCTAATTTCCTCTAAAATAATGTATCTCATACATTTAGCCAATTATATCATATATAATCAACCAGTCTAATTATATCATATATAATCGAACTTCCTCTTATCAATTTGAATATTTCAAATTAACCCAAACATTGGTTCTCCACTTTATCCAAGCTACCCAGGGGACCTAATGGATATGTGGCTCGAAGCTCCAACAGTCCCTGAATAGTTGACTAAACTCTTTAGCCATGAGATCCACCATCCGTTAACTGTCAGGCATTCCACTAAAGACCAACAGCTGAACTCTTCTTACCACAGATATATTTCTGTGTCCATCAGATATAACCAATCATGAGTAAGATGACCCTTCACAGATGCTCGTAAGTACAGTTAGGCCAAATTACCGTTTTGCCTCTGTAGTTACATCTCACTCCTTAAGTACCACTGATTCCTCTAATGAACAATAAAACATAGTCCAACTATGTGTGAACACCTCTCGGGCCAAGAGAAGGTGTGTGGCGCCACATCGTTCAAGCCTCGGAATCAGCTCTTAAGGGAACTATCTATCTACTTACCCCTGTCACAGGGAAGAAGTGAATTCCATCTTGTGTAACTGAGTTCCTAGCTCCCAGATCAGGCGAATCCTTAAAATGGTAGGTTTGAATCAGCGACCTGGCCACTCGCACCCATACAAATCAAAGGATCGTCTTCAATGGCAGGAGTTCCCAACTCACTCAGGATTGAGGTCATGTTACCTATGGTCATTCTAGTGAAGTGAAGTCTCTGTAATAAACGATGTTATATAACGAGACGTTAACACTTCGTAGTCAGGCCTTATACAAACTCTTTGTATAGGACACCCCCGCTCGCATGTCCCCAAAAAGAATGATTAGGTTAGAGCATATGTGACAAGTCATAGCACTTGTGACCATTCCACAAAGTAGATCGCGTCTATAGCGTTACTAGGATAAGGTTTCCCTCCTATATCCATATACGACAGACCATTTTGGTTATCACTCAAGACATGATTCACTTGTATGTCACCACATACATGCTTGAGTCATATATAGATAACCAGGGATTTTATGTTTATTGGTTTGTGGTAAAGCAAATAAAACAAGCAACTAAGCAAAAATACAAGATGTAAAGTAAATATCATATATTAACAACACAAATGTTCGTACAAACTGGTTACAAACTACAGGATATGAGACTTTAGGGCATCAACCCCAACATCTTGATCGTCATGGGAGGGGTCCCGCAAAGGCTTATAACTCTCCCATTTAATCACCCTAGGAAGGATCCCGGAAAGGTCCGCTTTGTAGCATCGTTCGTGTATCCTGATCGTCATGGGAGGGTCCCGAAAAGGCTTACAACTTTCCCATTCAATCACCCTAGGAAGGATCCTAGAAAGGTCTATCTCGTAGCACCGTTCGTGCATCCTGATCGTCATGAGAGGGGCCCCGTAAAGGCTTACAAGTCTCCCATTCGATCACCCTAAGGAGGATCCCAGAAAGGTCCACCTTGTAGTGCCGTTCGTGTATCCTGATCATCATGGGAGGGGCCCCACAAAGGTTTACAACTCTCCCATTTGATCACCCTAGGGAGGATCCCAGAAAGGTTTGCCTTGTAGCGCCATTCGTGTATCCTGATCATTATGGGAGGGGCCCCGCAAAGGCTTACAACTCTCCAATTTGATCACCCTAGGAGGATCCCAGAAAGGTCGTCATGGGAAGGGCCTTCGATCACCCTAGGGAGGAGCTCAGAAAGGTCTACCTCGTAGCGTCATTTATGCATCCTGATCGTCATGGGAGGGGCCCCGCAAAGGCTTACAGCTCTCCCATTCGATCACCATAAGAAGGATCCCATAGAGGTCTGTCTTGTAACGCCGTTCGTGCATCCTGATTGTCATAGGAGGGACCCTGCAAAGGCTTACAACTCTCCTATTCGATCACCCTAGGGAGGATCCCGGAAAAGTTTACTATAGTTCCCTCATTCCCCCATTTTTTTTAGCAAATTGTCACGGAGAATAAGAGTTTTTTTTTTTAATATCTCTAAACCCTATGGTTGGGTTCATCCCCCTGTGACATTTTTTTGCAGAACGATGGTTCACTTCGCTGAGCACATTTCATCTGATGAGAGATACCTTGTGATTCTTAAAGACCGGAGTCAGCCCATAAAGGAAGGGCTCAACCTTCCTGTGGCAAATTCATTAACAGGTCCTTTCCGTGATTGCTGGTCAAGTCTAGACGAAAACATGATCCTTTCCAAATTATCGATGGAAGTGCCTTTGACCCAGGGAGAGCGTGCATGGATCTTGCGATCTTCTATTCATGAAAAGACCCCTAATCTATATCGAGTGCTAACTCTCGGATGTCGTATAATTGAGGGCTAGGTTTGTTGGACCATCATGAAAAAAGTCCCTGGAGAATTCGACTTCGTTGACTGTTATTGGGAGTGGCTTGAGGTTGTAGTAGGTCAAAACGAGCGATTCCTTCGTGATACTAGTTTGTTTGGTGCAGTGACGACCTTCTTATACACATATGATCGCGGTGCTAACATAGTTCGAGCTTTCTTTTTGCCCTTCAACCAACACTTTTCATACCGCGGCGGGCGAAGCATCAATTTCTTTATGGGACCTTTGGTTGCTCGAGGCCTTCCGGTCAAATGAAGCTTTTAGAAGAAGTAGTTCCTTTCCTCAAAGAGCTAACCGGTTACCGCGACAAAGAGAAGTACTTGCCGAAAACATGTGAACACCTTTTTCAGGCGTATTTTTCGATAGTGTGCTCATAGAGAGAAAACCGCATGACTTCTTCGAAGCATGACTCCTTAGTGTCTATCAGCTTCTGGATCTCTTTTTGGTTCATGGAGGCTTGCAAATATGACAAGCCCATTACACGGAAGCAAAAGAAAGCCTCTCAGTCCTGGTCTATGCAAAATCATGACGGTATGCATATCACGTTTCGAGATTGGTCAAGCAAGGAAAACATGCTATTCGTGGAACTAGAGGTAGGAGACGAGTTGAAGGACAAAACCTATCTGGCCGCCTTTCTATCCCGCTGGTTATGTCTTTTTGTATTTCCCTAGAAGGGACGTTACCTTCGCCTCAGGATCTTCAGAATGGCTAGCTTAATGGCTCAATGGACTGTTTATAGTCTCGCTGTTTTGGTCTTGGCCTTTATCATGGCCTAGGGCTGATAACAGAGGCTTTAAATCCAATCAGGTGTATGGACTTTCACTTCCCCATGCATTATGTCCATGGCTAGCTGGCCCTTACTTCAACACGCATTACCTCGTTCCTGCAGCTGTTCGTGGTCCCAAGATGGCCAGCTTTTCTGATGAAGGTGGCTTGATTTACTTCAACGAGTACGAGGCACGAGAGCTGATCCATAGCGGCGCCAGTATTCAGTGGCATGCGAGCATTCATAACAGGAATAGGCATGAATGCCTAACTGATGGTAGATAGCTATCTTTTCTGAAGTCCAGTTATTTCTCCATCATGTAGTCAGGCTACTTATCCTCCCAGTTTGGGAATGTCCAAACTATAAAGTCATATAGTCCCTTTCGCTTCACCCGACAGTTTAGCTTCCATCAGGACATTTCGAATGATATAGGGGGAATACCACCCACCCCTACGCTGAAGAATGTTTTACATTACTGGAGAGTATGCACGAAACGAAAGCCCTTGTCTTAGGTATTCCTGCCAGCTCGTACATTGGATTCGAACACCCATGTCACTCCATGGTTCAAGGATTGGTGGTTAGCAAAGCACGGAAACTACTGCGAAGAGAATCATCATCTGTTAGTGAACAGTGCTATTCCTCCCCCAACGCCACCCAGACTACCCAAAGGTAGAGGAATCAACCATGGGGAGAAGCAGCTTCGCTTGACTGAGGATGTGGCATCGACCGCACAAAAAGATGCTTTCAAATCGATTGAAGAGGACGATCGTAGTATTACCAACAACCATTACTGGAAGCGACCCTCCAAAAAGCACAGGACATCAGATACCGATTTTCTTGAGAGGATTCAGAATGATCAACTGGCTTCTAACGCTCTTAACCTACTGGTACATCGTTTTTTTTTTTTTTTGGTTTTTCGTCTCATCTCGTCTTTTTTACTGATTTACATTTAGTCTCCCTTTTTTTGTAGTCACCCTTGAACCTCTTTCTTCAAAGACTTAAGGCATCTTGAAGCGAAGAATCTTTGGTGGGCTCTTTTGTCGTTGACTCAGCCGTTGAGGGAGTGGGTACCTCTGAAGCGCTGCCAGTGGATCCCACGCCAAGGTCCTGTCAAGTGCGTGCTATCCCCGATTGTAGGATCATATCAGCAACAACGGAAGCATAAAGATCATTAAAGCATTCTAATTCATTAATTTTGGAAAAATATAAAGCATACTCTTGCAGTAAACAAGTGAATTTCATGACATACCTCTTGTATAACTTCTTCAAAGCTTGATCTCCAGCTACAATCTTCTCAAATCTTGTTGCAGACCACCTCAAGATCATCCCCCACTATTCTCTTAGTGCTATAGATTGAGTTTTGGGACTCAAAACAAGCTTGAATCAAAGGATGAAGGAGAATAGCTCAGAGCAGCAATCTTGTTGAAGAATCCTTTTTTAAACCCGAATTTTCTCTAAAATTCTCTTTTGATTGCATGCCAAAATTTCACTCCAAACTCTTCAATATATTGCAGATCAACTTGCAAAGGAGAGAGTTGCATGAGTTGTAGCTCATGTTCGGAGTAAGACAAGGCAATGGTGAATGTTTTTTTTTGTGTGAGCAAGTTAGGAGATGGATAATGGAAAACCAAGTTTTTCCATTTTGTGTTTTATTTTTCTATTTTCCAATTTTATCTAAAAAATCAAAACTTGATTTTTTAAAAATCTATTTCACCTTTTGTTTCCCCTTTGACTGTTAGATCTTTCAATGCACCGTTATATCCTTTCTCGTCCTGATACCCGAGTGAGGGCCCCCTGCGACGATTGGGGTGCCCGAATGTTCCTTTATATTTGATTTTAAAACTGAAAAATTTAATTAATTTCATAAATTAATTTTTTAAAAATAAAAATTAATTAATTTAATATAAAATATTAAATTAATTTTTACACATATCCATCTTTATATATTTAAATCATATTTAAATGTAAATTCTCCTATTCCGTTTAATTCTCAAATTAAATATGTAATTATATCTCATATAATTACTAATTTACTTAATTCTAATTTGAACGTTTCAAATCAACTTATCATGTTATTTTAGAGCTAGTAGGGGGACCTCGCGGACCTACAGATCATGGGCTCCAACGATCCGAGATTAATTGGCTAAACTCATTAGACCAAATTAATCCCCATTTGCTAACTAATAGGTCAATACACTAAAGCCCATAGTTGCACTCCCCTCACTGTAGATATATTATGTCCACATGATTTAACCACAAGTCGACCCTTTACAGGTTGTTCATAATAACGGCTGGATCAAATATCTGGTTTACCCCCGAGATTACGTCTTATTTCTTAAGTTCCCACTGGTCCTCTAATGAACAACTAGTTTGTGATCCAATCACTAAACCAAACTCTTTCAAGCCAGTGAGAGGGTGAGGCCCCTTGTTCAAGACCTGGATTTAGTACTTGAGAGAACAACCTTTCTCCTATCCCTAAATCGAGTAGGCGTGAACTCCATCTTGCACCCTATGTCCTCAGCTATCTATTAGGTCTTACCTCTGAAATGGGAGTCTTATTGAGCTAGTGTTGTTGAGCCAACCCTCATCTATGAAAATCTAAGGGTAATTCCGAATAAATAGGAGTTCATAGTTAGCTTAAGATTAAGATCGAGTTACCTAGATCATGTGCTTTGGGCGAAGGCCCAGGGTACATTGCCACTAGAGATTGAGGGAACTGCATGAGGCTGGTTTCACAGAGCAGCGTCTCTCCCGCTTTCATCGGTGGAAGGATAACGGGTCGGTTCATGGTTTCCCAATAGTACCTTGTGGATAGTTCTAGCTAATTGAAGAAAATCGGAAACGAGATTTCCATGAGCAGCGGAACAAGACTATTCCAAATTACAATCATGAATGAACATATATTTACAGTCGACTTCAAACACACGGTTATATGATTATACAGAGAAATTACAGCAAGAATAAACTCAATAAACAGAGATCAAACTCTATGCACATATGAGAATATGTCTTCACGCTCTGTTGCGCGACTCTGATTGAACAACAGTAACCACGAGCGCTCGATCTACACGACCACAACATAGCACAAACACCGCACGAACACTTCGCGCTCGTTTTCAACGATCTCCTCGGTCACGAAATCCTCTGCAACACGAATGGACTCTTCCAAAGCACCACGAACGGCCTCCAGAAAACCTCGACAGTGTTGAGTTGAGTATGACACCACCAACAAGGCTACCTTGGTATTCTCGGTGTGAGAATCCAGAGGGTGGGCTTTATTCGGACTTGGTATGAGGCAAACAAACGAAGAAAACACCGATCGCGTACACGACTAGGCAAGTGGGAGATGGCGAATTTTACGGGAGAAAAGGATTAAAAGTTGGAAGCATGGTCTGATTGAAGGAAGAATTTGAAGATTGAAATATTGAGGGTGGTTGTTGCTCAAGCTTCGTTGGGGAATTGAATTCAAAGATTGATTATTGAAGACTGCCGCTTGGATCACATCTGAATCTAGTATCGAGGTAAGTAATCTTACTACTGGAACCGCCCTAGTGCCAGACAATGATAATTATGATTTATTGAGAATATATTGATAGTTTGATGTTTATGTATGCCTTGCTGACATGAGGGATGCGTTGGCCTGACCCCAGTAGTGAGATTACTTACTGAGTATTTTATACTCATCCTTTCTCATGTTGTTGTTTCAGGTAAAGGTAGAGATGCGTTGGTGATTGACAAGCGGAATCCGTGATCGAGCCACTGGAACCAGTTTTATGCTTTCGCTCATGAGATTTAGAGTTCTTTTCATGTTTTTCTTAACTTTTAGTTTTGATGTTTAAAACTTACTATTAAGAACCGTTTTTCAGACTTATTTATTATCCTTTATGATTTATGGGTACCTTACTGTCGTTTTGATATTTGAATTTAATGAAAGTCTTTTGAAATTACCTTATTTGATTAGCATTTATTTCACCATAACAGAGTGTTGTTTTAAGTTCCATGCATGCATGTATTTAGTAACGACCTAGCTTAAGTCCTAGGGGGTTGAGTCGTTACAAACTCTTTGTATAGGACACTCCCGCTCCACGTCTCCATACGAATGGTTAGGATCTACCATCTGTAGTAGTTTACAACACTTGCAAACCTCTACAAAGCGGGTTGTATCCGAAGTGTCACCAGGATCAGGTATCCCACCTTAATCCTTATACTACAGACCGATTTAGGTTATCACTTAAGGCATGATCCACTTGTATATCATATATACATGCTTAAGTTCACATAAGATAACTAAGGAGCTTTGTTTATTGGATATGAGTAAATTCCAGAATTAAATAACACTTATTTTATTCATTGAACAATGTGTATCTTTACAAAACAACGAGATTCCGGGAGAATTAGGACACCGATCCCAACAATCTAGGTGAAATAGTCAGTCTTATATAGTAAACAACATTATAAAGTAAGAATGACTTATTTCTTGGTCCGATCTTATGCAAATCATTGCATAGAACGCCCCCACTCCTCATGTCATAACATGTACGAATTAGGACCACATCGTATGTAGCACTTTACAACTCTTTGTAACAACTACAGAGAAGGCCGCATCCAATGGTGTTATCAGAATAAGGTACCCAACCTTATTCATGTACCATAGATCATTTTGACTATTTACTCGAACCTGATCCATTCTTATGTCTCCACATAAAGTTCAAGTACTCATACAATAGTCGTGGGTCTTAGTTTATTAGATTTAGACTTTCATATAATTTATAAAATCAATAAGACGTTTATTGATTATAGAAAATGTTTATCATTTTACAGACTGCGAGTTTTTAGGACATAAAACCCAACATTGGTGACATCTCTCATATCAAGGAGGTGGTGGTCGTCGGGAACATCGAGGCTTCAGATCCTGTAGCCAAGGAAACTAGTTTCCACTTGGTGTCTGTGGCAGGAAGGGTTCTCTAACCCAGAGAAGCGTCGAGGGTCTTGGCAAGTCCAAGTGATCGTGAGCTCCCGAGGCGAGTAAATAGGGCAGCACCCCTAGCCGTTCCCGAGGTTTCTGAGTTATTTGCTGCCATTGTGGTTTCTGACATTTGACGCCACGTGGCCTCAACCATGTGGGAGACTATGCACAAGAAGATCATGCGTACTCCTTTCGAGAAGGTCCTCAGTCTGGAGAAAGAAACCTATGAGATATTCCGAGCCATTTCCGACATTTGTGGCCCAACCTCCCATCTCTTAGAAAACTTGTAGATGAGTGCTTTCGAAACGTGGATAAGTATAATCAGTTTCAGTTATCATTTTCCTTTTAATTAACTCAGACAAGTAAGGAGCAACGTTTGGAGATAGGTTGGTTAGAGTCGATCTCGCGTACAAGGCGAAGCCAGACGGACCGGAGTTGTCCTCGTATATGAGGTGGAGCCGGATGAACTAGAGTCGTCCTCACATATGAGGTAGAGCTAGACAAACCAAACTCGATCTCGCATATGAGGTGAAACCACACCCACATTTTTGGAGAGGAAGCGAAGCTACACAAATTTTGGAGAAGAGTTGAAGTTATACCAATATTTTGGAGAGGAAATGAAACCGCACCACGACTTTGAAGATGGAGCAAAGTCGCGTCGTCAGTTTGGAGATGAAACGAAGCCATGCCACGAGTTTGAAGATGAAATGAAGCCGCGTCATTAGTTTGGAGATGAAGCGAAGCTGCGTCATGATTTTGTAGACCGAGTCATTGAAGATAGATTCGACTATTGTAGTTTTTTTTTTTTTGTTATTCCCTCAGTGATGTCTCCTGTGCTTTGTAGCCTTCTTTAAATTTATGCTTCTCTTATTTGTTTATTTATCTATTTTTTTATTGGACTTATGTACATGTATATATATATATATATATATATATATATATCGATCATGTGACTGAACTTAAATCTCCTTAAGTTGCCTACGTACCCCTTATAATGACGGGGATTAAGTCATAACGTAGTTCGTACAAAGATTTTTTTTCTTTACATTTGTTAAGCATAAAACTTCTTGAGAAACTTGTCGTTGATTGGGTCGATTCGTAGCCTATCCTGATCAACTATCTTGTATGCTCCATTTATATAGTTTTCTTTGACGACGTAGGGCCCATCCCATTTAGGTGTAAACTTATTCCCCGTATGTCTTGTTGTGATAATTGGTCTTCTTACGACGAGCACTAGATTACCAACTTGAAAGGATCGGGGCTTTACATGTTTATCGAAGGCTTTAGACATTCAAGCTTGGTAACATTCCAACGCTTGTTGAGCTTCTAATCGTTTTTCATCCAGTGCTTCCAACTTTTGGAGTCGCAGCTTGGCATTGCCCTCTATAGTCAGCCCTTCTTGCACTGTCATTCTTAGTGATGGAATTTCTACCCCATAAACGAGAGAGTATGGGGTGACTTTTGTAGGGGTACGGTGAGTGGTGCGATAAGCCCACAACGCTCTACCGATCTTCTCCTGCCAATCTCTCTTCGACTTGGAAACAATTTTTTTCAGCAGGTTGCACAATGTCTTGTTAAATTCCTCTGCTAACCTGTTTGCTGTGACGTTATACATGGATGACTTGTACTGCTTGAATTTGAATTTTTCATACAACTTATCCATCAGGCTATTAGAGAATTGTCTCCCATTATCCGTCACGATCTGATGGGGAATACCGTACTGGTAAATGATATGAGTGCGGACCACATTTTCTTTCTTAACTTCCCTTAGAGAGACAGCCTTAGCCCATCTTGAAAAGTAGTCAGTGGTTGCGAGGATATAGGAGTGCCTTGCTGATGGCTTAGGTGTTATAGGGCCGACCAGATCAAGCCCCCATGCTTAGAAAGGCCACGAGGCTATGGTCGGATGCAAAGGCTCGGACGGTTAATGAATGAAATTTGCGTGATATTGACAGGCTTCGCACTTCTTTATGTATTCCATTGAGTCCTGAATCATCCCCGACCAATAGTAACCCATTCTTTTCAGCTGGAATTGTAGCTTTGGTCTAGCTTGATGCGCGCCGCATATGGCTAAATGTTTTTCCTCCAAAGTCTTTGTCGATTCCTCTTTACTGAGGCATCGAAGGAAAAGTCCTTCAAGGCATTGATGGTATAGGACCCCTTTGAGTAAAATGCGCGGTCAAACCTCGATTTTACGGCGGGGGTCGTCTGGGAGCCTTCCATGCTCAAGGTAATCTATGATGGGCTGCCGCTAGTCTTCCTCGTCGGTCAAGTAGATTGATATCACATTCATTTCCTCACATGCAGTCCTGACCGGAGGTACGACCCATCTCTAAAAAAGCGATATATTAAGGGGCACATTATCCAGGACTGTTAAGGCAGTAGCTAGGTTTGCCAGACATTCGCTTTCTTATTCTCCATCCCGGGGACATGTTCCAATATCACGCTTTCGAACTTTTCCATCAACTGGCGAGCGTAAGTGAAGTAAGGTTTCAAGTCGTCATGCTTCACCTCGTACTGGTATAAGAGTTTATTGATTATCAACTTTGAGTCACCAAAGATCTCTATACAAACTACCCCAATCTTTAAGGCCATTTGGAGACTAATTATCAAGGCTTGATATTCGGCGACGTTGTTCGAGCATAACTCGACAAATGCGAAGCTATAAGGCAACATGTGCTTTTCTGGTGAAATGAGGAGGATACTTACCCCCGTACCATTTCTTCGTGCCGCACTGTCAAAGAACATGACCCACAACCCTGAGGTTTCTGTGAAGAGAACTTCATCGTCGAGCAAGTTTTCACTCAACTTCCAATCTGATGGAACTGGATGATCTGCCAATAAGTCGGCCAATGCCTGCCCTTTAACTGCCCTTTGCGGTACATAAACGATGTTGTACTGTTGAAGCATGATTGCCCACTTGGCTAAATGCCCTGAGATGATTGGCCTGGTCAGGACGTAGTTGATGGGATCGACTTTCGTAATTAAGTGGACTGTGAAGGCTTGCATGTAGTGCCTCAATTTATCTATGGCGAAGAAGATTGCAAGGCACGTCTTCTCAATAGAAGAACAGTTGATTTCGGCTCCGTTTAGGTCCTACTTAAGTAATAGAGAGCATGTTCTTTTCCCTTCTCTCATTCTTGTGCCAACAGTGCCCCCAACGATCTTTCTTGTGTTGCAATGTATTAATGACTTGCCCGCTACTAGGGCTCTTAAGATATGAGGGCTGATCAGGTACCTCTTACTATCGAAAGCATTCTGACAGGCCTCATCCCATTCAAATTTCTCTTCCTTTCTCATCATTCTTGTGCCAACAGTGCCCCCAACGATCTTTCTTGTGTTGCAATGTATCAATGACTTGCCCGCTACTAGGGCTCTTAAGATATGAGGGCTGATCAGGTACCTCTTACTATCGAAAGCATTCTGACAGGCCTCATCCCATTCGAATTTCTCTCCCTTTCTCATGAGTCTTTGAAAGGGTTGACACTGCCCTGCTAGGTTAGAAATAAACCTCCGGATGTAGGCCAGACGTCCTTGCAAACTCTCAACTCATGTAGATTCCTTGGTCTCTGCATCTTCTGGATGACATCGATCTTCGATTGATCTATCTCTATCCCTTGATGTCTCACAACGAAGCCTAGAAATTTTCTTGAAGTTACGCCAAACGCGCATTTGAGGGGGTTCATCTTTAACTGGTACTTTCGTAGGCAATCGAACACGGTTCTTAGATCTTTCAAGTGGTCCTGTCGTCGTCTGGTTTTGACCATAAGGTCATCCACATAGCATTCCACGTGTTTTTGCAACATATCGTCAAAAGGGATATATTGCTACAAGGCTTCCGGAGAAACATGTTTCATGGAGTTGAACTTGAGTTGGTGTTGATGTCGAGGTTGATTTGATTCGATGTGGTTCGATCTCTAGTACTTGATCCTCTGATTCTCTCTCGGTTGGGTGAATGTGCTTGACTTGAAGAAGAAAAGCACCGAACGTTTTTGAAGTAGAAGTCTTGGAAGAGTGTCTGTGTCTTCAAGGGTCTTCTATTTTTTAGGAGTACAGCTTCAAGAGTCTTGGGAGTCTTCTGCTTAGGGATGAATTCTCTCTGAGCTCTCTAAATATAGAATTGCTGCCCCTTG
This sequence comes from Benincasa hispida, assembly GCF_027475165.1. Classification (NCBI taxonomy): domain Eukaryota; kingdom Viridiplantae; phylum Streptophyta; class Magnoliopsida; order Cucurbitales; family Cucurbitaceae; genus Benincasa; species Benincasa hispida. Next base: position 72,142,172 of record NC_143486.1, read on the forward strand.
GAATGAGAAGAGCTCTTCTATTTATAGAGCTTTCTGATAGGCCTCATGGGTTTGAGCCTGGTCTTTGGGCCCAATTAATTGGACTTGGGCTTGACCTTTGAGCCAAATTAATTGGACTTGGGCTTGACCTTTGAGCCAAATTAATTGGATTTGGGCCAATTTTGGCATTTTAGGCCCAAATTAAGCTCATATTTGGGTGTAACTGGACCAACGCTCAAATTATAACGTTAAATTTGATGAAATTAACTTTACTCAACCCAATGCTCGTGATGGAAACACGTGACATCATCAGAATCTGTCTTCAATTCCAATTTGGGACCCATGTCGACTTTTAACTGGTCCCAAATTTGTTGATTTTGGCATTTCGTTGTTAATTTAATAAATGACGTGGTGATCCATGATTGGTCCGAAATTTCTCCTCCAACAAAAACTAAATTAATGTTGGCAATAAGGTTGGCAAAAATCTTTGGGGGGTCGGGTCCCCGTCTCGATCGAGGCGGGGAATCCTCTGTTTGACCGGGGATGGGGGTCAAATTGAGAATAAAAAATGGGTCCCCGACCAGGGGACCGGACGAGGACGATATCCCTGCCTCGTCCTCGACCCCAACCCAAATGTTTTTTTTAATAACTTTTAATAATCATAACAATGATATATAATTCTTTTAACTTTTTTTTTTAATTTTTTAATTTATTTCATAATATAATTATCTTAAACCTTTTATTAAATCTAAAATATTTTTAATTATTAATTTAAATAAAATAATAATAATAATAATACTTTGTTATATTGAATATTTAAAATTTGAATATAAATACCAAAATTTAATTGATTTTAAATAAATAATTAATTAAAAATAAAAATATAAATGAGATTCTCCATTCTTGAACAGGGTTTTTCCAACCTCGATCCCGACCCCCCAAAATGGGGAATGGGGCGGAGATGGGGACAGGGATTATAAAATCCCACAGGACGGGGATGGGGAGTGCATCCCCAACCCCATCTCGCCCCGTTGGTAACGTAGTTTTATTTTGTTTTTGAGATAAAATTAACCAGTCTCAAAACTATGCTATTACACATAGATCAAACATGTATCAACAATAAATTTGAGTTATTGTTATAGACCTCATTTTTTTCTTTTTCTTTTTTTGTGGACAAGAATTTAGCATTGTTAATTACTTTGGCTCATTTCTCCAAGATTGAAGATTTAAATCCCCACAATATCTTTTTCTATTCAATATGTAATTATAAAAAATTCAACCTCTAACATTGAGGCCACGTTTATCCAGTTATAAATGTAATAAATCGATGATAATCTGAAATGTAGGTCCCATTTGATTACATTTATTATTATTTATCTGTATTCCGTAATTGTAATGAAATGTGCCCACTTCAAATTCTATAATCGAATAACGCAATCTGATTGAGGAATTGAGAGTACTCAATCTATTATATTAAGGCCACGTTTACCCACATATGAATATAATAAATCAATGGTAATCTGGAAAATATGTCCCATTTGATTGCGTTTTTTGTTATTTACATGTATTCCATAATCATAATGAAATGTACCAATTTCAAATTATGTAATCAAATAACGTAATCTTATTGAGAAATTGAGGGTGCTCAATCTGATTGCATTTGAAATTTAAGTGGGACCCACTTATCATTATCATTACCATTATTGTTACAAATATTGTTATTATTACAATATTAGAATTATGAATCTGTCATATTTATTGTTTTATTGTTATTGTTACTGTTATTGTTATTGTTATTGTCATCGTATATTTGTAATTCTAAGTAAATACGATAAAAACAATCAATTACATTTATATTCAAATTCGTTACAATTGATCAATCAATAAGATTTTATTACGATTATATCACTTTTCATTACAATTTGATAAAAGTCGATAATATGTGCTTTTTTTTACTTATAATTGTGCCGATAGTCCTCCCTCCTCTCTTTGCGTTCCTCTCTTTTTCCAGCGCACAATGACAAATCTTCGAGATTGGACAAATGGAGGTGAAGCCTTCGGAAAAATTTTGAATGCCAAAACACGTTTTAATCGTGGGGTTTTTTAGCGCTTTGTATATATATATATATTTAATTTTTTATAGAACCAAAGCTTTGTGTTTGTCTTCAAATATTTTGATAATTATTACAAGGGTCTGTTTTTTTTTCCCTTCAAAATAAAATGTATTTATTTATTTTAATTAAAAGTGTCAACCAAAGTTATACCTGCATTCTTTTTTTTTAGTTCAACCATGGTGGAAATCGAAACTATCAATCTTAAAAGTAGAATACATAAATAGCAAAAAGTCTTATTATATGTTTGAGAGTGATTGTGAAATGATTAAAATAACTTTTGTTATGTTTATAATCACTTTGAAGCACATATTTACGCCATGTTTGGTAATTATTTTGTTTTTTAGTTTTTGATTCTTGAAATTAAGTATATTTCCTCTCAATTTCTTGCAATAATTTGCATATTTCTTAGGTCACGTTTATCCAGTGAAAACATGATAGATCAATGGGAATAACAAAAGTGGACCCTATTTGATTATTTGTTGTGTTGTTTACTAGTGTTCTGCATTTGTACTAACACATGGGCTCTACATCCAAATCTGTAATGAAATAACGCAATCTAATTGATAAATAAAGAGTATTCAATCCGATTGCACCTGAGAATTACGTTATATCGTTACCACTACCGTTATAGTTATACCATTATTGTCACTGTTACAACTGAAAAATTATCAATTTTGACATATTTACTGTTACTATTACCATTACTGTTATTGCTTGACCTTCTAAGGTAGAGGTAGAGGTAACGATAATAGTAAATTTGACAAAATTTATAATTTTAAGTAAATGCGATCACAATCAATCTAATTACGTTTGTGATTTAAACTCATTACAATTGATCTATCATTCAAATTTCATTATGCTTACACTAATTTTCATTTGGGTGGCCATAATTACAATGGTTGAATTTTTAGTCAAATTTCAAAAATAAGAACAAATTTTAAGGTCCCGTTTGGTAACTATTCGATTTTTTGTTTTTGTTTTTGTTTTTGAAAATTAAGTCTATTCATCCATATTTCTTACAATGATTTGCATCTTTCTCAAGTGAATTCTTGGCCAAATTTAAAAAAAAAAAAAAAGAAAAAAAAAGAAGAAATTTAGAGGTGGAAGTAGTATTCATATGCTTGATTTTCAAAAACAAAAACAAAAAAATAAAATGGTTACCAAACAAGGCCTAAAAATTTGTATTTTTTTCTTTTCAAATTTTTACTTGGTTTTTTAGACCGTTGGTAAAAAGTTTACAACAAAAGAAGAAATTTGGAAGTAGAAGTGGTATTTATAGGTTTAATTTTCAAAAACCAAAAATAAAAAACGAAATGTTTACCAAATAGGATCTGAATAACTCAAAATCAATTCAATGTTTAATGTTATACTTTTAAACACAGTATTCGTATCATTAAAATGACTTTGGAATGATTAAGAGCATTTGTGAGTGATTTTAATCATTTTAGAATCACTTCCAAACATACCTTTAACAATGCTTGAATATGGTTCTTAGTCCTCGCTCACTCTCTATTCATTCTCGTTGGTACCAGCATGAAACTTGGTCGTAAGAAGCCTCCATGGGATAATATTGCAATCGATTCAAATTTCCCAAACTATTTTCTATATTAGTGGTAGAAAAATATTCATATGCATCTCGAATTGTAACCATTTTTGTTGAACTTACCCAATTAATCAAAGTTTGCTCTTAAAAAAAATGTATGATTCCTATTGGAATGTCTTTAATTTATTTGTTGAGGTTTCAAACAACCAAACATGGACGCTATATAAACTCTCTAACCCTAGAGGTGGTTTTGGTGTATTCTGAAAACATTCTCTTTAATAATATTGTTCTCCGTCTGCTCCATGGACATAATTAACACATCATTAGTGAATATCTGTATGTTAATTCTTTTATGTTTTTTTGTATTATTTAATTGATATCGTAAAAGTTCCCAACACAACACAAGCCTTTGCATGCATACTTGTACAAGTATATATATTCCACATATTTTCAAATGAATGGTGCAAGAATTTGTATTGTCCTCTTCCTCTTCCTCTTGAGAAAGAAAAACCCATCAATGGCTTCTTCAACAAGCTCCCATGTTGTCATCTTCCCTTTCATGGCTCACAGCCACACTCTTCCATTGATAGGTCTCTCAAAAGCTCTCTCTCATCAACAAGTAAAAGTTACCATTGTCACAATCCCATCAAATTCAAAATCCATCTCTTCCAAAATCCAAGGTTTCCCCCTCATATCCCTTGTTGAGCTCAATTTCCCTTCCATTGATGGCCTTTCCCAAGCTTCCCATTGTCAAAACCTCTCAAAAATCCCTTCAATGGATTTCTTCATCTCCTTCCTCACTGCCACTACCCACCTTCAAACCCCTTTCCAACAGTTCCTCCAATCCATGGCAGAATCCGGCGACCGCCCTTTATGTGTCGTCACCGACTTCTTCCTCAGTTGGACCCTCGAAATTTGCAGAAGATTCGACATTCCGAGATTAGCCTTCCATGCCACTGGTGTTGTGTCATTGCTCATCACCAAAACCATTATGGCCAATACAGATTACACAGCTTCTTCTTCCTCAATCTCTGATCTTCTCCACCAACTCTTGCCTAATTTGCCGTTCCATGTAACCGCTGCCGATGTCCCGGAAGTCAATATACCGCCGAACACTGACATTAACCCATTCAGCAAATTCATGGCGGAGGCAGAGGAAGCTGACTTGCATAGTTGGGGGGTCATCGTCAATAGCTTCCTCGAGCTTGAAATCGACCACATTCCGCTATTGGAGTCCTTTTACTCAAATGGGGCGAAAGCTTGGTGTATTGGTCCAACTTCTCTCTATGGACAACAAACAAACGCATCAAAAGACACCAACAATCATCACAACGAAGACGACACTATTTCCTTAATGAATTGGCTTGACGCACGTAAGGCGGAGGCGGGGGCGGCAGCGCCGGTGATATATGCGGCGTTCGGAACGCAGGCGGTGCTGACCGACGCTCAGCTAGAGGCTGTGGCACTTGGATTGGAGGAATCCGGTTGCCCATTTGCGCTGGTCATTCGGTCGAACACTTGGTGTGCACCAAAAGAAATTGGGTCAAAAGGAATGATTGTGAGGAGGTTTGTGGACCAAACGGGGGTGCTATTCCACAGCGCGATCGGGGGATTTCTGAGCCACTGTGGGTGGAATTCGGTGATGGAGAGTTTGGCGGCGGCGGTGCCGATTCTGGCGTGGCCCATGATGGCGGAGCAGAAGCTGAATGCGAAATATGTGGTGGAAGGGCTAGGGATTGGGATTGGTATAGAGAGAGTGGAAAATGGGAATCCGTTTGTTTCTCGGGAAAAAATCAGTGCATGTGTGAAAGAATTGATGGTCGGAGAAGGAGGGAAAAAGGCGAGAAAAAGGGTCGGAGAGTTGGGAATGCTTGCTCGGCAGGCGGTGGAGGACGGCGGTTCGTCGTTCGCGACTCTGAAGAATTTGCTTCAAGAACTCGGTTCAGCCCGCTAGGGGGGGTTTAGTAATAACACGTCGGGAATCGAATAAATAAGAACATTTATGAAATTAAGAATGGTAATTTTATATAATTTTAATAGATTAATTAATTAGGTAGTAAATAACATTTGCAGTTGTTTGGAGAATATAATCAAGATTATTGAGAATCTGAAAGGTATTGGAATACGTGAAAAATTAAAAACAAAACAAAAATAGGATTGTAAAACATGAAAACATTAGAAATGAAGGTTAGGTTGAAAACGGTGGAACGAAATGGGTCCAAAACGAGGCCAAAACACTCAATAAGTTATGTTCAACTTTAGTACTTTAAATTAGGTCCTATCAGTTCAGAATATTCAGAATATTCGAGTCATATTGCATGTGTTTGCATAGCCTGCCCTAATAGTAGATTATTTATTGACTATAAATAACCCTTTCTTTAACAATTTTTTAGATAAATGCAAGGAACATATGAGGCGCATGGCAATAACATCTTGAGGGTGTCATATAGAGATAATATTTACGCATCTATTCAATGTCATTTTTTAGATGTTTTGAATGTTTAAAAATAACTTTTGAGTTTTGTAGTTTTTAGTTTTAAATGTTTTATTTATTTATTTTTAATTTATCAACGTATTCAGATCCCAAATTAAATTTTGTTTTAGAAATCTTTAAGATTATTTCATGAAATTTCTATTTATTTGGATATATATACATATATATATATATATAGTCTAAATGGTTGACTAATTTAGTTTTAAATTGCATACATGATAGTAATGAGTTTTAAATTGCATGCATGATAGTAATGAACTCAGTTAGATATCTTGAAATACATTATACTACAATACCATTCCATTATGGTGTCCCAAATAGTCCCTACATGTATTGATAAATATTAATTAATTAAAAATTAATAACTCTCTTATTATTGTATGAGTATGTTTTATTTATGGTAAAAATTAATGAACTAGAATGCTTATTGATCATTGTTGTTTCCGTTGCATGCTGATATACTCCTACAACAATTATATAAAAATATAGGAAAAATTACCTTTTTAGTCTTCAAGTTTTGAAAAATATGTGCATTTGATCCCTGAGTTTTCAAAACTTACCTTTTTAGTTCCCGAGGTTTTTAGAATAGGTTCATTTAGTCCCTAAGTTTTCAAAATATACATTTTTTAGTTTCTAAGTTCTTAAAAATATGTTTAAAAAGTCCCTACATTATTTTTTTACTATTATTTTCAATTAAAAATTACTTTTTTTTTTGTAAGATTACCTCCTCTCTCTAAATTAATTGTTAGACATATTTTTGTAATTCAGAATTTCATATAATTATAGTGACAATAAAGAATGGTTCAAGGATCTTTTAAAGCCATACTTAAAATCTTGAGGACGAAAAAGATACATTTTCAAAACTCAGTGACTAAATGTATCTATTCTCAAGGACTAAAAAAATATGTCTCCAAAACTCATAAACCAAACACGCTTATTCTGCAAAACTTGGGGAATAAAAAGGTCATTTGCCCAAAAATATGATATGTTAATAAAAAATACTATATATATATATATATATTTTTAAATATGATGTGTTAATTATTAATGAAGTATTAAATAATTAATAATTAATAAATCGTGAGATATGAATGTATCAAATTCATTTAACTAACCTTAATTAACTAGTTAAATATATGTGAGATATTGATTAATAATCAATCAATAAATTTAATAAAACAAATAATTGCATTATTTAATGAGTTTTGATTTGTAAAATTGAATTAAGTATGTATTTTAATGAAATATCATTATTTAAAAGAAAATCCACTAACCTGTAAGGGCATGGAATATCCCTTACCTATTGGAAAGTAGAATTCTCGTGACCAATCCAAAAACTTTGTCCCAACTAGGGGTGTTCAAATGATTCGACAATTTGGATTACCCAACCCAAATTATAAGAGTTGGGTTGGGTTAGATTACAATTTGGGTTGGGTTGGATTTTTTTTTTAAATTTTATTTTCGGGCTGAGTTGGGTCTCAGGTTGGAATTTTGAAAATTTCAAGTTGACCCAACCTAACCTTCCTTTCTCCTCTCCTTCAGGCTTCAAGTTCACGTTAAACTTCAGAGACCTCCAAAACAATCAGCCCCTCACGGCTTCGGCTCAACCTCATAACTCCAAATTGTTCGTCTCCATCTTTGCTGTCGCCGTACCTTCCTTGTCGCTGTTGTAACATCGTGCCGTCTCCATTGTAA